>NC_083640.1:14681914-14987829 GCF_963576545.1 Limanda limanda | reverse complement strand
ACGGTATGTTTTTTGATTTATATGAATATTGTTGTGATGCGTCAGTGTTGGCTGCAGCTGAAGAGGTTACGTGTGAAAATAAAACAAATATGTGGGTGTAGAGTCAGAAAGACCTCTGTAGCCACTGTCGCCATGGTAATAACTTGATATGATCTGCCTGATGTACATTCACTAATGTGTGATAATTTTGATTTTGGTAAGTTGTAACTAGTCTATGGTGTCTCATTTAAATAGTTTCCTGACATCATAGGAAAATAGAGGTATACTACAATATGCTTGTGACGTTATTACAGCCAAAAAAGCTACTCCCTGCATACTCTTTACAAATCTGACACAAGGGTTTGAAATGCAGTAGCTAATTTGACAAGAAGAATATATTTGGATTTCCCCCACCCCGTCCAATGTCCTCCATTTTGTTGCAAAATACCATCTCTGACTTACTTTGCTGGTCAAGAGGAAATATTATGTCAAGCTGTCAGTGGGCACCTTCTACTGGATCGTGGATCACACTACTTCAGAGGGTCTAATACACTTTATACTTCTAAATTTGAACCAACTCGAGTATTAAACTTTCCCCCGACGTGTGTATGTGTGTGTGTGCACATGCTTGTGTGTGAGCATTTAAACCACTGCATACAGGTGAGATCGGAGGACCATTTTCCTACCACAGCATATATAGGTCTTTAATGGGCACTACATGAAGCAGTGAGAGAGGTGGCATCAGTCTTTCTGTCCCAGGAGGGAGCAGGAGAACGTGAGGATGCAGCTCTGATGGATGACCACCAGAACCTGCAGCGCTGTTCTGCCAACTGCTGAGCACAGACCCACACATTGCATACAGTTGTGCACACATGAACATTACACTCATGCCTACTAGATTAATACTAGTGATAATGTAATAATAAATGAAACCTTACAATCACGTACTGTGATACAGGACGCTAGAAACCCGCCGCTGCAGCCTGTTGAACCCATTACTTAATGGGGCTAAAGTAATTAACACATAATCACAATTATTAATATAACCAGAGTTTGGCAGTATACTTTGTAAATATTGTATGTTGTATACTGCGGTAATCAGCGACTTTAATTAGCTCGAGGGTCAATTATAAACCTTGAACCCCCCCCCTTTTTTAACCGTTGTATTTTAAAGAATGATAAATGTAAATTTGTACAATCTCCACCAGATGTGTTTGTCCCGCGTTTGTCAGAATAATTTCTCATACCTCTGAATACATGCAGACCTTTTGTACCGACATGCATTGTTTGAAGGCTTATATTTTTCAGGTCTAATGTTAAGCAGCGACACTACATGTTGCGTTTTTGTTTCCCAAGCAGACGATGACCTCAGGCTTTTCTATGTCAAAACAATTACTTCTATCACTTCTGAACGTCTAATCTTATTGGCGTTCGGTTTTGAGACATGATGCTCTGTGGCTAGACTACGCACTGCATGCTGATTATCAGTGGGCAGCAACATATTTTGTCCAGTGCTATGATAGCGGTGCCCTGGTTTAAAGACCTAGATGTATTGTGTGTGCTGATATTTGCAGCACAGCAGCTGTTCCTGTTGGTTTAGTCCTGGCATGGCTCTTTGGCTACACTTATTAAAGCATGTAACGTTCATGCTACACTTGGCAGGGTCGATGGCTGGACTGGTTGGTGGCTCTGTCGTGGGTGTTGACGTGAGTGTGGGTAATCCACCGGCTGCTCTGTTATGCCCGTGCACAGCTCAGGGCTGGCCCCATACAAAGGAGCAGACCTGAAAAGCACCATAATGAGGCAGGGGCTGAAAGAAAAGGCATGTCTCTTTCCATTTCTCTGAGCGAAAAGAAAAGAGCAACATAAAAGAATAGGAGACAAGAAAGAAAGATGAAAATAAGCCTCTCAAATCCAGGTTCTTGGCTGTGCTGTCTCTTTGAGTTTATCTTTTTTTCATGCATGTGTTTTATTATGGTAATGCAATGTTGGATAAAAATAGTCTGGTGTGGAAGAGCAACGCCTTTCAATGGAAAAGGGAGAAAAACAGGAGGGAGGGGCAGGGGCTACAGCTAAATGTCATTGATAAAACACATAAAGAAATTTCAACTGGCTTCCCTCTCCCTTATGCTGTTCATTTATATGCCTTCTCTTTCTTTTCATCTCGTCTTTATTATACAGAGCTTTACTCCAAACGTTACCAGGGGTAAGTCCCAGGGGTTCTCAAAACATTGTTCGCTCCATGTTGTGTTATCGTTAAACGTCACAGAGCTCCAACTACAGTAAACACTAAAATTTCATTGTTAGTTTCAATTATCCAAAAAAATCCCTTTGTTGGTTTGTCTCAGTTTCATCTCCTCCACTGCTCTTTTTTTTTTTAAATCTAGGCTAACAGATAATGACTTGTGATTACTTACAGCAGCCATATAAACATGAAGTGCACCTCTATCAGTAGAAACTCGTAATCAGCCCCTGAAAAGCTTCTTGAGATGAAACGTGCTCCTCAACAAACCTTCACCATCCTCTGAGTAAAACGAAGAAAGCTACAAACAGAGCGGAGGATCAGAAGAGGTTGTGCTTTGTCTGCACTGCAGTGAACATCAAAGTGGGGTGTCCTCTGTGCGCCGCGAAGTTAATCTTTCTGCTTTAATGACCTCTGACCTCCACAGACTGAGCACAGTATGGGAACAGGGGGAAAAGGGAAGGTATTGAGTACAGTTCAATCCATTGGCCCCTGTGTAATCTATTGTTCTTGAAATACAGGAGATTGTAATTTGTGGTTTTGTTAAGGAAATATCCTGCTGAGGGTCGACATGCTCTCCTCTTTTCTAATGAGCTCTTTGTCTTTTTTGTTCGGAAGTTAATTTGACTCGTCTGACTTTGTGTGCATTAGTCTTTTCCCTGTTCTTTCTCTTATCACAAATGAAACTTAGGAACTTAAAGAGAGATGGTGTAGTCTAATGGTCTAAAATCATGGTGCATGTTTTTACTACATTTCATGGCTGGAAAACTGAACATTTTTAATGAAGAGGTCTAAATCACAGAAGACCCTTAATATACAAAATAAATGTAAACCATAACTGGATTTTGCAGACACAATATTTTAACAATTTAAAGCTTTTATGATGAATGTGATAGCAAGTGTGCTTAACATCCCAACAGATCTGAATCAAGTTTATCATTATAATCGAGTTATGCATGTGCAATTGTGTTTGTCCACTTGAAAAATGGTCTCTACCAACTCCTGAGTGGAAATATCTGGCTCTTTAACTGCAAGATGCTACATTATGTTCACATGCTTGTTGTTAACTGGGCCTTGCTGCTGTTTTGAGCTGGGAAATAGGCGTACCTTGTGTTATAAGAGGTTTTGGACTGAATACAGCTTCCTGATGTGGGTAAAACACTGTGAGAGAAGTAAGAGTGAATCAAAACGTGAACATTGCGTGGCAGAAAACCAAAAAAACAATCAGCTGAATTTTGCTGTAACCTTTCATTGTGCAGAGAAGAATTAAAGTCGGGTTGATTTGTCACTATAACCTTTTTGTGATGTGATACACATGCCTTTTTAATATGTATGTCAGAGTTTTCATAGAGTTTATGAGTGGAGAATGCAAAGTGGCCTTGTAAAGAATAGAGAGCCGTGGCTGCACGTGCTCCCACAGAGTGACTGTGAACCCAGATGGGGAGTTGGACAGATAGAGGCAGACAAACGGAGGCTGTAGAGGTGATAGGTGGAGGTGGATGCACCTTCCTTCTCTTTCATCCCAGCTGGCGGCTCCACCTGTGCCACCTCTACTCTGCTGACGGAGCTCAGGCTGGCTGCTCCTGGGCACAGAGCTGGCAGCCGTGTATTATTATACAGGCTGTGATCTCCTCATCTCCGCTCTGTTGTCTCTTTACTCTCCTTGTCTATATGTGCACTTAGTTACACCTGCTTTCATGTAAAACCTGCCAACCAATTTCTTGTGTTGGGTTATGGGATTTCTCTGTCATCATTATCAGCATTCATAAGTGTATTGTTCAAGTGTCAATATGACAATAGTATTCAATGAAATAATTGACAAGACAGCGCACACAAGACAGTACACACTTGATTTACTGTTACACAATACACCAGACAACCTTTCAATCAACTAAAAAGAACAATTGATTGTTGATTTTTAAATTGAATCAATGATACAGTTTGATGGTAAAGGATTTTGCTGACAGTTGATTTAAAATATTCCACCTTCCTCAACCTTTTAAATATTTGTAAATTGAATTCTGCTAATAAGTACTGCAAAAATACATAAATACTGCATTTAACAAACAATATGAGAACGGCTTATAGAATTTTCTTTACTTCTCAATTGAGGAGTAGCAACTTCTTTTTTCCATTCCTCTCACATTCAGTGAATGTCCCCTGTTCATGTTGAATCGTAACTGCAGACCAGATGTATCGGGTGAGATCTGAAGAAGCGGTCTCTCTGTGCCCCGGCACCTTAGTGAAGTTTCTATCTTGCTGTGTATTTTTTTTCCTCTCTCTCAGGAGTTGAATAATTTAGTAGAGGTCCATTTAGTTTATATACTGTGTCAGCCTTTCACAAAGAATAGCCAGGCATTGGCCTAGTTTGAGTCATGACATCAGAGCGTCATTACTTGATGTTTGTGCTGCACTTGATGATTATGGACAGGGAGCTGGAAGGAGACGTGGATGCACTGCAGGACCAAAATAAACTGGACTGATTGAGAAAGGTGCCTGGTTGTTAATGCTGCAGTCTTTTGTGTATCGCAGCTCCTCGGTTCCTTATTGTTTCTCACAGAGCGAGTGTGAGTTATGGAGACAGTGCAGGTCCATCGCTCCCTCCCTCTGGAGCACTTACTCTAATGAAAGCTCTGTGCACAACGCTTCTCAGTTTAGTGAAACCCAGTCACACAACCAATTATATATTGGTATTCCACAAATAATAATAATGATAATCATAATGTCAATAGCACAGACAACCTATGGGCCATTTTTAAATGGATGATCAATAAGCATTAACTATCAAATTGAAAATATCCTCTGAGTATTAACTCAGGCCACTGGGATTTGTCAGTTTCTTTCTGTTCTCACAAAACATTTAACAGTTTCTCATTTCACTTCCTTAATGTTCAGGAATTAAGGATCATGCTAAAAACATTATTGAAATATAAGTGACTAAAACATGAAATTACTTGTTTTACATCTGCTTGGTAGAGGACCATGTTATGCCTCTTACGGTGGGTTTATTGCCTCTGAGCCATCAGTAGCCCGACCCAATATGGTTTGACTGTCTGTCCTATTCTTTTTTTATAGTTTCTCCAAATTTGTTACAAACGTTAAGTTGGACTCAGAAATATATAACAATAACAAGCACCTGTACGCATTGTGTAGTAAATAAACACTTGTCTCTTAATGGGTAACTGAGGGACGGCTTATTAGTGCGGACACGTGTTTTTATGATGTTGTATTGTTTTTTCAAGCGGTGATTATTGTGTTGACTGTAACCATCAGTGATGAGCCGGCTTTGAATACAAATCTAAAAACCTGTTGTAGATGTAACACACTGTCTGTGTCGTGACTGATCAAGGAAAAGAAAAAGAATGTGTTTGTTTATAAACAGCCTTACACATAAACAACTGAACAGATATGATATCCATGGAATTGTCGTGGAGGTGGAGAAGTGAGGATCGACCCATTGACTTTTGGTGCAGATCTGCATCTAGGGGTTCATTCATATTTCACGGATAATAATTAATGGATCTAATATTTGAGTGTTTGCAGTTTGGTGCAGATCCAAAAGGTTGTGTTGGGCCTTGGTGGAGATATATGTTCCATTCTAGTGTGATAACATTTTGTATGGTTTCATCCAGTAAAAGCACTTTATTGAGTTCCAGTACTTTTCTGATTGTAACTTTCTTACTTTGATCAATTTCTCTGGTCTCCTTGAAGTCATCGTACATAGAACAAATGATGCTTGTTACAAATAAAGCGTCATGAAATTGTAATGTGATGTTTCACCAGTGCCACTTTCTCAGTGGGTTACTCCTTGACCATTCCTTTCTCTCTCCCAGTCCCCCTACTTTCACATTCCTTGACTGAAATGTGGCGAGATAACGGCCTCCAAAGTGGCCCTATACTCCGGAGGCCATCGGGAAGGTTTAAAAGCCCATAAAGCAAGCAGGGACAAAATGAGGTGGCCTTTTTTATTTTCTGCTGTACATGACTCATGCTGGTGGTCCTGTGCTTGTCTTGGAGTTTGACAAAGAGTGTGCCCTCAGATGCCAAAAGTCTGCCGGTTAGTTGTCCAGAGAGGGCGAGTGTTATCCTCTTATCCCTCTAATCTACAGCGTAACCGTTTGAGTTCTGTTAGCTTGTCTGTTCACTGCCCAGAGCCTCCAACAGGCTCCACACAACATGGCCTGTTACCCCTTCCACCCTCCTCCTCCTCCTCCACCAACTCTTCATCCCTCTCTCCCTGTCATCACTAGCCGTCTGCTACTTAATCCAATTATTCTTTTAAGCTGACACGCTCTGTAACTCACCACAAACTCTTTTGGGATTGACGCTGCTGTGCATCAGGCGCACACACACACACACACACACACTCACACACACACACACACACACACACACACACACACACACTCCTCACACACACACTCCTCACACACACACACACTCCTCACACACAGCCAAATGCACAGACAGTATTACTACAAATACCTCTCACAGATAAAGGTCGTGCAAAGTGCAAATTTATGCTTAGAAAGTTTAAAAAAGGATCAAATGCGAAACAGTGCCTTCAGGTTCTACATTTAGTCCGCCCCTTCTGCTTGCGTTATCTATTTTCGGGCGTCCTAACAGAGGCTTCGGCCTCTGCTGTCACCAACAGATTCACTGTACCCTTGAGGTGACTCCTTCTCTTTCTATGTGTTGTCCTCCACTTCCCTGCAATGTGTTCACCATCGAATAAATTTGTCTTTGACGACACACACCTCCGGACCCACAAGCCCCTTCTCCCTCTTTGTGGTCCTGTGTCTCTGTCCTTTTGGGGATCAGATTGGTTGAAAAATTTGGAAAATCTTATGATCTGTTCCTCACCTCGTTGAAATCATTTTCCAGGTTAGGCTTTAGGATTACGTGTGAAATTAACACTTTTAGTTGGTTAACATTAGAATGAAGTTTAAAGGAGCCAATATATGTGGTTGGACTGTATGTCGTTATTCATCAGCTGACCCTAAGGTTGGGTACGCAGAAGCTTGGTAATATCCTCACACTCTCTACTGATGTTCTGTGTAAAAGAAGCCGATCTGCAGTTTTCTCTTTCCCTCCTTCCCTCTTGTGCTAAATGGTCCTTCAGTGTGAAATAAATGTTGTTCTGCAGTGTGAACGTTTGACAGCCCGCATCGCTGCATCTTAAAAATATAACACGAGAGCGGAAATTTATGGCGTAAAGTAATAGTAAATAGTGCAGTCGTGGCCATGACAGGGTAATTAATCCTGTGATGCTGTCATATTTTTTTTTTTTTACCCCTGTGCAAAATCTGACACGTATTTCTGCCGCAGCGGGGCAGCGAGTGACACGAAAGAAGCTGTGTTTAGTCGTTTTTTTGGTGCTGACACAACAACAGTCAAAGAGTAACAGATGGTTGTGTGTGTAGGCACCCTCGTGTGTGTTCAGGGTGACTGGGGCCAGAGTTGGCTGCTGTGTATATATTTTATCTGAATCTCAGCTGAGGGAGTCGAAGCAGACTTGATCTGCCTGTCTGTCTGTCTGTCTGTCTGTGTATCTGTCTGCAGGGTGAAATCTTTGTGTTGTGTTGTCTGTGATTCGCTGATCTGGGCAAAAATACGTGTACTCTGGTCATTTTCTGGCTCTCACAGACTATTGTTGTCTTTTTTTCATTGTTCCAACAAGTCCTGCTGCCTTTTGTGCCTTTTGTATATTCATCACTGTCCATCTGTACACTGTATATGTTATGAGGAAAATTGCTACGTTTTTTTGCAATGAAACTCTTCTGAATACAGAAGCACATACATTGGTTCTCGGTGTCTCCCTGTCAGAGGTCAGATGTGGCCTCGCTGTATGTTTTTCTTCTGTCTGTGTTACTGACTTAAAGATGTGATTATGTCGTGTGTTTTGATCTGCACACATGTGGTTGCACATTTCAGTTGTGGGTAAGTACACTACACCGTGTGTCCGGATGCCACTCGCACCGACGCGACATGAAGGACTCCATCCACTAGGTCGCGGCTCTCCACAGAGACACGGCTGATTCATCCGTGAGCCACAAACCATCCACACCTCCAACAGATCTTCCTCCATCACCATCAGTGTGGCGCCGCCCGGCGACCACCACTGTATGCGTGATGCTCTCGTGTGTTTCATGCCCCACCATTGCTCCCACACTCATGCCACTCATCCTAACCCGACCCGTTTCCTGCAGAGAGAGAGAGTTTACTTCCCGGGGAGGGTGGGAAGGAGGGAGGGAGGGAGGGGTTGTTAAAGCAGGGTGGGACGGGACAGGGTGGGGTGGGATGGCTCCTCTTCCTCCTCTCCTTCCCTCTCCCACCTTGTTTTCTACCTATTTCGCTAAAATAATGTGTACCCTGTTCCTCTTTGAACCTTCTCATTTCCTTGCCATTGTTTTCTGTTTGTCCTCTTTCTTTCCTGCCCCACCGCTCCTCACCCTCTCTCTCTCTCTGTGCTGTCTCTCCATCCCTCTGTCTCACACAGTTGCGATTAACCGGGCTCTGTCTTTATGTCGTATGTCCTTTTAGGCCCACGCCGTGCATCGCTGGCTAATCGATCAGGACAGTAGTGTGAGCTCTGAGATGCCGGATGGCCAAGGAGTATGGCACTTTGATGATGAAGTAAATATCTGCAACACGTATATCTGGCTTTTCCTATTTCTATATATCTATATGTATATATATATATATCTTCTGTATTTATGACCATCCTGTACCTGTCACTTACAGTTTGTGTTACTGTTGTTGCTCTGCTGTTGTTGTTTTTATCTTTATCTCTCTTGTTTTCGTTGTGTGTGGCTTATGGTATCGTAGTTCTGGTTCCTTTGACTTTCTAGTGTTGCTGTTGTGCTGTGAGCTGACTCAGTCAGGTGTCGTGGGATCAGGCTGGAGCTTTTTCTTTGTTCCTGTCCCTGCTCGATGTATCGTACTAACTTGCTGATTTTAATTTCTTCATTTGGTGGATTATGTTTTGTTTTGCGTACCACACATTTCTATATGACATGAGTGTGTATCTGTATCTATATTCACATCTATATCGGTGTCTGTGATTTTCTCTGAACATAATGTTGACAAGCAGCATATTACACGCAAGAGTCCACGGGCAAAATATAGCTTTGACGTAATTTCCATAGACTCGAGTTTCAAGTTTCAAGTACGTCTGCGTTTTTCCTGCTTCACCAAGTATTTCTTGCAACACAGGTTCATAGTAGTAATAATAAACAATACTAATAGTAGTTGTACAAGTATTTTTCCTGTGGGTTCTTCAGATTCATAGAATATGCTCGTGTCACGTGTATCACTGTGTTCGTGTTCAGGACAAAATCAAGGTGTGTGAGTGTTTGAGAAAGTGATTGAAAGTGAAACTGTGTGAGAAGTGTGTGTGTTGGGTTGGTCGGGGTGGGACCTCTATATTATGGGTGTGTTTGTGCATGCTCTCTCTCCGTCCTTGCATGGCTTCACCACAAAGTATGATTTGAGTGTTCGTCTGTGTTGTGTCTGTGCTTCAGTCTGTGTTTGTGTGGGTTTCCAGTGGAGTGCCGTACATGTTGTCGTGGTGCCTCGTCTTTTCCCGACCCTTTTGAAGTGTGCAGTGTTGTGTATTGTGGCCGTTTTGTGTATTTGCCGTGTTTGTCTTGTTCTGTGCCTGTGTTTCCTCTGGTGTTATCAGTTGAAACAGTCGGGGATACGTTTGCCAAAGGTTTTATTGCACCTCTATCTAACAGATGATCTTGAATCCAGTGTTGCTCTATGGAGGGGAGATCATCTAAGTTGCAATAAAGCTGCTGGGAAACCTTTTCCAGACGACTCGAGCCCCTGATGATATCCCCTCAGATCCTAGCTCCCCCTTTGCGCCTATGTTATATTCCTCAACCTACTCTCCCGATCTCCATACTGCATCATTGGGTTAATCTCTTGTAAAATATTTCAAAGAGGAAAAGAACACATGACTTTAAAAAGATGGGTTGAACACTAAATTAATAGAACACACAGAAGGCAAGTGGATAAGTGTGTAAACCACCACTGGCCACACACAACAATATGGAGGACCGTCTTTCCCTCAGTGATGCTCATGATGCTGTGTGCATTGGGCAATTGTGTTCTTTTGTTCTGAATTTTCTTTTCCCATTTGGGTGAATGGATGAAAGATGATATTATAAGTTCATTATTAGTCAGGAATTTAAACATAATCCTGTTATAACTGCAGAGCCAGTATAGTAGACGCCCATGGAAGTCAGCGGGAAGGTCGTAGATGGAGTAAGGTGATCCCGTGTCATTTTCGGAAGGAAATATGGCGATCGCTGGGTGAGAGCAGAGCTGCACACTTTGCATGTGTCCAGAGACAGAGGGGGGGAAAGTGGTGCAGTGATAGATTGTCCTGAAGAGCTAGATCCCCCTTACTGGCCCTGAGCCAACACAGCAGTGGAAAACAACAGCAGCATAATCCAGATCCGACACCAGGGTGTCTGCTTCTCTAACTAGCGTTTACTAGAGACTGACACTGACTCCTCATCCCTCTCAACCTTATCATGCACTGCCCCAGTGCTGCCATCTAACAGGGCTTTATGAGGTTTTCATTTTAACAAGTCTAACAGAACACATTATTTTAATCTTAGAAGGCAGCAAATTGCAAAAAACTAGGTACAAAAAGCCAACAAACATGAAAGGTCAAATTGATCAGACAGTTTGTAAACAAGCTAACGGAGTAGCCTGATAATCTAAACATCTTTAGGATGGGGTTAGCGGGTTGTATCTTAAAACACTTTATCTCAGTTGTTGAAATTATCTTCACATACTGATCAGGACCTTGCAGGACAAAGTTGTTCAAACATCAGAGAGGCATACATCACTAAAGCTAAGACGATAACCAGAAGTTAACTAGTCAAGGTAAAAGGCGTCTTCTAGCAGTTGCCAGGCAGTGCACATTCACATATTTTAGGGGCCTAGCTTCGACAACAGGGCCGATGGGAGGAGGTGGGATGAATCGATTACAGAGTTTCAAATGTGTCGCCTGCCCTTGCTAGTTTTTCAGGGATTCCCAACCCTTTCTTTAAAACAGAAGTAAAGCCATAAATAACAGTGCTTGTACTGCCGCTTAAAAGCAAAACTGTGTTTACAACTCACAACTAAAGCATTTACCATAAGTCGGGGGGGAACCAGTTGGAAGTTGGCTGTATGCTTGGATTAATAAACACAGCCGCATGCAGTGCCACTGGTGAACCTTAAACTTTCATTTAAAAGATTTTACCCGTAAAGCTAATGACGAAACCATAAATGTATAATTGTAAACAATTATGTTTTTAACAGACAGTTTAGGTCCTGATTCTTCCAACAGCCTTTGTTTGAGTGTCTGAACAGGAAGTTTGTTTACAACCTGTTTCTGATCACTTATGTTTGTTATACACTTGAATCTGTTTCGAGAAAGATGGCTGAGTTAAGAGATCTTAGCAGCCAATGAATGAATGTCAACTAAAGCTGTGTAAATACAAACCTAAATTGTAATACGCCATAAGTTCCCTCCAGCTTAGTTTTTATTGTTCTCAGCTTTGGGAACGGGATTTAGTCCAAAAGCATTTAGTATCATGCAGATTGTCCACTCAGCATCTTAGCCATTGAAACTCTCCCCAGCTCTTAAACTGGTCACACAAACCACAACTCTCTCCCTGAGGGCCGATTTTAATTTACACAAAAATCAAACGCTTCATCAAGCGCCCCATCCTACCCCACCCCCTCCTGTAACAGAATTGTGAGATGTCAGAAGTCTGTGTAAAGGCGCCGTCCCCTTTGCCACCATTAATAGTCAGTGGGCCTGGTGAATATCCCTTATCATCCCATAGCTCTAATTACCCCTCAGTGAGTCCTCAGAGACAGATGCTGTGGGAGCCAAGCCCCATTCGTCACAGTACGGCTGCGTGGCAGTCTCAATATGAAAAAAAACAAACTGTCACACTCTGCACTGTCACATAAATTCTCCCCCGTCTCAGTTTGTCTGCTCCAGCTGCTCCCCGGCCCACTGTAGATGCAGACTACATTAGGAAGCCCATTCATGTCCAGCCACCAGCAGTTGGCTGTAATTTGTTTCGGCTAGGGGGGCAGAGTTTAATTTACATGTGAAAGGCCACGGCGTATTCAGATATTGTAACTCATTTTTGTCCCAGGGTTATTGATACCAGCTTCACAGAATTCAGATTAAAGGTTGAAGGGGGCTTCGCTGCCATTGTTCAACACCGCAAAAGTCGTGTAATAATGTCTCAGTTGGCCAGATACCAAGTTTAGGAGGAAGACGGGAGAGCAGGATTCTCCTCGTCTTGCTGACCCACAAGAAACTGATGTTTTCTGGCTTTTTGCAAAAGAGAGATGCCTCAAGGGAACAATATGGCCTACAAAGAACACTTTCAATGGAGCCATCCAGAGTAACTATAACCTAAATGGCATTATAAATGTAGACCACACCCAGTGAGTACAGCACTTGCTGGGTTTACTTCTAAATAATTAGAGCTATGTTTAAATTTGCAAATGTCAAACTAAAGAAGTCGCAGGGGATGAAAAACTGAGTGAATATAGTTATGACAAGTTCAGGGAAATGTTTATTTTTACCCTCAAGTACATGTGAAATTGTGCGGCTTTTGTCACATGAGCAAACGTCGTATACGTTGAATATTGCAAGGTCAAACTCAACAGCAACATCCAATCAACTGACTATAGGGTAGAGATTAGAAAATAAAATGTATTTGTATTGTCTCAAATCAACATGTCGATGCTCCAGTCAGTGTGGAGCGGCTAGCTCAGGATTAATGGAAACCATGGCCATACTTTCCTATTATCAGGTTATACCTTCTTTTTTCTTCACCTTACTCATAATTTTATTTCACATTTCTAATATTATTTCAATTTTCATTTAACTCAGCTTTGACTTCAGGTCATTCATGACTTATGTTAGTTTACCGACATTATAAACTTCTAAACCAGACACACATGACAGCTTTACATTGATTAATCTTCAAACGGCACCATTTGTTTTTACACTTCCATTGCATTTTAGTTATCAGTTTTTGTGTGATCGCAAAGAGAGCGAGAGAGAAACTGACCGAAACTGTGCATGCAGGCGTGCACGTGCATGTGTTTAAGGTGAATGCGCAGAGTGCATGACAAAGGTGAATGTACTGTATACTCCAAAAGAAGTGCTGGTCGGAAAGTCTGAAAGCTGCAGGTTGGTCAGGAGTGTAAAGTAGGTGCGTCCAGATCCAAATTCTGTAGAATATTCTCCTCATTCCTGCTCCCACACCGTCAGCATTAGCAGTGATGAAGACCCGACTGACTGGCGAGGTGGATCGAGACAGAAGTGTCTAAAAGAAACTCTAACAATGACCAGGATGAATCTGCTTTGTGGAACAGACTGAGAATCTGTGTGAAAAACATTCTCTAGTAAAATCTTCATGTTCAGCACAGACCAGAACAGGAACATGAAGTATCTTTGCTCCCTGTACCTGCCACACTGTGATATTTGTATGTTTTAAATAAATTATTGACAAAGGACTTTTGAGAAGGATTTAAATTTAGCACTTAAAAAAAAGAACATGTTACGGGTATACATTTACATTTAGCTCTCCATGAAAACCTTCCAATACTAGTGTGAACTATGTTTTTACTTTATTATTTAAAATGTCATGTCCAGTTTTCTGATGTTTGAACAAAAACTTCCAAAGCATCATAGCATTTTGTTGTCTTACAGTCTAACACCATTGAACCTTAAACAAAGGTTTATGTTGATTAATACTGGTGTATGGTGGTGTGGCCATGAAAAAGCTGAAATAGAGTAATTGTAAGGTGTATAAAGCCCATATACTGTATATAAAGATGGACAATATCCTGGATACATACGCTGCCATCTTGCACCAATGAAATCATGTGGAGATATGATTGAAGGATGAAGCGGCGATTTAAAGTCCTGCTAATAAACCACCAATCATGAGTCAATATCAGCCGTCAAATATCATCTTTCGTAAAAAAAAAAATTATATATCTTGGGTTTGGACTATTTAGTTTGTCCCAAGTCCCATCCACTAACACGGAGGAGAAGGGTTCATTTCTATGTACTATTCTGCAGCAAGCCCCTAGTGGATGATCAAGATTATTTGGCTTTACTTTTAACAGCCGTCATGTCGCCCATCTTTATATACAGTGTATGATACATTGCAACCAGGGCTTATGTGTAGATAGTGTTAGTGGCACAAAAATAGATCTCTGTTAAAGAAAACATTGTTTAGATGATACAAAAGCAGGAATTTGTAAACAATGTATAATGAAATCTTTGATTGCTATTTCCAGTGTCTAACAGAAACATTCATATCTTAGCCCCCTGCCTCTCTTTGACGACCAACGTCTCCCAGCAGCATCATGTGTCCTAACAGCAAACTTCAAACATTAACTCGGCCACATGGTCAGTTTGAGTATACGGCTCCCTCGACTGAATGCCTGCATATGGAAGGTTGCTGTGAGCTGCATATCAGTGTGTTGACCACGAGTGAATGTGTGTTATGCATCTGCATGTATTGCACTGTAGTGGGTTGGATGTGTGCGTGTTGATGAGTACGTGAGTGTGCATTTGTGAGCGTGTGTTTTAACATGTGGGTCTGTGCAAGGCAGCACTGGAATAGAGGCAGTTGATTATTTGGCGTCAGTTTTATCATTTTGCTTTTGACTTCCCTCGCCCTGATTGGTCACTTAATTGCATATATTCAGTATTTATTAACGAGTCAATCTCATATTCAGCAGGTAGCTCTGCATCAGGCCCCCAAGGCAACAAATAGTAACTGTTCAAGTGGAGAGCAGCATGGTAGACACATCAAATATGTATTTGTTAATTAAGAGGTTTCCGTACACCGTAGTCTGAATGGCTGCCTCTTTGCTGTAGATAACATTGTGATAGTGTGCTTGTGCTTGTGCTTGTGTGAGAGAGAGAGAGATCAGAATCTGACTCAGCTAAACAGTGCTGATGAAGCTGCCATCATACTGTCGACAAGGCTGGGGAAGAAGATGCGGCACACACACACACACACACACACACATCCGCTGAGGCATACACACACCCATAAAGCTCCCATGTATTTATTATCATTCACCACTGCGCCCAGAACGTCCACCCTTCTCTCTCTGCTGAGCCATGCACCTCCTGCTCTTTCCATCCATCTTCTCTTTCATCTGTTCCTCCCCAGCTTGTTTATCTCCCTTGTCCATGGTGAGAAATGAGGCTGGTGACGTCCACACCAATGTTTGGAAATACCACTGTCACCATCCAAATGATCACACTGTTAGCTGACAGACTCAAAAGCAGCTGCCCTGTAAACATGTGATGCAGAAAGGCAAAGGACTGTGGGTGACGATGGGTCCAACATTAAAGGTCCAGAGTGTAAGATTTAGGTGAAAGGGATCTATTGGAAGAAATTAAATATAAAATAATCCTATAGATTTGTTCACTAGTGTGTAAAAACCTAAATTGTACAAATTGTTGTTTTCTTTACCATAGAATGGGGCCTTCATATTTATATACTTTATATTTATATCAGGAGCGGGTCCTCTCTAAGGAGGATGCCATGTTTTTTTTACTGTAGCCAACACTGGATAAATGTTTTGAATGAGGGGTGTTAACCCCCCCTTTTTTTTTGCCGGGACGCATCAACAATATTGATACAGACCAAAAAGTGTCAGGTGTCATAGCGATGATTCCTCAAAGGAAAAGGGACAGTTGAGATTCTTGAGTAACTTCAAGTAGAATATCTGTCCAGGTTAACAGAGTCATGCAGTCAGTGGCAGGTTGAAACTCATAGTTTGAGGACAGTTAATAAAGTCTGAATGGAGTCTGAAAACGTCAGCTCTACGTATATTAACCAGACTGATTGAATTATGGTCTGGCTGCTGGGATCCTGTCTGAAGTTGATGCAAGCCCAGTTGGTCCGAGCTTTTGTTTTAAATGATGGAGTCTGTGTTCAGGCATACAAATCTGATAGAGCGATTCTTTCTCTCCTCCAATCTTGCACATCTTCACTCTGTGTTTCCCCATCTCTACCTCTCTCGCTTATGAAGATGAATGGGAGCCTGACCCTGCACAGACATATTGCCGCTGTCATTCTCCTCTATTGCATTCATCTTTTCAGCGCTTCCCCCTCGTTCGAGCATTTCTAACTCCCTGTTTTTGTCTTCCACAGGTCAGTCTGCCTTTGTCACGCTGAGGCGCATGTGCTTTTGTTGAAGCTGCTTAATATACCGTGTGTATGACGATATAATGTAAGTGGCTGAGAAGCAGTTCTCTGACGTGTGATATGTAAACTGTATGCAAAGTGAATGCAGTTTTACCACCAGCAGCTTTAAAAACTGTACGTCTGACTGTTCACGTTCATGCATCTGTGTGTGTAGGTGTGTTTTAACACCGGCTGCTTTTAAAACTATGCCTCTGACTGTTCAGGGACCAGACGTGTGTGTGTGTGTGTGTGTGTGTGTGTGTGTGTGTGTGTGTGTGTGTGTGTGTGTGTGTGTGTGTGTGTGTGTGTGTGTGTGTGTGTGTGTGTGTGTGTGTGTGTGTGTGTGTGTGTGTGTGTGTGTGTGTGTGTGTGTGTGTGTGTGTGTGTGTGTGTGTGTGTGTGTGTGTGTGTGTGTGTGTGTGTGTGTGTGTGTGTGTGTGTGTGTGTGTGTGTGTGTGTGTGTGTGAGGGAGAGGGAGAGGGAGAGGGAGTTTTGTGCCAGGGCTGCAGTCATCAGTCCGGCCCAGCCCATACTCCCCTTGGCAGCTGCTGCAGGCTAAAACTGCAGAGTATCACACTGCCACTAGATGGCCATTTGGCCAATCTCACATTTAGAAACATCATTAACACATTTCAATTCAAAACTAGGAATTATGTACAGTATATTTAGTTCTAAATTAAATAATCCTACACCGGTGTGTTTCTGTGTTATGAACCTGCATCTTTAAATGAGTTGTTAATACATCTGTTTACATAATACACTGGACATTTTACAGCTTTTTGTCTAAATGATTCAAATCCAGTTCCGTGTCTGTAATGTTCCCTGCTCTGCCTTTTTCCCCTTCCCTCTGTTGGCTTGGAGAGTCTGTAGATTATTGTATTCCTGCCATTCACATGTCCTTAGCCACTTCTCTTCACCTGGCAGTGGGGATGTTAACCAGCAAGATGAATGGCACAATAAGGTTCATGCATTCCTTCTTTAACCTTTCCATCACTGAAGAGTGATGAACTGACCAACCTGCATCATTATCTCAGCCAGGTACTTTGTGATATTGGTTTCCTGAAGCGTCAAACACTGCTTGAAATATTGCAGCGTGAGTTCAGACCTGCTGCGCACTCTTAGGTGCAGGTGTTTTCGATGCTTAAACCTTCAATTTATAACTGCCTCATCTGTGCAGTGTTAGGCATCATGTGAGCGTGTGAGAGGCAAAGAGAAGAGAGGCCATTGGAGGACAAAGAATAGAATGTGACAGGTTGAAGAAAGACAGCCGACAGACTGTCAGTGTTTATGTTGATCCCTCCCCCTGCCACCACCACCATCAGGACATGGGCAATAAACCGCAACAAGCGGCACACGTGGAAAGCTGGAGCCCTTTATCCTGCCAACAAGAGGGGCTCGACACCGGGTGCAGAGGGCACGTCTGTACCAAAACTAAATCAACCCTGTTACAAAAAGACAGGAGTGTGGCCTGCACTTTATAATGACTTGAAACAACACTGGGCCACAGACTGACAGTGAGACTCCCGTCTATTCAAGAGAATATATTAGACTCCATGCTGGCACCGAGCTACAGCTGAGGTACTGGGATGATGCTGTGAGCAGCCAGTCTGCATCATATGCAACCCTGGTTTCTTTCTTCATGCCAAAAGATTTCAGTTCGCTGACCTATAATGGTTTATACACATGTTCTTCTGTGAAAGATATGTTAAAATGTCATCTATTCCTCTCGCCATGAAAAAGCAAACATTTAGGAATATAGAAAAAGAACAATCCCCAAAGTTTAAAGGTTAGCTTTATGTTTGCACTTCTTGCTTGTTATAATCATCCCTCCTAGCTACACACACCTAAGAAAAGAAGATATAACTAACATTATAGACAGTTCACGTTCTGTACAACAATGGATTCCAGTGTCTGAAGTTATCTGGGTCGTTGGCACTTTAAGTTGATAAAAAATGTTTATTCCAAAGTCTATTCGTATCAAATTCATGCTTAAACTATCTACAAATTGTGTTTCTGTGCTGAGTTCAGACAAGTCAAGTATCTTCTTTAGTATAGTTGCCAAACACTTATCTTAGCCTCAGACAAACTGAATAAAGAGTCCGAAAACAGGGAAAACAACAAGAATAAACCTCTTCAATGTGCTAATGTGCACTTGACTCTTAACACATATCCCGACCCAGCCAAGATGTCTTTCACTACAAAACAGATTTGCAGTGAAGCCTCCACATCAGACCAGTCCCCAAATAGTTGTTGTCACACACTCTAACCTGTGCAAACACAACTTAAACTCAGCTCCAAGGTGAACATAGAGAAACCTGGGGGAAATCTCCCTCCCCTTTACACATGGATGTGAAAACAATATCTTAGAGCCCAACAGTACATATGCCTCATTGCGGTGAAGTTACACATTTCTGATTGGAGGAGGACTTTGAGTCAGACCTCCAGAGAAAACCTCCATCATCGCTGACTGGATTGTGCCACACCTTAAAGTCTTATCATCTGGGACCTGATAAGTTTTCCTCAGAGGAGTCGAGGAGAAGGCTGAGCCAGAGGAGGTTCATGTCACAGGGGAAGACATGCAGTCCCTCACCGCAGAGGACCGCGGGATAATTTGTCATGTCTTCATGGACATTAGTGCCTGTAAACCCATGCCTCACATTCTTTGGCAGCGGACCTCTCATCACTGTCCAAACTCAATGCTGTGGACAGGAGAGATGTCCCACGTGATGTTTTTGCCCAGGTCACGGTCCACTGGCACTAAGTAGTGCGTAGCCTCCTTTCTACACACCTCCCCTCCTCCCCCTCCTCCCCCTCCCCAACCAGCATTTATCTCTCTGCATGGTTTTGGCATCGATGTGCTTTTCCCAGCATTTAGCCAGGAGAGGGAGAGAGGAGGGGAGAGGTAGAGAAAAGGAGGCCTTTTCAGCCGGGGAATGACGGACGCTTTATTAAAAGAGGCAGGGCCTTTTCAGAGGCTGGCCCCTCCGTTCTCCCCCCGCCCTGCGTGTCTGGCCCATTGTCACGGGGCAGTGGCCGCCCCCCCCACCCGCCCCCACCCCATCCACCAGGCGCTTTGTCACTGTAAGTCACCTCACAGACCGAAACAGACCCACTCAAAAAAAACAAACCCATTCTCCACAGTAACTCTGGGTTATTCTGGTATTGCCTGGTCCGTGAAGAAAAAAATGATTGTGTGAGTGTCACAAAACATACAGGGGACGCAGAGACGGGTGTGACAAGTGGGGGGAGAAGGGACGGGAGAAAGGAGGGATAAAGTTGGGGTGACACAGAGAGTTGGGGTGTAACAAAACGTGAAGAGGACAGATGAGGTGGAGAATGGAAGGAAAGAAAGATGGAGATGGAGGAGGGAAAAATGAAAGGACTTCGAGGTAGAAGGCGACTAAGGACCAGGGAAAACGGAAAAAAGTAACCAGGATGTTGGCAGGAGACCTGGGGTGCGAGTGTGGGGCACCCATCTGTTTTTGGCTGTGTGTGAAATGTGTGTCTTTAGATACAGACAGCATTCCTCCAGAGATAAACCCATGGGCCCCTCCACCCCCACCCTCCCCGGTCTCTCCACCCACCATGCTTACTCAAGTGTGTGTGTCTGGGCGTGTGTGCATGTGTGTGTTGGTGTTTACGTTGGACGGGGGGTCTGCGTGCCCGGTACCGCATGCAGCACTCGCAGGGGGCAACAGGAAAGACAGCTGTGCGTTTGAGAGAGACAGAAAACGTAAGAAAGAGAGAGTGGAGGGCCGACAGGCATGCCAGTCAAGACCGTCACTTTTGGAGTGAGTACCACAAACTCTTCTGTTCTCCTGCTGTCCGTCTCCTCTTCACCTTCCTCCGTCTACACTCTCATTCTTTCCCTTTTCACTTTTCTCTCTCTCTCTTTTCATATACCTTTCTCTACCAATGAGCTTCTCCATCACTCTTGTTGTGTTGATGTCTTTTTTGTTTTTTGTTAAAGTCTGAAAAAAAATCCATGGTTGCATTTTTTTCTGATGTAAAGCACCTGCAAGTGCTTCCTGTCTCTACCACATCAGAGAGTGATGAACCAAGACTTCCACTTGCTTTCTCTCTCGGACATGAATGTATTGATATTTCCCTTTTTTTTAATTCCCTGTGTCTCTGTTTGCCATCTGTTTACCATGTAGTACTCTTGTTTTTCGTCTCTTCACGTCCACTGTTTTAGAGACTACCTGTTCTGCATTTACTGTCATTTCTCAGACCGACACTGGCAAAGATAAATGAAAGACAGGTAAAAAAAGATGCAGGTCATGGACTCAAACATTGCTCCTGCTTAGTACGAAAGTGATGTGTCACTTTCTTATTGCAGACTAACGTACTATTTAAAAAACACAAAAATTGATGGAGCATTAAAAACTCAAAGCGAGCCATAACTTACAGACGCAAACATTAACTTGATCGAACTCTTCAGTCGGAGTCTCCCACAGGGAGGGAGCTCAATTTCTTTGAGAGTATCTCTGAAAGTTGTGATGTGTGCACGTCCAAGATTAGTGTGTTGTGCGTGTTGGTGTGGGTGTGTATCATGTTCTGTTTTCCTCCTTAATCTTGTTTTCGACTTTATTCATTCCACTGTTTGACGTTCAGATTGTACCATGTCAACCAGGATTAGCTGTGGTAAGTAAACCAGAGGTCAGTAAAGTGATTAGCGGGTCAATTAATGAGATGCTTTTCAGCGTGGCTTCACCAAAGACTATAGACTTCTTAATCTACTAAACCAGTAATGGCAACACAGGGCACACGATCACGGACCCTGTTATGTGGATTTGAAACTGAGCAAATTTTTTGTCAACGGGAGTTTACCTGAGGTGATGTAAGATGCCGTTTGTTTGAGGTTTTAGTGTCGATGCAACTCGTAGAAATGTGTTTATAGTGAAGCAGTGTGCGGATGAACTACAGTCAATTTACAATACTGTCAGAAAACTTTATTCAAAACTCTTAATTTTATAGCATTTTATAGTTTCCTTTTTTAGTTCCATCAGTATTTTCCTGCGTCAGAAGAACAAGGGGAAATGTCTTGAAACCAAGTCTTGGATTGAATGAAGTTGAATCTTAAAATTCTTAATGAAATGATCAGAGTAATTGTCAGTATCAGCCCTGTTTTACTTTCACTAATGCTTTAACGGGGTAGGTGGCACTAATTTCAACTACTTTTAGTTTTACTGTTAAGTATTGACATTTATAATTTTATTAACAAATTTAATGTTATATTGGTAAGTTCATAAACAGAAAAAGTAGTGAGCCTCTATATCAGTCAAATGAATATTTCTTTTGTCTTTAAAATGTGATAAAGAAGCATTTAAGCAAAGTACAAGATCTAAAAATGTTAGTTGCTTTCCTCGTGTGTGTGTTTGAGTGTGTATGTGTGTGTAAAACTTACTTATTTCAGAGCTAGACATAGGTTTTACAAATTTAAGAACAGTCCATCATTTTGACAAAAGTTATATTCTTATTTATTCCCTATGACCCCACAACTGCTTTTATTCTGTATGACTATACTGTTGTGCAGTAAAACAGCATGTTTACAATTTGTTGGTCCTATGCTCCATAGGTTTCAAACTATCGCCACCTTATGGCTTTCACCCTCTTTGTCATCTCCACAAGAGATCACAGTAACCATGACAATCTCATCTACAGGCACCGAGGCTGCAGCAGGGCCAGATATAAAGAGACAATGAGTATGGCAGGGACAAACAGTGGGATACAGAGGGGGAGGCCGGGAGTGTGAGAAAGTAAATAGTAAAAATAGGATGCTTCATACAGGGAAGAGAGGCAGACAGACTAATGGTGGCATGGACAGGCAGATTTACATACAGATAGTGTTTAGTAGGGGGAATGTAACAGTTTCATCCCAGTGGCTCCGCTCGCTGGCTTCCTGTAAATGTGTCCAGGGCTGAGCAGTCCCATGGGTCTCAGTCGGACCGACTCTACACTTACTAGATCTCCGTATCCGGCAACAGCCCCAGCTCGCTCTACCTCTTCAAAGAGCCGCAGAGATGAATGCGGTGATGGAGGCCCAAGAAAGAAAAAAAAAAGGAAAGAGAAGCCGAAAATCAATTTCCAGAGTAAATGCAAGTCAGCAGAAATGGGTGATGAAATAGCTGTTTAAGCACTCTGCAGGAAATATCCATATCCGTTGTTAGGTGTTCCCCTAAAATGTCTATAAACGGTCAAATCACGTCGTTTAGTTCAAACACGTTAGTACATATGGTTTAGGAGAGAACAACAGCAGGCAGAGGGTTGTGCATTTTCTAATTTACTTTTATTTAAAGTTCAGGACATTTTTGCAAGTAAAGCAGGATTTGTGACATTCTGAACACACGTATACGCACCTTACTTTCACTTTTGTGTCGTCTGCACAAAGAGCTGTGGTGGCACTTTAAGTATTTATGATTTGCACCTGGTGCTGCGACTGCAACATCACGTGTGTGTACATGTGCGTGTGTGTGTCAGAGAGAGAGAGATTCTGTGTTTTGTGGATTTGTGTTAATTTTAATAGAAACACTGAGATTCTCTGAAGCAGAACGTAGATCCATATCCCAGAAACACCGCCCTGGTCTTTGGCTGAGAGATTCCTTCATCGACATTCGGTGGCAGAGCTCCAGGCTTTGTGTCTCGATTGCATCGTCTATTGGAAGTAGACCTGGTGCAGATTTAGACTCAGATGTGACCTGTCTAGACTGTAAGGACACATTAAAACAGTAGATCCTATAAGTCTTAGTGGTTAAATGATTACAACTTTCTCTCTCTTTCTGCCCGTTTCTGAGTTTTCTGTTGTGCAAAGCTTCCATGTCTTGAAAAATGGGGAACAGCTTCTGCTTGATCCATATGAGTACAGTCATAGGCTTGAGTAAATAACTCTCATATGTAATGTACAACATATGTTAAGCCGTGATGAATGATAAGAAATAAGCTGTAGAAACTGTGGGTTATTGTAGTGTGGAGTCGGTAGACTGCATCCAGGTCTCAACTGAAATGTGTCTACTTGCAACTCACACAGACATTTAACAGAATGTTTTCTTACTGAGCTGTAGTGGCTTTTACATAATATTTCATACAGATGGAAAGATAGCGAAGAGAGAGAAGAAGAAGTTCTAATTCCAGTCCCACTGTGGACATGGAACAGCTTGTCCTCTAATCCGGATCTTTACAGTTCGATCAAAGACTCTGTTTTAAGCTCGTCAGTCTGGTTCCTGCGATCCAGTATCACTGGCTTCACCCTTTACACACACAAACACACACATTCAATCTGGTTTCATTCAGAGTCATCACAAACACGCAATCGACCCTCTGGTGACAACAATGATCTCTCAGGTCTAGCTGTATGTTGCAGAGGATCCTCGTGGTCGGGACGTAGATCTCAGACGTCCCTCCTCACGCGCTGTATGTACACATTGAGTTTTCAAACACTGCAGTCCACCAGCGAGGGGGTGACGTCATTGTCTCTGCTGCAGCACCAGCAGAGGAGGCAGGCGAGCGGGGGGGGGGGGGGGAGAGAGAAAGGGAAGTGGCACGGGATGGAGAAGGGAAAGAAGGCAACAGGAAAGGAAAACTGAGAGATAAGGATGAAAATAGAGGGAGAGTTCAGAAGAGAGGGTTTTCAGTGAAGGGATGAATGGGATAACATTACTTGGTAATTGTTAGCGCATCATGATGAGGGAGCCTGGTGCTGTCTCACCCTGAGGACAGTTGCATGCAAAGCGTTGGACAGTCTCTGTTGATATTGCTATTATAAACCGTATAGCTGCTTAACAGGTTATTGTGTTGTTTCCTTTGTTGCAAACAGTATGATTAATGTGCTCGCTCGTTTCATGCTCAGCCCCCAGGGCCTGAAGCGTGTCTGCTCTCTGTGGCAATAATCAGAGAGGGGCTCATTCATCTGAATCCTACCAGAGTCCGACAAAACACAGCAGAGCAGTTACCACAGGACATGTCTACACTGCTCTGGATGTGTTTTTCCACTGGTATGTTCCGTGTGCATTGCACCTGTTTACGGCCGAGTAAGTGAGGGTGTGGTTCCCCTGCATCTTTATCTCACCACACCACACATACTTAATGACGCAAGTACACACACGCAGAAACACACACACACACAAAAACATGCCGGTTTGACGTGTGGGGACGCCTCGTCATGATGAGAAAGAAAATCAGCTGTAACCAGCAACCTCTCCCCGGAGTCTTTTCTGGGGGATTAGAGTCGTCTTGTAAACTGCAGCAGGTTGCAGTGCTCTGAGTGCAGGGGGGGGGGGGGGGGGGCTGTAGAGGGGCCTCTGTCGGGGTCAGCGCTGTGTTACCATGCCACCATACTGAGAGCATGTATGTTATGTGAAGTTGTGGGTGTCTCTGCGTCAGCTGTATTTGCTCCTGCTTTGATGATGGGTTTCCTCCTGGTCTCACCATGGCAGTGTGCAAACATCCCAGGCAACAGTGTGCTGCAGTGTGCATAGCTTGTGCCCTTTAATATTCATACTTAGCTTTAACAAACATAAGTGAGTTAACAGTGTGAAAAAGGTCAAATGTTTCAATTATGAAACATAAAACCTATTCATATATTGGATATATAGAATATTTTGTATTGACTACATGCATTAAGCCCAACTTATATAGGCTACTGCAGAACATACAAATCTTATGAAAAATATATTTGTTTTCATTTGGGTCCCCCTTCTAATGCTATATGGACTCACACACACACACACACACACACACACACACACACACACACACACACACACTCAACTATCACAAGAGTTGCAGTCACCATCTGTAAAGAGTGTTTTGTCATTCAAATCTTTATTCAGTGCATAACTTAAAGTGTGTGAGTTTGTGAGTGTGTGTGTTTGTGTTATACTGCAGAATGACATGTTTCTTAATTGTCTGTGACCAGAAGCTAAAAACAAATGTTTACTTGAGACAATGACTCCGAGGCTCCACATGAGTCAATGTTCTCACACAAAAGCTCAGGATTTATGACTTTGCACACAAGATGCTCCATGTTCTACTATATCTGATAAGTGGATACACTTTAAATATAGATATCTCCATCCCAGATACAAAAAAACAAAACTCACCCTGTCAGGTTGTCCTGATACTTCAGTCAGCTGGAGGAAACTTTCCCTTTTTAAAATTCAGTTCCTGCCATTGCCCGCTACTTTTATTCTTCTTTTTTTTAAAGTGACCTCTCTCTTTGCCCAGCGCTGTGCCACTGGTGTCATGCTGAGTGTGTGTTGTGTCATTTGTTGCTATGCCTTTACTCCAGGCATGTGGATCTTTTCTCTCTCTTTTTCACTCCCTCTCTGTCAAAGGACGACCAACAACCCCGTCACAATAGACGGCACAGCTTAAAGCTCTGTGTTATGAAGCAGTTTCTTTGGTGTGTGTCTGTGTGTGTGTGTGTGGGATGACAGCATACGTTGTTTTTCATTTGAAACAGAAAACCATTAATTTCTGCAGTCGTGCAAAAAAGCATCCGCTGAATGACTGGACGGCTGGTGAGTTTTCCTGACCAGCACTCTGACATGGCTGGTCAGAGGAAGGGCAGGGACGGAGACGAGGAGTGAGGAGATTATGCAGATGAAATTAAAAGGTGCAGGGTTTGCCGCAGTCGACTTTCTCCCTGTGGTTCTCCCTTGGTAGATCCGGCTCTCCCTCCTCTTCGCTCCCCCCCTTGTGCCGCATGAGTGATCCTGTTTCAGCAGCACCCCTCCTGGCTGCCTGTGAGAGGCATGAAGCACTCATACACTAACAGAACGCTGGGGGAAAAAACACTGGATGTGCCATGTGCCGGCCCATGCGCCAGGAATCACCAAACTCTCTCTTTCTCTTGCTCTCTTTTCTCCAATCACCTTGTGTGTGTCTTTCATTCAGACCGACACACCAGGGACTGTCGGTATTATCACACTTGCCTGAATAAAGAACATCAAATAAACCTAGGAACAATTTTATGGAGGTTTTATGGGAACAAGAGACCAGTTTACAGTCTGAGTGCTGTTTCTACATCACTGGCGTGCCCACCAAACCCCATAACATACAAAACTCAAGGTACAAATGCAGATTCTCAAACTGCGCCTACCAAAAATACCAGGGAGGAATGAAATGAGAGGAAAACTGATGGTTAACTGCTCGCTACTGAACGTTTTCAGTCTTAAAATGCTGTTTTTCATAAATAAAATAATAACCTAACTCTGTCTCCCTCTCCATTTCCCCTCTCTATTCCTCCACTTTATGTGCCTCTCGCTTTCTCTTACACCCCTTATCCCCCCTCTCGTTCCCTCTCTCCGTTTCACTTATAGGCAGATGCTGGCAACAGTTTTCTCAGAGCGGCCCGTTCTGGCAACCTGGACAAGGCCCTGGACCATATCAAAAATGGCATTGATATAAATACAGCCAATCAGGTGAGAGAACTGCATATTCCCCAGAGTGAAATTGGTGGAAAGTTATAACCTGTGACTGGAAAACTCATCAGCCAGTGAACCACTCTTTTTATTCACATATTCATTTTTTGCCTATCTGCAAAAATAATCTTCAGCTGTACTCGTGCATAGCGGAAATAGAAACAGAAATATTCAGTATTCTTATGCCCACAATTGAATCCTGCCAGGATCTAGTCTTCTCTCTCACTATCTGCCAATCTGAGTAAATCAAAATTCAGGAGGCGGTTGGGCTGCCCACTTTTTGTTGAAAAAAAGAACAGCAATGTGTGAAAGGAAAAAGGAGTTCATTTAATAACAGTGAAATGATGAGCCATTTTACATTCTTGTGATCAGATGTAATCCGAAAAAAGACCTGAAGTACAGTTGCTTCCACATCTGTTCCACATTGAAACGTTATACAACAAATATATCATTTATTTAAGGGTTTAGGTAATAACAGTATGTATGGCTCATATATTGTCCATGTATATCACCATTTGTTCTAACAGTATTTCTATATATATGTGCCTTGAGTGTCCAGTGTGCATGATGTGTCTGAGTTGACCACTGTGCCCATTCATCTGCCTGTGCACTCAGTCATGCACTGTACCACATGAGCATGCTCAGGTAGACTTAATCAGTGTCTGGAGGTGACAGGTGGAGTGTACAGAGTCTCCGGGGGAGGTGTTAAATGGAACAGGATCTTCTCCTTTGCCCCGTCTCCTCCATCCTGCCTCTTTTACTCTGACACTTGTTCCCAGAGTGTCCAGGAGGAGGCAGCGCCAGTGGGCTAGGACCACCGCCTTCAGGCTGCTGAGACAAGGCCTACACTGTGTGTGACAGAGATTCCTGTAGCTCATTAATCTAGCTTAGTCATGGTTTCCCTTGCATTCACTAATGCTGTCCCCAACATTTTGTTATTATAGCTGGTAATGCTTCTGTCAGGTTTTCTCTGAGGTCTATTCATAAGCCTCATTACAGACCCCACAATGCAATGGGGTCACAATTCATTTGTAGTCACCATTGTTGGGAAATGTGATGGGAAACATCTCATGGATTAAAAATGGAATTACATGCATAAAGTATGATTCCAGAATATGCAAAATTAATTATCTTGGTTTCATTGTTTGTGATGATAACCATCATATTAAATTGAGTGTTTGAGTTAAAGTGATGGTCTACAACACATATACACATTTGCATAGATATTTTTTTACACTTCCAGCTCCTGTAATTCAAATATTTGGTGGCTCTTTGTTCATAGAAAAATAAAAGTATGAAAACTGGTGCAGTCTGCTGTTCGTGTTGCTGTCAGCCAAACTACAGACTTTTGATTTCACCACCAGATGGCAGCAGAAATTAGATTTTACAAATTCTGCCCAGGCTCACTGCAGCATAAGGACAGTTAATGTACTCTATGCCATTTTATATATCTCCACGTTTTTACTTTACAATTAAACACACAGGCTGAATATCTACATGCTGCAACTATTGATATCCATAATCATTCATGTTTAGATGAACTTCTCAATGAATCAAAAAAAAAAATTACTGAAAATATAGTTGCAGAATTATTTTCTATCTACAGACCACTATAGCATTTCGTTTGGTGACACAGAGCAACATGATAATTACATGAAAACAGTTGTAGACCGTCACTTTAGCACTGGTTTGTGTTTGTCCTGATGCTGGTGTACAGAGTGTTGTGTGGATTTGACTGTGTTGGTCGTGTTGCTGTTCACGTGTCTGAGCTCTGCCGTGGTTCACTCACCAGCACGCTGCCGTTTCTCCTCCTCCCCTGACTGTGTTTTCTCTCTTCCTCTAAACCCTCACAACTGCCCCACTTCCCTCTCTCTTCCGATCGGGTCCTGGTTTACTAACTCACCTTCCGTTCTTTTTCTTTTTTGTTTGCCTTCCCCTCCTCCATCTCCTCCCTCTCTCCCCTCCCTCCTTCTCTCCTCTGTCTGCAGTAGAGTGATGGTGTGCTGTGGTCTCCCCCCACTCAGAGGAATAATATCAGTGGTGTGGGAAAGGTCCAACCTCACATGTCCTGTGCGGCTGTAGGAAGGCTGTGTGAGGTCAGACCTATTCCACACGGCTTGTATTCTTCCCAGCCACGAGACCAGCGGCCTGCCATCCCCCTCCCGTCCTCCTCTTCCTCTTCCACCTCCTCCTCCTCCTCTCCCCATCATTAATCAAATGGAAATGTTCACATCCTGATTTTCATCCCCGTAGATGTCGTTTTTGCTAATGACCACTTTGATTCTGAGAGTGCTGCATGCCTGGTGTAAGTATTTGCCTGCCATGTGTCGTGAGTTCTTCAGTCTCTGTGATAACAAGCCCAGTTGTTTTGTTTGGCATGGCCTACATGCGTTTGTGTATACATGTGGTTGTTTCTTTGAGTTTAGAGAATATTTGTATTCCAAGTGTGTTGCGGACCCTTCAGTGTGACGTCTGCTCTCTCACTCAGAATGGGCTCAACGGGCTGCATCTGGCCTCTAAAGAAGGCCACGTCAAAATGGTGCTGGAGCTACTCCACAATGGAATCGTTCTGGAGACCACCACGAAGGTAAAATCCCCTGGAGAAGAAAATATTACCCACCTGTTTTGTACCAAGCACAATTTGTGAAACACTGAAACTTGCTCAACCTGCTCAAATGTGGCCCTCTATTCATCTCCCCAATCCACATCAAGTTTGCATTTGCATGCTATATTGTTGTTTTGTTTTTATGTACAGTGGCAATTTCCAATATTTCCAATATATGCAACTGTTCAGTTTACTAAGAGGTTTACTTAGTTTAACCTCAGTTGACAAGTCACCAGAGTTACTTTTACACACAACAACACACACACACAGCTGTTTTCTTTGTTAATGAATATTAACTGTCACCGCCTATTCCAAAAAATCTCTGCACCTTAGTACTGTACGTGCCCATAACTCTCTCACTGTATATATTGTTTCGTTATATATATATATTGTTGTTTAATGTCTGATTGTTATGTGCACCAACCACACCAAGGCAATTTCCTGTATGTGCAAATATACTTGGCAATTAAAAGAATTCTGATTCTGATTTTGTATACTTTCAATTTATGGTTGTGCTCGTCCCTGTGTTTAAACAGAAAGGGAACACGGCCCTGCACATTGCGGCCCTGGCAGGGCAGGAGCAGGTGGTCGCAGAGCTGGTTAACTACGGGGCCAATGTCAATGCTCAGTCCCAGGTGAGATTGAGCGCTGCTCTCGTGGCGGTGTTCACAGGACACACTGAGGCCGTGCGTCAATACTATGTCAACTTTACTGTGAAGCAATTCCATCAGTTAACATTGGTCTTTGTTCCTATATTTCTGTGTTTGTTTCTTTTCACTGTTCATCCTTGTGACCGTCCTCCTATCTGTCACTTTCTGTGCTTGTGTCCCCTCTGCTGCTGTGTGTGTCTGTGTGCGTGCGTGTGTCTGTGTCTTTCTGAGACAGAAGGGTTTCACTCCACTCTACATGGCTGCGCAAGAAAACCATCTAGAGGTTGTGAAGTTTCTTCTGGAGAATGCAGCCAATCAGAGCACTCCAACTGAGGTATCAAAGAATTGAGAGAAGAGCAATCTTCAAAACCCCTCAACCCCATCCTCGCTGATCCGGTCTCGCTGTGTTCTCATTCTGTTTTGTGCTCAAAAGCCTCTTTCCTCACATCTCTCCAATTTTCTCTCCCTGGGTGAACCTGCCTTCTAACCTCCTCTCCTGTGTGCTTCAGGATGGATTTACTCCTCTCGCCGTGGCTCTGCAGCAGGGACATGAAAATGTTGTAGCCCTGCTCATCAACTATGGCACCAAGGGAAAGGTCCGCCTCCCTGCGCTGCACATTGCAGCACGCAACGATGACACGCGCACGGCCGCGGTGCTTCTGCAGAACGACCCCAATGCTGATGTGCTCAGCAAGGTGTGTGGGTGACCAGAACCCATCGCGTTTGGTGTCCTCGTTTGGTTTGTCTTTGTGTTTCTAAAGTGCAAAGGTAATGACAATGACGTGCACTCACCCTGACGTGTCCTTGCAGACTGGATTCACACCCCTCCACATTGCTGCACACTATGAAAACTTGAATGTAGCTCAACTGCTGCTCAACAGAGGAGCCAATGTCAACTTCACCCCAAAGGTAGAGAATAACTGACAGAAGGTGAATCTCTTGTCCTTGCTCACGTGTGTCTAAGTGCATGTGCATCTCTGTGCAGAACGGAATCACGCCTCTGCACATTGCAGCCAGACGGGGGAATGTGATCATGGTCCGTCTCCTGCTGGACAGAGGGGCGCAGATAGATGCCAAAACCAAGGTACAGCAGACACCTATCCCAATGTTTCCTAAACTCTTTGATTCACTTAATGCCTTTGATGCATCATTCACTTAATTACTGACATTCGTCTCTTGTCAGGACGAGCTGACTCCTCTGCATTGTGCGGCCAGAAACGGTCATGTCAGGATTATAGAGATCCTGCTGGACCATGGGGCCCCCATCCAGGCAAAGACCAAGGTAAACCATCTGATGTAGATGCATGAAGAAAAGGATTCACTCCTTCACTTGTTTATTTTACTCTTTAAGTAATGAAGATATAATGTGTAAACAATTCTTTGTTAACGTGTAAAAAAAAACTAGACAGACGGAGGAAAATTACATTTCTAGCCAGTTAGTCAGTTTTTCTCTTCCCACTGTTTTAATTGGTGACTCGTAATGGATCACGATTCATATTTGTCATCTTCTTCTGTCCAATCTGTGTGGAACCAAGAGGATCATGGGACAAGAAATGGTGGTCTTTAGTTTTTTTTTTTCTTTTTCAGAATGGCCTGTCTCCAATCCACATGTCAGCGCAGGGCGACCACATGGACTGCGTCAAGCAGCTCCTGCAGTACAATGCAGAGATTGATGACGTCACAATGGACCACCTGACTCCTCTGCATGTGGCGGCACACTGCGGCAACCACCGCATGGCTAAAGTACTCCTGGACAAAGGGGCCAAACCCAACTCTCGGGCACTGGTCAGTGACAAACACTAAGGTTAACACCCAGTTAATGCCCAGTTCTTTATTATCTTAGTGGTGATAACTGCTCCTTTTTGTTTTTACAGAATGGTTTCACTCCTCTGCACATTGCTTGTAAAAAGAACCACATGCGTGTGATGGATCTCCTGCTCAAACACTCTGCATCATTAGAGGCTGTGACTGAGGTGAGGGATCAGGAGGGAGAAAAGGAATGAGGATCATTTATCTAAAAAAGGGTTCAAATTAAAAGCACCTCAATGTGTGGCGGTGCTTTAATAAATCTAAAATGATTCTAATGCTGCTCTCTTTCTGAACAGTCGGGCCTGACCCCTCTGCACGTGGCATCCTTTATGGGTCATCTCAACGTTGTAAAGATCCTGCTGCAGAAAGGAGCTTCCCCCAGCGTCTCCAACGTGGTCAGTTCCCATCTGAAATTCCAAGAGCCACACAAATAACCAAATGACATCGTAGTGTCGCTGTTTGTTTCGACTCTGACTGTGTGGTTTGTCTGTTTGTGTGTGTGTGTGAGCAGAAAGTGGAGACTCCTCTCCATATGGCATCTCGGGCAGGGCATCATGAGGTGGCAGAGTTTTTACTGCAGAATGCTGCACCGGTGGACGCCAAGGCCAAGGTAGAGCTTTCACACAGCACCATCTGTGTATCCATGGACACAAGCAAAACATTCCTCACTGCCATATCATAAATGTGCTGAAAGTCTTGTTTTGATAAATGGAAAATGGGCAATATTTATGTGCCACTTTTTCAGTCTTGTTGACCACTGAAAGAGCTTTACAGAACAAGATGCACTCACCCATTTAGACATCCATTTATACTTCTATGTGTAGTGATTTTTCTATTAAACATCATTCACGCACTGTCTGCACAGCCCTTGGGGAGCAGTTTAAAGGCTCAGTGTCTTGCCTAAAGCAGACCGGAGCAGGGATCAAACCAGCAGCCTTCTGGTTAGTGGTCGACCCTCTCTCACTCCTAAGCCACAGCCATGAAAAAGTGCCTTTGCTCTCCTGAAGATTTATGCGAAAGAGCTTTGTTTCAAAACAGCCTCAACTTGACTGGTAGTGAAGATGACAGTGAAGACACTAAGAGCTTTAAGCAGGATGATAGAAGACCGTTTTTTCAGGTGTCTAACACATTAAGCTGTTACAATGCGTCTCAAGTCCTCTCTCCTCCTCCAGGACGACCAAACCCCTCTGCATTGTGCTGCTCGGATGGGCCACAAGGAGATAGTGAAGCTGCTGCTGGAGCACAAAGCCAATCCCAACTCCACCACCACAGCAGGACACACCCCCCTGCACATCACTGCCCGGGAAGGTCATGTACAAACCGTCCGCATCCTATTGGACATGGAGGCTCAGCAGACCAAGATGACCAAGGTACGGCCTCCATTCTGCGTATTCTACACAACCAAAGCAATATCTTCCAGAACCTAAGTCATTCATAACGTTGTGTTCCATTTGCTGCCTCTACAGAAAGGCTTCACTCCGCTGCATGTGGCCTCCAAGTACGGCAAGGTGGATGTAGCAGAGCTGCTGCTGGAGAGAGGAGCCAACGCTAACGCTGCAGGGAAGGTAAATAAATCAAAAAGGTCTTGGAGAGTGTGGGAGGAAGGATGTAATGGAACACATGCTGATGAAGGCTTCATTGTGTTTTCACAGAACGGTCTGACTCCGCTGCACGTTGCTGTACATCACAACAACCTTGATGTGGTCAACCTGCTTGTCAGCAAGGGAGGATCACCGCACAGTGCAGCCAGGGTAAAAGAATAAAAACACAAATGCAAACACAATCCCGAATGTTTAGTGCTTGTTTCTATGTCTGACCACTCCTCTTGGTGCGCTCCAGAACGGCTACACCGCCCTGCACATTGCATCCAAGCAGAACCAGGTGGAGGTGGCCAACAGCCTGCTGCAGTATGGAGCTTCAGCCAATGCTGAGTCACTGCAGGGGGTCACACCTCTCCACCTGGCCTCGCAGGAGGGACGGCCCGACATGGTCACCCTGCTCATCTCCAAACAGGCCAATGTCAACCTCGGCAACAAGGCAAGAACAATGAAAGAGGGATTGAAACTGTTATTTACTTTCAATTGTACCGTCATAATGTCTGATGTTTGTCCTTTGACCCCTGTCACCTGTAGAGTGGATTGACCCCTCTCCACCTGGTGGCTCAGGAAGGACATGTTGCCATCGCTGACATCTTGGTGAAGCAGGGAGCGTCAGTCTACGCTGCCACACGGGTAAAACCCCTTTTATGGCGCTGTAATCAAAACAAAACAAAGAAGAACTAGAAGAGGTGTCAGAAGTGCATAACTGTACCAAGGCCCAGCAGTCCCCTTATATCCAATCAAGCAGCACAAAATTGTAGGCTATACACATAGATATCATAGAGTTTGTTCATCTATAAAAACATTAAAAAACACAATGTTAAAAAGTAAAAAAAGATATTCCTGGATCTGCCCCCTGATCGAGGTCTGCACCAAAATTGAATGGATTCTTTCCGGACTGCTACAACATCTGTCAAATAATTGTCCTGGTAATCCGCCCTGTATTCTTTGTGTAATTCTGCAAATTAACAGACAAACAAACAAACAAAACACATAACCTATATTTCACCTGTAACTGAGGTCAGGGTAATCAGTGTAGAAAATCCTTCAGTAGCGGATAGCGTCTAAGTTCTGTAGCACAAATAGCCTGATGATGTCATGGCAGAGGGTCGTGTTACCATCAATACAAGGCAGACGCTAGTGAGACCAGATCATTCACATCCCTGGTGCATTGGTTTTACAGCTGTGTATTGACATAGAGTTGAGACAGTAGTTTGTAATGATTAATTTATGTCTTAATTTATATAATGTTATCAGAAGAACAGATCCACAAACTACAGCACTAAAGAATGACACCTATTTGTATTGCAATACTGTACTGTAAATGAGAAACAATTTGATCCACTCTTTCTGAATGTTCTTTTTATTATTGCTTTCTTTTCAAAATAATTTTGTTTGTGCATTTGAATTTGATCAGTTGATGTAATATTTAAGACGCTGACCACAAAAAGGATCAGATCTACATAATGGGATCAAAATGTGGTTGAAAAAATAAAAATCCATAATGACAATACTGCTGTATGATATTGATGATTTCTTTGTTTCTATTATGTCTCTTTCTACTCTCAGATGGGTTACACCCCTCTCCATGTAAGTTGTCACTATGGCAACATCAAGATGGTTAAGTTCGTCCTGCAGCAACAGGCCGATGTCAACAGCAAAACCAGGGTGAGTGCCAGTCAATGCATAGGGTCGAAGTTACTCCATTTGACGTCATGATCTGCTGTTTGTTTCAGAAACATCTCAAAAACAGTTGTGGTTATAAACTGTTGTTTTTTACTAATGTCTTTATGATGATAAATGTGTCGTGATTAGAAATACCGTCTTTTATAGAAAGTCTGGCCCGAAACACAATTTCTGCTCATGTCAGAAAATTGTGAAAAGGCATCCATCATGAGTTCCTGCAGCCCGGTCGACAAGTGGACATAGGGTTACATTTTGCTTGTTTTGCATTGTCTTTGGTCGCTCTTCCAGCTGGGTTACACTCCTCTGCACCAGGCGGCCCAGCAGGGACACACAGACATTGTGACGCTGTTGCTGAAGCACGGAGCTCAACCCAACGAGATCACTACAGTGAGCATGAACACAGCATATCTGCCCTCCAGCTCGTTAATAAGTTTGGTTGCCAGTGATCTGATCAGTCTGCCTCTCTCTTTTTGTTAGAATGGCACTTCGGCCCTCTCCATTGCTAAGAGGTTGGGCTACATCTCTGTGATTGACGTCTTGAAGCTCGTCACAGAGGAGACAGTTTCCATGGTGAGAAGTTTAGAGTTGCTATTACCGTCTTTCACATGGAATTTCACTTTTCTTTACAAAAATATATCAAGTTTAAAACATTTTCTCTTAAATTTGTATGTGTAACTTCCTCTTCTGTTCCCTGCAGACGACCACAGAGAAACATCGCATGAGTTTCCCTGAAACTGTGGATGAGATACTGGACGTTTCTGAGGATGAAGGTAGAGCAACAGAATTGTCATTATATGACTAAATCTGATTTTATTATGTATAAACTCGTCAGATACATTTATGTATTTGTTCAACTCTTTTGCCCTTTACCCTTTTTTAGGAATTGCACAGCTAACATTAGGTATGAATGTCTCTTTCTCTCTTCGTGCGGCATTCATAGGTTGTTGTAATAAAGTGTTTGGCTCCATTTCAAGCGCACTCTCTGCATCTTTACCTCTCTGCCTCTCTCTTGCGTCCCCTCTGTGGTGGTGCTCACTGTGATGGTGGCTCTGGTTTCTCATTGGCATGCTCCCATAGCACCCATGTCTGTAACCTCTAAACGTCCTTTTGATGACACCCTCATCCTCTAACTGTCCAGGTTATATAACAGCAGTTCTTGCTTTTACAGTCATAGTTTTATTCAGTATCAGCCCTATAATCATTGTTACCGATATCACATTTAAATCAATTGAATATTTTGCTGCTCTGTGAGCATTATGTGTTCCTAGTTGATTCTCCTGTCATTCTTTTTTATGACTTAGGTAGAGTCTGCATTTAAATCCGTCTCCCTGGTGCATCAGTGTGATTTGTGTTTGTTGGACATTAAGGGGGAATCGTCATTTAATAAATTGGTATAATCAGTATTTTTAAATGAACAATATACCTCACTACTTGTATATAAAGGGAGTTGATCGGATCACCCAGTGCCAGTTACCCTCAGCACTGCAGAACGAGACTTTCAGTGATTTTTGTGATTTTTCGAACCTGTAATGTTGGAGTTGTTTTTCAAGAAAAAAATGTAAACAATCAACTGTATTCTACTTCCCCAGCAGTCAGATACGGTTCACAGTTAGTTTGTGAACATATAGCATGTAGCATTTAGTAGCTCAACAGCCAGATATTTTCACCCATGAGTTAGTAGAGACCAAAAGCAGCTGAAAGGAGAGTGATTGTTGTTCGTAGTTCTTGCTGTAAACATGCAACCAACTTCAGAGAAGACAATCTGCTTCCTTTTATACCGGTACACACATGATGACCGGGATCATTACTGATGCAGAGCTAAAACACTCATGCCAACAGAGATTTTTATACGTCAGAGACCCCAGTTTAAAACGAAGAAGTGTTAGTGTGGATGTTGCCATTTTGTCTGCTCATGGTTAACGACCTGTTTCTGTTGCCCCCACATGGTCAAAAAGGTCAATAATTGTAAGTTTAACTAAGTAATACCTGAAGTTAAGAACGCCGACTTTACAGTGTGTCTTGATATTTTTAAACCCCCTGATAATTCAGCTGACAGATTGTCACTGTTACTCTAAATATAGAAAAATAGAGTTGCCTTCTAAAAGACACATCTCACATCCGGAATGGTAAAACGATATATAGCATATTGCAATGCTTAGCCTACCTGACGTGGCACATATACCTGGTTCACAAAACCGAACCTGTGGGAAGTGCGATGACACCAACAGTGTCACGTTGGCTCTGCAGCTCACACGGACGCCCACTCACACAGGCTGAGCTGATACAGTCACATTTACAAACACACTGGGGAGACTGACTTTTGTTTGCTGGTGAATTTCTGAAAATCACAGCCATTTTCGGGGGGGTAAGTAACCGAAACATCAGGATAATACTGTACTGTGCGTTCAAAGACGAGCAAGGAACAGATTGTGCTCCTGTCGTGTGCGTTGTAGTGTCCTGATGCTGTTGTGATTGTGTCTGTGTTTGAAGTCATGTGATTTTTTTTTTAGAGCAAATCTCCCCACACATCACTCAGGGCCAGACGATAGCTCTGAAACCTAAAGCTCAATAACTGTTTGTTCTCTAGACAGCAGATTTCTGGAATGAGATTATGTTGCTCTGTGCACAACTACCCAGACTACGTTCACCAGAAGTCCCCTCCTGTTTCACTGTAGTAATGTTTAGATGTGTTGAAGTGCCAGATTCAGCAGCCTGAAACAGTGACCTGCTGGACTGCTGAAGTGTTTTAGGTGATCTGTAGAAGTGACTGTATTTCAGTTTTTGCTATGGTAAGAGCAGTAAGGTCAGTGTACAGATCATCATCACTAATGGCTCATTTCACCAGTCCACCCCACAGAGCCATCACCTAAATCCTGGGTCATCATGTTTTCTAACCCGTCTAACCAGCGGTTAACCATCGTCTTCTTTTCTTTTCTCTTTCTCTTTGCTGTTTCACCCACCTGACCACGGTCTGTTCGCTCTCTTTGGCATGTTCTCTGAAGGAGAGGAGCTCTTGGGGACAGAAGGGGCCAGGTACGGGAAGATGGATGACATGAAAGACCATGATGACGATTTCCTCTCCCCCAAGAAATCACTGGAGTACGAGAGAGGGCTGGGCACAGCGTAAGGGGGGCTGGGTGGGGAAGTAGGGGGGAGAGCTGAGCTGGTAGCCACAGGCTAATAAGTGGATGGATGGATGGATGGATAGAGGGGGGCGCACCATAGACAATCACTGAACACCAGGGATGAGCTCTTGGGAGGAGGTGAGACGTAGATAAACTTCTTTTACCTGACTTTTTTTTTTTTCCTCTTTTCATACAACAGAAATTACTCGCCAGCGATTCCCAGGATCCCACGAGTCTCTCCAGAGACTGTTATCCTGAAAGAACATGAGATGGATCAGGTACTGTACTGACCAGCATGAGGAATATACAGCAACATGACAATATTAAAGGGGTAACAATTTACTATTGCTCCTCGGTAATTGTGGGTGACTGAAAAGACAGATTCAAAAATATAAATGAATTGTTCACATTAAAGCAGCACAGCCCAACACTGGATCCTTCATTTGCCATAAAAAAATAAAAAAGTAGCATCTTTCTTTAGACTTTCCTTAACTGATGTATGGCAACATCTTGGCATATACCAACTTGTCACCTCGTTTGCAAAGCAAAATTTCTGGTATAAAAGTGTCCAAACCCAAGATCAAATGACTCAAATCAGCTGAGTGGCCTTTATACTAAAGGTCCACTTCTACGTCTCCATTTTTAGTGGAAAAAGTTTGCTTAAGTCTCAGTCACTATGAAAACTAATAAACCAATAGACCATGACTGTGAGATGCAGTTGAAAGCCAAGAAACAAGGGAGTGAGTTGAACTTGAGTAAAGATCCACTTCTTGCATTTTACCTAAAGTCAAAAATAAAATTTCACAGAATGCATGTATTTAATGTTTTTTTTTTATTATTATATGGAGGGTTATGATTTTGTGGAGATGCTTTAATCTAAATACACAGTTTGATATTAAAACTACGAAGAGGATACTTACTTACTAAGCATGCACCGTGATCCAGTCATTTACAAATTCAATTTTTTGTAATATGACCTCTGTGGATGAGGATCCCTCCTCGACAGTCATTTGAAGATAAAAGATGTTTCATCTTCATTATCCACTGTCAAAATGATCGCTTCAAAAATAAAAACGGATAATCAATTTATCATATCCCTCTCCATATCCTCTCCTATACACAGATGATAGTGTAAGTAATACAGTTTGGGTTCCTATAAAAGATGATGCTGGACTTTGCTCCTTAGAGAATTCATAGATTTTCTTTCTGTTGCAGCAACACACTCCACTTCCACTTCCCAAAGAATATGATGATGACTCACTGATTCCCAGCAGCCCAGCGACTGAGACGTCGGATAATGTCAGCCCGGTCGCCAGTCCCATACACACAGGGTCAGCATAGCAGTAATGCAGAAAAATACAAAATAAATTCACTTAATCTCTGTTTGATATCGGATTTGGCAGCTGATTATCATAACCCACGTCTGATGGCAGGTTCCTAGTAAGTTTCATGGTGGATGCTCGGGGTGGCTCCATGCGAGGCAGCAGGCATAATGGTCTGCGTGTCATCATACCTCCGCGGACCTGTGCGGCCCCCACCCGCATCACCTGCCGCCTGGTGAAGCCACAGAAGCTGACCAGCCCCCCTCCCCTGGTGGAGGGAGAGGGGCTGGCCAGCAGGATCATCTCCCTGGGTCCAGCTGGGATGCAGTTCCTGGGGTGAGGACGCTTTAGAGCCGCCTTTATCTACGTCTACCTTTTTATTTCGTGTCAATACTGCCTATAAATGGGGGGGCAGTGACAAAAACGTTCTTCTCTTTATCTTCTGTTGGAAAAGTCGTGATTATTACAATAATTTCATTTGTGTTGTTTAGACCGGTGATCGTGGAGATCCCCCACTTTGCTGCTCTGGGCCGTGGCGACCGAGAGCTCGTGGTGCTGAGGAGCGAGAACGGCTCTGTCTGGAAAGAACATCGCAATCGCTACGGTGACGAGGTGCTAGAAACAATCCTCAACGGGATGGATGAGGGTAAGAGTTCAGACGCGTCACGCTTGATTTCAAACTGACTGTGCTTGGTATTGATTCTGAAGAACTACAACCTCCTCTCTTCTCTCCCCAGAATTAGAAAGTCAAGAGGAGCTCGGGAAGAAGCGAATTCGCAGAATCATCTCCACCGACTTCCCCCTTTACTTTGCTGTCGTATCACGCGTCCAGCAGGAGAGCGATCTGATTGGCCCGGAGGGAGGTTCTCTGACAAGTAAATTGGTGCCGCTGGTCCAGGCCACGTTTCCCGAGACGGCAGTCACCAAGCGAGTGCGACTGGGGCTGCAGGTGAGATTGGACGATGTGGAAAAGGATGGAGAAGAGACAGAATCGTTAATGCCTGTGTTGCCTGAAAAGAAAAAGCATGTTGGATGGATTTTTGATTGATTTTGTAATGAACAGATCATATCAGCCGAGTTTTCCTGATATGACGTTCTATTTCTGTTTGCTTATTTTCCTTTTGGTATTTCTAGAGGTCCTATTTTTCCTTTTATTTCACACAGTGCATGCACTTGGCACCTTTATATGACACAGACTGCTCATTTAGTGCTGATATGTTATTGTTATCTTCAGCGATGTCTTTCTTACTAATTAATTTATGTCACTGGTGAAGCCCTGTATTAAGTATATTTAACAGATTCATTTGAGATGCCTATCTCAAACAGGACCTAATGGGAAATCATCTGCAATCATGGTACAACCAGTACAACAACTGTGTTTGTGTTTATACTTATACTGGCCAATGGTTTTGGTATCACGAATGTCTGAAAATGTACTAAAGAGCCTTTTTATAAGAACTGAAGTGTTTCCCCATCCTGAGCACCTTCTCTGTTTGTACAGCAAACACTATTCAAGTGTCAAGTTCAGGTTCCCTCAAATATACACACCAAAGATAAGAGAATTCCCTTTTTAGTAAACTTTATCACACTTATATACAGCAAATATTTGTTAATAAGAGGACATATTTACAATGAACCTATGAAATTAGCACTTTTCAGCAATCTCACCTTTCTGCCTATCCTGTCACGTGAAACCAGTTTTCTTTGCACAAGCATCCATCCAACAGGACCCAGTCACATACGCAGACAAAACATAAAATAATAGACTTTCATCGGACTGTCCGCTGTAAATTCAAAATCAGATTTTTTTTTTACAGGGTTAAATTGCAGATTGTACAATCTAAAATCAAGTGTTTTGTCATTATTTTAGACTCAGTGATACCTTTCACTTAAACCATTTTCAGTTTTAAATAATTCAAATCTTTATTAAGGTTTAAAAGTGAAAGGGTCCGTAAATATCACATATTTTCCGCTGTCTGTTCTGGAAATGATTGCTACTTAAATACATTGAAAGTGAAATATTTCTAGGAAACTAACACAGAAGAAACCACACATGCTGTTACCTCAAAGCTGCAAATAGTTAATATAACCAAATGTAAGTAAAATAGACACAATTTTCTTCTGCAGTTTTATTTTAACCATTTCGTCATTTTCTGAATCACATTATATTGAACTTAAATCTTGCTGTAGTATCATCATGTGGCCTTATGAAACACCACAGAGCCTTTTCTTTGATTTCCTTTTTGTAATAATGATTGTAAAAGCTTCTTGTTAACACACTCTACTTTTCACAATAAAAAATGATGATTAAGCTCTACAACCAATGTGTGTTGCTATTGTCTTTCCAAATGTATTTATCAAAACCTTGAGGAATATTATTCACTCTTCGCTTCTCTCTCTCTCTCTTCATCTTTAATTTTTTCCCTATTCGGTTGTCCTCTCTTTGACCCTATTTTGCTCGTCCATCTCTCATTCTACCTGTTATCCCCAAAACATCTCAATTACCTGCTCATATCTTTTATTTTATTTTATCACTTCTTTCTTCCACATCGTCAAACCTGTGCCCTCGTTACGTTTCCCCCTTCCCCCATCGTTTGCCCTCAACCTCAGGCTCAACCAGTTCCAGATGAATTGGTTGCAAAGCTTCTAGGTAGCCAGGCAAACTTCAGCCCTGTGGTCACTGTGGAGCCTCGTCGGCGCAAATTCCACCGACCCATCGGCCTGCGCATACCCCTGCCCCCGTCCTGGAAGGAGAGCCCCCGAGATGCCGGGGAGGGTGACACCACCAGTCTGCGTCTGCTTTGCTCCGTCATAGGTACTGCATGCAATGACTGGGAGTTTTGTGGGTGGATGAGTAAGTGTGTGTGTCTCTGTTTTGACGTGGCCAGTTTCTTTCGATTACCAGGCAAGTTGAGAGGCAACATTGCTGATTCGCCGTGGTGATGTCAGTGCCATCGTTAGATAACAATGTTTCTGATCTATCTTAGAACAACCCTTAGACTATCTCTTTATTGGTTGTGTCGAAGCTAGATTAACCAGTTTGACCTTTCTCACCCTGCCGGTTTCCCAGGTGGCACAGCGCCAGCCCAATGGGAGGACATCACTGGCACGACCAAACTTGCCTATGCTAATGACTGTGCCGGTTTCACAACCAATGTATCAGCACGGTGAGTTCAGTTGGCACAACGCATACAAAATGTCAGCTGTTATGTATCAAGTTTAAATGTCCCTGTGCCATCTCAAGTTATCCGGTCAATCTGATGATGAAAGACAAATATATATGTTGAATGCTGTGATTACATTTCATTATGTCCTCTCAGGTTCTGGCTGGCAGACTGTCCTCGGACAGCCGAGGCCGTCTCCTTTTCCAACGTGCTCTACAGAGAGCTGTCAGCTGTTCCCTACATGGCCAAGTTTGTGGTGTTTGCGAAGATGAATGAGCTGCGCGAGGGCCGCCTGCGCTGCTACTGCATGACCGACGACAAGATGGATAAAACCCTGGAGCAGCACGAGAACTTCACAGAGGTGGCTCGCAGCAGAGACATAGAGGTCAGTCCAGAGACGAGTTTTCAAAACCACTATCAAACACATGAGACTCATCACTTGAAGTATGTTGAACTCAATGAAGGTGAACATAGGTACTGCTCTGCCATGCATTTCTACCATAGACTGTGTATAAAAGGTGGAAGACATTTATAACATCACATAACTACGTAAAACCAAACTTTTCAGAAACATGAGCACTTGAAGAGAAATCAATGTGATAAGAACTTCCCAAAATTAAAGAAAACATCTTGAGAAAGCCTTTTTAGTTTGGCCCATGTCCCATCCACTCACATGGAGGAGGCAGATTTTATGACCTACACTGCAGCCAGCCACAAGGGGGCAATTGAAACGGGTTGGTTTCACCTTTGGCGAGCTGTCGTTTCATCCATCTTAATATGCCGTTTATGGTTTCTACTGTAAGTTGTTGGGACTTTGGCTAATGTCTGAGTCACATGCTGCAGGTGATGGAGGGAATGCCGCTTCATCTGGAGTGTTCAGGAAACCTGGTGCCGGTGAGAAAGGCCACCCAGCAGCCTCGCTGCTTCAGCTTCCAGGCCTTCAAAGATAACAGAATTCCTGTGTCTGTTAAGGTACCTCCATTTTCTCTTAAAAATCTTTCCTGGATTTTATTTTACTTTGTTACTAACCATTGCACTACCAGCTCAATCTCCCAATCTATATCTCTCTGTGTCTTCATTGATCTCTCCTGTGTCTGTGATTCTAAGGTGAGAGACAGCAGTAAAGAGCCCAGTGGATTATTGTCCTTCCTGCGCAAGAGCACCAAGTATGAGGACAGTCAACACGTGCTCTGTAACCTCAACATAACCATGCCTCCATGCATCAAGGTAAAGCGCTGCAGTTTAGCTCACATAAACACAACATGTTAGGCATCTTTATTAACAGTCTAATTCCCTGAGATGTCTGACCTCTGTGGTGTTTGCATGTGACTGACAGATTGTGGGAAGTGAAGACCGGAGGAGAACTCTGACCCCGCTGGCTTTAAGAGAAAGATACAGCGCCCTGAATGAGCCTGCAATGGGTATGAGACTTCAACTGTACCACAGCATCATTCCACCCCATTCACAGCACTCTGTGTAGTATACACGGATAATCTCAACTTTACCTTTAATTGACACGGATGTTTAACTTTCTGTTGTGTTTTAATTTCTGCAGCATCAATGAGTGCCATGGAGAGGACTGAGCTGAAAATGGCTGTGATTGCAGAACAGTTGGGACTGAGCTGGGCCGGTAATGTACAGCTGACTAGTGTGTGTGTGTGCTGTAAACTGTCCATGTTTACCTTATGTCTGACAAGCTTTCCTCGCTCGTTGTTGATCAAACAAAGTTAGAACATGGCAACCGGCCATTCAAACTAATTACTGTTTTCCAGCCGTGGCTTTTTAACAGACAGAATATTTGTTTTCATCTGGTCGGAGCTTCTGTGAAGCAGGTTTTTATTTCGAGAGCAGCACAGTGACTGCTGCGACAGCATGTCACACAGGATATATTATACAAATATTGCCCCTGCTTGATCCAGATCTTCTCCTTCACTTTTTTAAAAACAGAGTTGGCTCGTGAGCTTCAGCTCAGCGTGGACGACATCAACAAGATCCGTGTGGAGAATCCCAACTCGCTGCTGGAGCAGAGCTCGGCACTGCTCAACGTGTGGGCCACCCGCGAGGGCAAGAGGGCCAAGAGTGAGTTCATGAGTTTTACGATAGAGCTCAACAGCGTGGATCCGGAAGTAAATATCCCATTCATTTAAAAAAAAAAAGAGAGATTTTGATGATCAGCCATAATATTGTTTTAAAAAATCTGTAGAAGACACAAGTCTGTATGATTTCAACTGCATTTTCGGGAAACTTATTTTATTCACAATGTCAAGGAAGTTTTAAGTTTACTTCCGGAACCAGATCCACTCTAAAAGTGGGCTGTCATGGTTACGCTCTTTATTCTTTAAGGTTCTGCCTTTTTAATCCAGTCAAAGTTCAGATTGGTGTTGTAATTGTGTTGCTGTTTGTCCCGGGAACCCCTCTCCTCCTTCCCCTTCTTCCTTGCTTTGTGTGTCTCCGGCATGTGTCGTTACTGCAGTGGAAAGCTTGTACACGGCTCTGAAGAGCATTGACCGCATGGACATCGTCAGCATGTCGGAGGGCCAGCCGCCTCAGCCTGAGAGGCGAGGCTCCCGTGATCTGACCCGGCGCCGAAACAACGAGAGAGAACACCTCTCCCCTGGTATGACCAATGGTAAGGTCCTTCCCACGTGCAGCCTCGTCCCTGTTTCCCTTTTTGCCTCAACCCCTGAGCCAATTTTCCAATAAAAACAAATCCTCTTTCCCTAAAATCCCCTGAAGGTAAAGTGAAGTTTGATTTCTCCTGTGTTGTCCCCTTGTCGTTCTTATTTATTCCCTATGATGCTGTTGGGTATGAAAGCTTCCACAAACGTCAAACTTTTGCAAGACTTTACCTCCAGCAACATGCAGAGGGACTCAGGACACTCCTACTACAGCCTCTCTAGTTCTTCTGCTTATACATTTATTTATAATGATGAAGGGTTATAGTGAATGGAGGTGAAACGCAAATGGTGAATGCCTGGGTGTCATCCAGCACTCCATAGCCATTGATCATAACACTCGAGCTCTAAGTTATTCCTCATACAAAAACAATAAACTCTTTTATAAACCTAAATCTTTGACTAGTTATAGTTTTATTAGTGTTTTTATTATTATTACCATTGTTGAGATTAAGATGTGTGTGCCTTTGGAATAGCAAGATAAGTCCGCTGATGGTTTAGTTTTTAAGCATCGTTTTAATTTAGATGGACTTAACTTTAGTTTGGATGTTTTGTCTAGAAAATCCCACTTTGTCATACATGATCAGTCCATGTTGATCACAAGTATAGCTTAGCATTATTGGGCTTCTTACCAACTGTCAGTCCTCAGTCTTTTACTCCTTTTCCTCATGGTTTCCTTCACACATGCATAACCTACATCTTTATTGACTCCATTTTCACCTCTGGACTGGTGTGAGCAGCTTCTGGTGCAGGCGACGAGTCCGTCCGACAGGTGAAAGGTCCTCTCTGTGAAAACTGGAGCAATAGTCCGAGATGTAACCATGCATACCGATATGACCATGAGTGTCAAAGGGAGAAAAAAGGGAGACGTTCAGATCACAGCTGCAGTGAATCTGAAAAGCGTGTATCTGTGTTGTCTGTCTATCTGTCCGCCTATCTGCCTCCAAAAGGCCGTTCCCGCTTTGACATTTAATGTAAAAACGCTGTGCCGCTCTGAACACTGGGATATTGTGTCTTCTGTTTATTTCAGAGTGACGGGTTTTCAGAGATTCGTAACTTACAGTTCCAGTTTTGTTTTTTTACCAAGCAGGAGTCCGAACATAACTTTTAAGGCCATAAATCCATAAATAATTTGTCAGATGAATGAGAAATAGTCAAATAAAAAAATAAAACACGCAAAGAATTGATGAATAGATCATAAATGCTCAAAGAAATTGAAAGTAACTCTCCTTAAAATACATTAAAATGTGAAATTATTCTTGATTTCCTTGTGCATTAGATTTATTCAGACTTATTTCTCAATTTGTCTCAAGAGTTAATTTATTGACTATATTAAAGGAATAGATTTGGAAATACGCAAATTTTCTCTCTTGCCGGAAAATGTCACGAATATGAAGCCTCAGACAGCAGCTAGCTAGCTTAGCTTAGCATTAAGACTGGAAACTGCAAGCCTAGCTCTGTCCAGGTTTTGGGAGAGGACTCTGAGACTGTTCAAGAATATATGGAGGACTGAGCCTGACTTAAAGTAATAATCGTTTGTTTAATCCGATCACAAGTTGTGGTTTTAGGCAGATTTTGTACTTTTAGTAATTCCTGAAAAAACAAAAAAATTAAGGTACAGTACCTGACCAAAAAAGAGATTATTTTCAAAAAAGCACAGAGCTTGGTCTTTATGCTAAGTTAAGCTAAGCTAACTAGCTGCTAGCGGTGGCTTCACATTTACCGTACAGAGATGACAGTGGTGTCCATCTTGTCTGCATTTGAAATCTTTGGCATGGAAGGAAATAGGTAAATTTTCACAGATTTGAAATTATATATATATACCATATATTTATTTTTTTATTAAGTCAGGTTCAGTCCTCCATACAAAAGACGCCATTTCAGTGTATTGAGAGGTGCTGAAGAAGTAACCTGAATATTTGCTAATAGAGTGGAGAAGTAAATTAGACTGCAGACTTGATTCTATCTTTACATGTCTTTTTTCTATAGTTCTAGTGCACCTCTATTATAGGTTAGCACATTTCTATGGTTTTTCACGACCATTTCCAGGTCAGCAAATAAAAGTACATGATATAAAACAGTAAGAAGCCTTCTCTCGGGCTTCTGTAATAGGAGATTAAAGTGCTGTCTGCCTGTGGTTGCATGAGGAGCAGTGAGAGACTCTTTAGGGCTAATGTTGGTGCACTGAATGTCCTTTTGGGAGCCCTGTTTTCATTCCCTGTGAATCTGTCCCTCTCTCTGTGTTTTTCTGGACATGTCATCTGCAGCCTAGCCGCCCTACTCTTCCTCCTTCTCACTCCTCTCCGAACTCTGACCTCATGCCGACCTCATGTTGACCTCTGACCCACATATTTATCTTTTTCCCCCCCTTTTTTTTTTGCGACCAGCCGTGCATTTTCTTTATTTTTTGTATTCTTGAAAACCCCACCTTTTTAAGTGTCTGCTCTGTGACCCCCTCACACAGACTTTACTCAGCACCCACTGGGAGGGGGGAGGTGACCCTCTCTGTCTCTCACCGTTTCTGTGTTCATCACCCTATTTTATATTTCTCTCTCTCTCTCTCTCCCTCTCTCTCTTCCTCTCCCCCTCTCTCTCGCTATTGCTACCTTTCTTTTCTCTCTTTCCGACCCTGTCCTCTCCCTTCTTTCCCTCCCCTCCTGCCTGACTGCATGTGCGTGGAGTTTGACTTCCATCGCTCATTTCACCCTGTGTTTGCATGGTGACACTGGGATGAGGAGTATCACTGGCATGTTGGACAACTCAAACACTGCATTGGAACCTAATGCTGCTTGACCGTCAGACGGGTGTTGTTGCATGGCACGAACACAGATAATGATCCTATAGTCTGTCTCTGTTCCTCCCCAGGGCTCTTCTGGTCTTTGGGGGTTAAAAAGGCCACAAACCTTTTTTGTGAGCTGCGTCTGCTCTGTTCATGTATGAATGTTGCTGTTGTTTCTATGTAAACTTTGTCTGTCTGATGGGTTATTTAAAATCTATGTTTTTAATGTCTTTGTGAGTGTTGTACAAGAGTGGGTTATTGTAAACGTGCTCATTGTTTAATGTGAAACTCATCAATCAGTCCGTGTGAGTTTATCAGTGTGAGCTTCTTTATTGTAAAGTGTTTGTGTCTTTCATTCACATATGTTGCCAGTGTTTAAGTCTATGTGCAAAAGGATTATATTTACTTTATTTATTTTTTTATGTGAGCTTCACTGCTTTGTTGTTGTATTTATGTATTTCAATCAATGGGGTCGCAAAAGCCACATTTTTTCATATTTCACACTTCCATTAATTTCTTCCTCTCCAAAAGGTCTTTCTTTTTATGGAAAACTGACTACAAGTCCTTCAAAAATATAGAGAATAGGTTTTTATAGGGATATCTTCATGAAATAAACAGTGAAAACTGATTTTTTTATTTAAATCCCTTTGAGAATATGCACTTTCCAATAAACAATATTTAAGAGTAATAGTTTCTATAGACAAATGACAGTAGTTGAGAGGCTGAGAGACACAACAGAAAGTAGGACGAGACGTCTTCTTGGCCGCTTGGTGTCACAAATATCTCCTGCACTCTCAGCAGTGCTCAACAGCACTGGTGCTAAACATGAGTCAAGTTACACCATGCAGCTTTCTCCTCAGTGGAAAGTGTACACATACAGTCCCTCTCTCTCAACACATCTCTCTCTCTTCATCTCTCTCACTCTCTCTCTCTCTCTCCTGAAGGGAAGTAACCTCTACTTCCTCTTCTTGTCCTGCACCATATCTCCTGTTTCATTTTCTGGTTATATATTTCTATACTGTAATAGTACCGCTCACACTTTGATTTTTCTACATTGCCAAAAGTATTAAAAGTTTCACATAAACTTTGTGCAGGTTAGTCAGTTATTTTCAGCATAATTAACTGTAAGAAAAATACAAGGCACATTATTTGTACGCTTAAAGAGTAAAAGCACACTCTTCATAGACTTCAAATATAATTAATGTAAAATATACAAAACAATAATTCACACTGCTGTGACATTGAGCTCGATCACATCCGATCTGCCTCTCCAAACAGGAGGAGTTATGAACGTGTGTTCAAGAAACACTTGTAGGAGTGACCTGAGTCCACAGCAAATTAACAGTATGCAGTTTGGATGAGTGACATAGCTTCAGTTGAAATAAATGTTCAAATACATTTTTGAGACAGCAACCATGTAGCCTATGTGTGTTAATTATATGTTATTACACTCAGTCGGCAGTTTATTGGGTACATATACCCCAAACTAATACAGTCTAATACAAAATGTCCTCCTATTAATCCTAAATGGTCATTTTGGAGGCGGCAGTTTGCCTTGTTTTGTGATGCATGGACATGATTTTGTCATCGTCCACCCATTGTACCAAATAGGGTAGGTTGAATAACAGAATCACATCTAAATATTTAATGAAATGCAATTCAACAGCCACACATTCTACAGCCTGTGTAATTACCATAGCTGCTGAATCAACAACCCTCTGAAATAACTTCTATCAAAGGAGGGATGTAAACAGGATTGTTTGTTACAGACTGTATTAGGTTTTGGTAAGTTCACTAGATAAACTGCCGACTAAGTGTAGCTGTGTTATTCGGTGCATTTTGAAAATTCTATGTGTCAAAGAGAGAGTCAGCACCTGTGTGGCGTGAGCTGGTGTGCTTGACAACGTGTGTTAGGACAGAATGAGATTGCCTGCATGCATGCTATCCAGCCTGGCAACGATATCAACCTGCCTGTTTTTGAGAGGGTTTAAATGCATGCATACATGAGAGTGAGCGTGTGTGAGAAAGAATGAGACAGTGAGAGAGTGTGTTTACGGCATGTGTACGTAGGACAAAGTGTGTGTCACTGTTGGACAGGTGTGTGTCCCAGCCTCAGGCAGAGGCAGTAATTCCTGTCCATCTCCCTGCAGGTGGCAGACAGCAGAGCAGCACCAGTCATTGCTGGGTTTGAACCTCGGTTTCTGTCTCGGTCCATCTGGCCGTGTCTGCTGCTGCTGCCGCTGCTGTCCTCACCGTCAGCGCTGGCTGATCGAGCTTGACACCCCCTCTTCCTCTTTTGTCCTAAGCTCCTTGCACCTTTATTTCAGCTCCTATTGTCTTGGCCCTCCCCCTCTCTCCCTCCCCTCTTCTCTCCCATTTGTCCCTTCAGCCTCCTCTCCTCCTCCCCTAAATGCCCAGCCACCTGGGCAGGGGTACCTATCCCCTCCCAGGGTCCCGGTGCTGTGGGGTTGAAGTGGGGAGCGAGGTAGGGGGGCCGGGTGTCAGTATGCCTCTCTCTGTCTCGCTCCAGGTTATGGGCTCGCGCAGGATGAGCTTCTCTCGCCGGCCTCCATGCAGTACAGTCTGCCCTCCCCGCTGGGCGCTGAGCCTTACTGGCAGGAAGTCTCCAGTCTGGACTGTGCACCCATTGCTACCACAGAAGAAGACACCCTCATGGAGATGTCTGATGTGCAGGTGTGGCCCTCAGGCAACAGTCCCTCCCTGGTGCCTGTGGAGGACTCCTCGCTGGAGTGCAGCAATGCGGACGATTCAGAAGGTCTGCTGGGGCTGCCGTATGGAAGTCTGGGTCGGCCGGCCAGTCAGGCCAGCGCAGCCAGTGGAGGGGGTGGGGTGCTGAGTGGTTCCATTGAGCTGCCCGAAGACGATTCAGAGATGGGCGTCGAATCGCTCAGCACAGCCACGCCAGCCTCGCTTGGGGGCACCATCGCTGGGATCAATCTTAACGGTCTGAACAATGGTCAGGGGTCAGAGGCAAGCTCGGAGGTTTCGGGAGTCACCAGCACAACTGGTTGTGGAGGAGGAGGAGGAGGAGGGACGGGCTCAGACGAAGGGATTTCTCTTGTTGCAGGACAACAAAGGGTGTATGCTCGGCTGAGTGAGTCACCTGGTCTGAGCTGTGTTGCAGATCGAAATGGAGACAGGTGAGTCAGACCCCTGTCTGCCCCACAGGTGCCTCTGAAAAGTTACAATTTGTACTTATTATCCCTTCAACTCTTTTGCACGTCAGCAAATGTCATTGATAAACTGGAGTTGTTCCGATGATACCATGAAGAGAAAGTGAATCCCCAAAGTTTATGAGAGTTCTTACTTTCCATGCATTGAGTAGCAGTGCATGCACGATGTCCTCACTGATCTGTTCTCTCGTTCCAGGTCAGGTAATGGTGGAAACGGAGGCGGTGGAAGCTCTTTCATTTCCTACCTGCAGGAGCAGGCAGGCCCGGGTTGGATCCCTGCTACTGACCCTACTCAGGCCTGGGTGGGCAGTCAGGCTAAGCCCAGGCAGGCCATGGACACCATGATGTCATCAGTACGTAACGCTGTGGATGGGGACCAATCTCCTATTTCCCAGGAGGCCTTGCTTCAGCCTGTGAGAGACATGGGTCACTCTGAGATCTTACGGGGTCACTTCAGAGGTACCCAGCCGTTTGAGAAGGGGCTGGGCTTCCCACACAGAGTACCAGAGCTGAGGGCCTGGGACGACGTTCGCCTGAAGGGCCAGGTGAGTGTGGTGCTCCTTCCAAGCAAAGTAAGAGGAATGTTTGTTCTGCTTTTAGAAATAAACTGCCGCAAAGTACTGAATCAGCTGAACAGATATTTTCAAGGTTATTTTTGCAGATACAATCAAAACTAGAACTGGATTGTAAACACACACACACACACACACACACATAGTCCCCAAGATGGGCACAAACAGTAAGTCCAGCCAAATATAGCGCGTATTCTCACTGTCCCACCCATGTCATATGATCCCCACCACACTCATTCCCACGTCTTGACTTTCTGGGACCACACAGACACCTCACACTGTAAAATACAAACACTGCTATGAAACTCTAAATAAAACTAAAAATAGAGTGTTGTGTTTAGGTCCCCTGTGGTCTTGATAAACCTTAAACCAGCTCATACAGCTCATTAAAAAGTCCACAAAGGCTGTATTGTGTGCTGCGTAGTTTCGGTTGCGTAGAGTTATGATCGATTTTGGAGAAATGTACCTTAAAGGCTGTGAGAATCATAGGGAAAGACAACTTAGTAACCAGTGTATGCTTAAAGTGAGGGGGCAAGTTTGTCAGTGCTCCTACCCCAGCATACACAGCCTCACTGGAGCAGCCAGAGGTATTTAAAGCCCAAATGTCACATGGTCAGAAAGAGAGAGAGGTGGGAATAGAATCCTCCCAAGGTTAGATTTGTCATTGAGTGGTTACTTCTTACCGGACAGTGAGACGGTCAGGGAATAGAGACTAGGGGAAAGGGTCCACAGCCCCAGCAAGAGGAGGACGGATACCAACTCAAAGTCACAAGAGGGCGAGCACTGCAGCTGTTACCCTCTCTCTCTCAGCTGAAGGAGGTGCTGCGTTGGCATACAGCAGCCGTGGAAGGTTGAGGGGGCGTGAAGTCGTGCATTGTCGTGTGCAGGCCGTGATTGATTTACTGGGAATCAAAGTGGGGCGATGTGGGCCCTGGTGACTGAGCTCCTCTTCAGCTTCGTGCTGCTGGCTTTCCTGGTGATCAGCTGCCAGAACGTCCTCCACATAGCCAGCGGCTCGGTGCGGTCCGTGCTCACCTACATACACGTTCAGCTGGACCGGGAACTCGGGGAGGTCGAGGGCGTTGCAGACGAAGAGGAGAACGTCACTACCAGGGTGGTGCGCCGCAGGGTCATCCTCAAGGTACACAGAGGGGGGGGGGGGGGCTGAGACTCGGTGAAAGAGCTAACGGGCAGGAGAACCAGGAAAGAGAGGGAGGAAAATATCTGCTGTGTGGAAGCTTGAGGGATTCAGGTCGTAAAGGATTTTGCTGTAGTGATGTAGGCATAGTGAGCGAGATGGCTGTCGGGATCAAATAAGGACACTGTGTAAATAAGGGAAAGGCAATGTACTGGGAAATAACTTAACTAACTAACTTAAGTTAAATCAAACTACTATGAGAATGGGACTTAATCGATTCGTCTGCATTAACAGATTATGTTTTTGGCTCAAGGGGACATGTCTTAAAAAAAACTTTTCTTCCTTTTTGTATCTTTAACATCATGGGCGTCGGTACAGTTTGAATTTTAACTTCACCGGCGCAGCTGACTCTTCTTCACTTCACTTGCTGCAGGAATTAGTTTGAGCTTAAAAATAGATGTGCTCACATGCTGCAAATTATCATGGTCTATAAATGTATTGTCATGAACTTCACCAACTGTAATTATCAATGCTACTTAAAAGCATCCATGAGCCTCATATGTTCCCAGCTGTTGGAACTGACATGCTTTTCTAAAACAATGCTCACAGCCCTCACCCATCTGTCGTTCATCTCCTCCTCTGGGTTTCTGATTAGTGGGTTGCTTGGCACACTAGTCCACTGCTGTGAAAACTATTTCCACACACTGTAGGCCCATAATTTAGTGCTAATTCTGACACTAAGATCGGGACTTTGCTGAGGAGGAAAGTGTATTTATGGATTATTATTTTAAAGCAACAATATTATTAAATGGTCCAAATGTTTTCACAGGGCGATGAGGCTGAAGATCTTCCAGGGGAGCATGTAAGCGAGGAACAGTTCGAGGACGAACATGGAAACATTGTCACAAAAAAGGTCAGTTAGTCTGTTAGTTTGAACATAACCAAACATACATGATTTCCTTGTGTCAGTGTCACAATACTCTCATAGCATCTCACCACACAATGATTATTACCTTTATAATCATTACTTTCACTTCAGCCTTCATCAGTGGATTTATTCCCAAAAATAAATTGTATTTCACCAACACTGTCTTTTTCCCATTCTCCTTTCATCCATCTCTCTCTCCCACCCTCCTGTGTGCTTCTGTGTGTGTGTGTACGTGATAGATTGTGCGTAAGGTTGTGCGCAGAGGGAAGGGCTCGGGTGAGGAGGGGGTTCAGGAGGTGTGCATGGAGGGTTCCCTGCAGGACGCCAATGAGCTGGAGGTCGATGCTGAGCAGTTCATGAACTACGCCATCCTGGGTCGGGACGGCAGCAAGGTGGGATTCTGATCTGCCGGCCGCTCTCTGTTGGCCTCACAACACCCGAGGCTTCTGTTACGTAGCTAAAGAAATGCGCTGGGAGCGATGGACTGAGGCCCTGTTTGATTTAGACGTCTCTTTGAACAGGGGACTCTGTGCTGCAGTGAGCTTCATAGTTTCACCTCATCCTGGTTCCCCCCCTCCATTAGTCCCTCTGTAGATTAACCTGCATGAGCCTGACAGACTGAAAAATGTTTGTGTTCATGTTTCATTATGTGAAGAAGATGGTGAGATGTGTGTTTGGTTGTTTGGACGCTGACCTTCTGTAACATTAAGCTCCACTTAAATAACCATGTCTTGCTTTGGTTTAGGTGCTCACACTCATTATCAGAGTCTCATCATTCGTGTCATCACTAAGCAACACCAGTTTGTTTTCCTGAACTGACTGTGGCTCCTTGCCGTGGTTTATATTCTCCATCCATCAGCTTTCTCACCTTTTCTGTCATTTTTGTTAGTTTTTTTTGCCTTCATTAAAGTTCATAGTCCCTCAACTATGACTGTGTGCTGTGTCACTCAAACCTACTAGAGCTGTGTCCGATATGATTTACAGGCAGTGGTTTTGTTCTTAGCGTTCAGGAAGGAGCAGAGGATTGGGCTTTAACAAATCAAGATCATTCAGACAGTGTGAAACCTAACACTTTGGAACTAAATCAAAAATGTCTGTGCAAATATTTTTGACGCTACTTTGAATCCCAAATACTGTAGATGTTTCTGATGCCATCTTATCTTCAACTGCCATCCATCTCTTCTGTCCTTTCCTCATTGTTTGTACATGATTTCTTTCTTTTCTTCCCTCTTTCTTCTCCCTTGATGCATTTCTCTCTTATGTTACTGTTTTTCTGTCCTCTCTTTCCCTGTTGCACTATTTTCTCCGTCTGCTTTCCTCTCTCCTCTGTCTCTTTCTGTCCCCTCTACTTGATCTAACTACCCTGTATCCCGATCTAACGTCCCTTCACCCTCTTCTTCTGCTCCTGTCATCCCATCTCTCCTCGATCCTCCTCCGCACCTTTTCTGTCGTCACCCTCCTCTCCCCCCCGATGTAGCCCGATACTGTGGATGTGAAGAAAGGTGCTCAGATAGTGAAATGCGCCAGTCTGCGGAGAGTTAAGCAGTGAGGCAGACTGAGCGCTGCGTCCCCTCAGGTACGGGACCGAGCCACGGTGCATCGTCTGACCCTTGGGCTAGACCATTTAATCCAGTCTCCCGGGATTAAATGCATCTGAATGTACCTTTAATTCAATACTAATGATATGTTATGTGAGACTGGCACAGCAAAATGACTATTACATAGTTATTTTAAGTTATAATTCAAAAAGAATTGACACAAAGAAAGATAAATGTGTCATTCTCAAAATATGAAAACATCAGAAAACCCTACTTGCCTGAAAAATAACCTGCTAACTCATGACCAATGTTGAGTTGAAAATTGATTTTGGTATTGGGATCTTTTAGTCTGTATTACTACAGGTAATATAAAGATAAATCCATAGAAACCTGATATGGTACTTTATGTATTAAGAGTCATCTATTTCTGTCTATGAATCTCAAAATTTGGATAAGTAATACAAATTCAGGCTGCTTTATGTTTACTTCATATGTATGGAGATATATATGTGAATATCTAAATGTGTTGGCGTCAGAATATGATATTTATTTGCTCAAATAAATCATTTGTAGAATTTGTTTTAGGTGAATACAAAATTTCTGTTGAAAAGGTCACATTGTGCAAACAGAAATTAAACACAAATATAATTCCATACAGGTGGATGACGGAGATTGAGTTTGATGCAAATAGATAAATAATATTGCAATAAATGGTACCAGGTCACTTCGGTGTCTTCATGCATGTCGTAACAAGCTGGAAAAGGGTTGGCACAACGTGCACTCAGCAAAACAACCGACCAAGAAGGATCTCAAGGTCACAGCTGCATAGCCAGTTTCCCTACACGTGTGTGTGTGTGTGTGTGTGTGTGTGTGTGTGTGTGTGTGTGTGTGTGTGTGTGTGTGTGTGTGTGTGTGTGTGTGTGTGTGTGTGTGTGTGTGTGTGTGTGTGTGTGTGTGTGTGTGTGTGTGTGTGTGTGTGTGTGTGTGTGTGTGTCTTGCCCTTTCTAATTTAAAGGCCGTGACATTACTGATATTTCTGGCGACTCACTTGTGAATGTTAAAACACTTCTGCCAACCATTTTGCTTGAATGGCTTTTGCGGAACTAATGTGCTGTGTTGTAGTTCTACAGTGAGTGATACAAATTTTGATCAACTTCAGATAGACCTTTTTTTAAATAATGCACATAGCTGTTAAAATCTGCTAAACATGTTCACTTTTGCACCGACTCACTGCAGCTTGCATGCCACCTGCCTTGTATGAAGTTTTTCTGTGATCTGTTGAGACAAACGTTTCTCTCGTCCTGACTCCGCCTGTCTCTCCTTCCCCACAGACTTCTTCGCAGGATTCAACCCCTTCACCAAACCCATCCTATATGGACACATGACCAGAAGCAGCTGGCAAGAGGAAGAACACGTAAAAAAAAAAGAAGCAGACAGGGAGAAACAAAACAGCTACAGACAACAACTTACTGACATCCACAGCGGCTCTGCTGACCATCAGCACGTGCCAGAAGAGACGGATACAGACTTACCTGTAGTTTTTATTACTTTTTTTTCCTTTTTTTTAAGAAACTGTGGGTAAAAAAGCATCTATTACTAGGCTAGAAGCATGATTTCGTATAAAACAAAAACCAAACAAACAAAAAACTAGCAACCAAAACGTGCTTCCTGTTATCTGTATCAGCATGAGTGACTGCTGCCGCATGGCCTGTCTTAAACTACAAATACTGAGGGAACACAGGGGTGGGTGTAAGGGTGGGCGGGATGGGGAGGAGACACTGCTGTATATGGGACAGGCATGCATTGTAGGGTATGGTCAATAACTGACCCGTTTTCTAAACCAACATGGGAAAATTTAGGAAAAAAAAGGGAGATGAATAAAATAATGAAGAATCTCTAGGCAACAGGTTCCTCCCCCTCCGACCTGCCATACTCCTCTGAGCATCTCAAACCTGTCCCAGTGCTCTCAAAGTCCAGTAAAGCTACAATTATCACGAGGATATTGGTGTTGTACATAATATCTTATGCACTAAAATGCTCTGCGTGACTGTGTTACGTGTGTTGTTTATGTTAAGATCCCTAAGCGACGCCACTGATGCTGCTGTTTCAGGTACATAAGAAATTCCTCCCTGTTTTTTTTTTTTTGTTTGTTCGTTTCTCGTTTGGTTCGTTTGGTCTGAACCTATGTATTATTCTATATATCTCGAGATCTTTGTGGGTACAAGAACATACAAATGTTGTGTCGCTCTGCCTGTTTTTAAACGTCAAGATTTCTGTGTGTCCGGCTGTTTGTTTCTTTGTGCTTCTCATGTGCGTTCACCCTTTTGCTTTGGACGTGTCAAACTGTCGAGGGAAGAGTGCAAATCATGACTCTCAGTAATGTTGGTTTTTGAGTGTTTGGAGGCAGGTTTCTGCAGCGAACCTGTCTGATAGTGACACATATGACAGGTTGTGAGAGATTAACCTACCACCCCAACCCTCCAACCGTTTTGGTCCACAGTTCGCTGTGTCCTTGTGAGGTCTGCGTTAATCCGACGTCTGTCTAAAATCCCAATACCTCTCTTCACTCCATGTTGCCCTACCTCCACCTCTCACCCCCTCACCCCTTCAGTCAGCCTCTCAGAGTAGATGTAGCAGTCCTGTCCCCCTCCAGCAGGGGGCAGGATCCCACCTTCGGCTCGTAGCAGTGTCTGTTTGACCTAATCGTGCAGAATCTGACGCCAACACCCATCAGGTGCACTCACAGACCATCTTACCACCACCAGAAGGTGTGACTTGATGAGGGCGCGGCAGCTGAGATGATGGTTGATAATGTAATAATAATAATGTAGCACTGGTTTGACTGGGTAGAAGACGAGGAGTGACACGTGTCAAGGGTCACAGACGTGTTGAGCTGTGGTGTTTGTCTCCTTGTAGCAAAGACAGTCAGTCAACGATCACTGTGATGAGAAACTGTAATACTGACCCGCAACTGTGAGCCTGACCCCCCCCTGAAGCGTGTCTCACCCCGTCCCCTCCTCTTGCGTCTTTTAGTTGTTCATGGTTTACTGTCTTGACTGTACTTCAGCAGAAGCAATAACTGCTTGGAAAAGGAGAGGATTGTTTGTGCGAGTGTGTTTGAGTGTGTTCGAGTGTGACAGACGAAGAGACGGAGAGAAAGAGGATTTTAGGATCATAGCTTCTGATAGCTAACGATCTGTTCACTACAGCTTTAGCCTTCTCCTCACTACACTCAGAAATGATGTCAGCACATTAGTATCCCGCAATTCATCACTCTTCTTTAGATTAGAAAACTACTACGCTTAAGTTTTACACTTAAGAAGTATCGGTATGACTTATGTACCAGCCATCCCATTTGCAAAGTTCCCGGCGTCTGTCTGGTCATGGTTTTTAAACCTTAATAACATTCATATGCACCTTGAAAGGAATCCGCGTGTGTGTGCATGTGTGTGTGTTTGCGTGCGTGTGTGCGTGGTTTTAATATCATGTATTCAGTCCTGGATATTGGGACATATCAACGTTGTGATAATATCACAGGAAGTAATATTGCAAATGGACAAAGAGCAGCAGCTCTCAGATTATATATAAATAGACGTGTAATTCTAATTCACATATTTTTTAAACATTAATTTACCTCAATAAGCGCATCATCTCACATGATATTGATTATATGCATTATTCTGTAAACATCAAACAATATATTAAGGGAAAAGTTGTAAGTCACAAAACCGTTGCAATAAGCACCCATCAATAATAAGTGTTTAGTTTGGCATCACAGCCAGAGATGATGAATGTAAAGTCTTGGTAAACTGTACGTCTTGTTATAAAGTAGACATCTGTGTTGGCTCTGTACTTTAGTAGATAATAGAGTAATTCACTCTGTTGTTTCAACTCAGTATCTGCTCGTGTCAGTTCATCGTCATCTCATTGCAAACACGCACACAGATCATGTAAGAAGAGTGATTTTAAGAGGAGCCTCTGTTGTTGTTTTTTTGGACATTTTAACAAAATATCCCTTCATCAGATATTGTTTATATTTTCTTATATTTTCTATGAACCACAAAAGGTCTGATGTCAGTTAAGATTGCACTGCAGTGTAATGGTGTTGCACCCCTCATGTCTTATGGTTTGCTCTCTAAGGGCTCATGATTATGGTATTCTTGGTTTCTGAAGCAGGGGGCTGTTTTTTAAATGCACAACTGATGTCAGGGTTGGAGCGAGGGGTGGGGGGGTTAGCTGCATGGAATTGTGTGAAAACTTGGTGGCTTCCATTGCTAGTCTTTCGAGATGACAAGCATTTTTACTCAACACAGCCCACTCCTGATCTATTTCTGCCCCCTTATCAAACACGAGACTGAGCCCATTCTAAGGCCTCCACGTGGTGACAGTTTGAACACAGTCTGAACGGAGGAGTCGGACTAAGTGCAAGCAGAGGGAGGAGTGGTCACGTCGGAGGAAACGAACAATGGAGAGTCCTGCACTGAGGGACGACTGAGAAGATGCCATGCACCAAGTTCATGCAAAAATATTAACTGTTGCAAAAACTAGAGAACACATGTATATTCCCTTAGAATGGATTGAAGACATTATTAACGCAATAGCATATTACTCAATACTAAGGAATGCAACTGCGCACATGCACAGAAAATGTTTTTAACATAAAAGGCTATATATATATACATATATATATATGAAATATATTAAAATATATATATATTTACTTAGAATGCTATGCACCCTTACTCGTCAACTGGGATTCTAGTTATGTTATGGATGTACTTTTAGCATCATACAGCTGTAGCTACCAAGAGACTGTTGAGTTCTGGGTAATGCCTGTAACCTGGGGAGAAATTGGGGTCTTGTGGGTATTTTAACATTTTTTGTTTGCTTTTTTTTTATTGTTCTGGAGAGTCCAACATGAATTTAAAATACACATGTTAAAAGCCTTTTAATCCAATCAAATCCGAGGACATCTATTGAAAATTTACTCTGTACACCAGCTCAACATTTACAAAAATTAATAAAGAAATGAAATGTCCTTGTGTAAAGCGTGTTTGTGTATTGTGTGAGACACTTAAATCCATGTGCACTCAGCTCCCGACCAATTGTGCCCACAGGCTTTGTCCCGTGCATCGTGTGGAGAACTTTTGCTTCTCATCCAACGTTTAACATGATATGGTCTCAAGCAAGGTTACTCTTTCAAACTCTGCATAAGCATGAGTGTCTACTACAAGTCATATAAACATACACATATACATAGCCTTACTTTCTGGAAAACAATCAAATGAGAAATGCACCATTTTCAGAATACATTTAAGAAATGCATTTTTACAAAAACAGCAGGTATTGCTTGAGGTTACAGCTCCTCTGACAAGGAGGTTATGTTTTTATTTGGATTTATTTGTTTGTCTGTTGGCAGGATTAAGCAAAAAGCTCTGGACGGAATACCTAGAAAATTGATGAATGCAGCAGGGAAAGACCAAGGATTTATTTATTTTTTACTTTCGTGATTGAACAAGTAAACATTTTCAATTTTCAAAATATATTCAGTGATATGTGGCTGATAAGGGAACTATCCCTTTATTGTTCCAGTAGGGGGCGCTGTAAGCCCACCGTGTGCAGCTGAGTGTGTTGTTTTGTTTGCACGCAGCAGTGAGTGCAGGAGGAAGAGGAGCAAGAGGAGGAACGTGTGCTCAGCTCTCGGTTAACAAAGAGCCTGGACGCTGTGTGTGTGTCCGTGTGAGTGTGTGTGAGACTGTGTGTTGTGATGTGTGATGCAACCTTTCCTCGTTTGCACTTATGATAAAAATACGTATTTATTTGTCGTAGCGTTAAAGTGGCCGCGCATCGGACACACACTCGGAGCCTGTGAGGTGTTTGTACATTTCCACTAGTTTGAGTCGGTCGCTGCTGAGAGAAGATGTCCACCGACTGTCAGAAGACCACGGCCAAGGCCATCCCGTCCACCCGGAGGGTGACGGTCAACGACGCGGAGCACATGCCCCACGACTACTGCACCACCCCGGGAGGAACCCTGTTCAGCACGACCCCTGGAGGTGGGTGCCCTTCATCGTGTTTACTCGTGTGTGTGTGTGTGTGGGGGGGTCGGTGTGTGTTGTTAAACCTTAGACACACACACGAGTTCTAATCTCAAACTGTTGCAGTGTGTGTGTGTGTGTGCGTGTGCTGCAGTGGCTCAAGCTAACTCCCATGAGGTCCACTCCTGTCAAACCACACAGGGCTAGCTCCGCCTCAGCTAGCTGCTAACAGCTAACTGAGGCTAGCAAGTGTCAGGTTGTCAATAAACACGATGAGGTTCAGACTCTGAGGCAGTAAAGTTCTGTCGGTCACAGTCATATGAGTGATGTGTACTTGTATCACTGTGATGTGTACTTATAGCACTGTGATGCGTACTTGTATCACTGTGATGCGTACTTGTATCAGTGATTTCTCATTTTAAAGGGACGCGTGTTTAGTTTGTATTGTGGCTCTCATCAGCTGATCACTGGCACTTTTTTCTCTGATACAACTTTATTCACAAGATTGTACGTGTACAGACATGACGGACAATACCCATTTACACTTAAACAGTCATGTTAACAAATGCATATTTCTTATTGCTCATCGAAGACTTAATGTTACACTTAGACAGTTACGTTTTAGTGTCTACAAGTTGTAGAATTGTCATGTGTATATATATATATATACATATATATATTTCCTGTAAAGTTGGGGGTATTGTTTGCCTTTCTGCAGTTATGGATATGAAATAACTGTACAGGATCATCAAGTTTTCAAAAAAAGTAAATGATATACAACTCATCTTTACAATGTGTAATGACATTTCTGCAGTAAAAGATCAAACCGAGATCAAATTTACACATATCTTCATTCAATGGAGTCGAAGAAGTTATCGAATGGATATATTAGTGAAATGTGTGACAGAGATTCTTACTGTCCGCCTCTGTCACAGACAACTAAATAACTTAATTATGTATAAATACGTATAATATATAAATAGATACTCTAAAGAGTGGCAGAGTGCTATATTTGTATCTGTCATTAGCACATGTTTCATGAAAATATACTGAGACGTCTAAACAGGAGATTTTCTTCAAACCTTTTGGCAAAAGGACCCTAGATCAAACTAATCCAACCCACTGATTAATTTATTATCAAAATAACAAAGTACACACTCATGCATCTTTACGTTATAGTCTTTAACCACACCTCTAAAATTATTAAGCTTTTGGCAGAAAGTTTGTAGCGATGGGGTCTCGTTGGGTTTCCGACCTTGAGGTGTGTAAACTTAGCTGATCATAGAATTTAAAGAGGTTCTTACAAAATTGTCTTTGCTGTTGGCTAACATAATCAGCCCACAGCTCGGACAATTGTCAAAAAAAGACTGGACACCTGCACACATACATGTATGAAGCATGGCTGAAGCAGTAGATGCACCTGCGACCTGAGTGCTCCATCTAAGAGAATGCAGTGCTCCGCTTCTCTTGGTCTTCCTTCACATTTCCTGCCTCCTCATACAAAAGGTACCCGGATCATCTATGACCGGAAGTTCCTGCTGGAGCGTCGCAGCTCTCCGGTGGCCAAGACACCTCCGCGAGGTCTGCCCAACATTCCAGGGGTGACCAGTCCTGCCACCAAAGACCCCATCAAGAAAGAACTACTGAACAATAATGTTGCTTCACCTGAGAGCAGCCACACTGGTATGTTTACACGTCAGACACACACCACAGGGTGACATATGGAAGAAGGGATTCAGTCCTATTGGCGTGTGAATAAACCATTAGATCGTACAATGCCGCTCTTTTCTGTCTAAAATAAGATGAGAAACGAAGATCATTTGTGTAGTTTCACATTATTGAGCACGGCCGTCAGGAGCAATGAGGGGTTCAGTGCCGTGACCCACGACACTTTAGCATACTGACTGGAGGAACTGGGAATCAAACCACAAGCATTTGATTTGATGGATGGCCCACAATTTTTCATATGTTTAATCTTTCTTTTTAAGGTGACGACGCGCAGTTTGAAATGGACATCTAGGTGGAATGAGTATTAAGATGCCAGACTAACCATTGTGATGCTGTGAAGAAAGGTTCCAGAGCACCTTCCCCTTTCCCATCATCCATTCCAGGAAGACAAAGGTTCACCTTCAGTATCCACAGCATCTTATGGTCTTCAAGTCTTCGTCAGTCTCGTTTACTCGTTTTGCCCAAAACAAATGTGTAATGAAACCAGGCCTCAAAGCTCAAACCTGATTTACGTGTGACAACAAGTGTGCCTTCCTGTAGTGGCTACGAGTCTGAAACCAACACTGGGAAGTACTTAACACCAACAAAGCCTCATCATTTGTTACAGAGAGAAAATAATAAGAATAAGAATTTTTCTGAATTTACGTGTATTCCAGAAGGAGAAGTCCGTCACTTGATGTGCTTTTATTTCTACACATTTCTTGACACCTCCCCTCAGATGTTGCCTTGATCATTTTGAAGTTTCTCTATAAGTTCAGGTACAGTTGGATCATGCTCTTAAGAAAATGAAAAAGTACTTCACCTGAAGTGTCATACAGAGAATGTAAAATAGAATTTTGTTAAGGACATTTTGAAACAGATTTTCACACGGTTTGAAGAGTGATTAAAAGCATTAAAGGAAAAGCAAACAACACTTTGTGTGTGTGTGTATTCACTGTGTGCTATTAATGAGTCTTGTACTATCATGTTGGATGTGAAAAATACTTTCCACTGACATAATTTGAACAATGTCTTCAGTGTTTAACTGGTTTGAATACACATTTCTCTTGCTTGGTGCCATTCAGAGACCTAAAAGACATATAAGGTCATTTCATTTCATGGTCTATTCATTTATAAAATGAATAGAACAGTTTTGGTGAAAAGAACAGAATTTTTAGTTTTTCAATTTTCAAAGTAAGTGGGAAGCTAATATACATTTGTAAGTGATGATTCCTGACTTGGGCTTGCATTGCAGCCTGTAGCACTTCCTGATCTCTCCTGATTCCGCACAAGCTAGAAATCAGGAATTCCTGAAGCGGCTCCCTGATAACCTCGGTCAGTGGACTGTATAAAGAGAGGTCAATATACAACTCTGCATAACTGGGAGGAACTCCTTTTCCTTCCATTGAACATTTTGACCTCCATGTATGCGGCTTGCCCCTTGTTGATTTACTGTATAAATGTTACTATTAAAAAACCTCACCAGGTCAAAAGGTCTTCTTAAATTCAATTCAATCAAGCTGCACCAAATTTCCCACAAATGTACCTGACTTTTTTTTCATCAAATTCCATTAATTATTTCCTGGGAAATCTGTAACAGTCATAAAAAAGTGGACTGGACAGCAATTTATCCCAATTTATGAAGGTAAGGAGTTATATTGAGCCTGTGATGGACTGGTGATGTGTCCAGGGTATCTCCCTGTCGTACATGTATGTTGTTAGAGGCTTCAGATGTCTATGACTCTAAATACAACTAAACAAAACAATACAATTATATTGATTTAATGTGATCATGTTTTGGGGCTTGCAGTGCTGGCACAGACAGTGACGGTAGTGAACTACTGCTATGGTCTGACCAACATGCTTGTTCAGGATGAATAGGACGGGACTTGATTTGGAGGCGATGACACCAAACTCAATCTACTCTGGGTTGTAGTATAAGAAGAAGAAGATGACAAAGCAGAAGAATAAACTTTATTTCTATTACACCTTTCAATTGCAGAGTTACAAGGTGCTTCACAAAATAGAAATACAAATGTGAGGATAGCAAATCATAGAAAAGACAGATCATATTCAGCACTGCAATGAAACAAAACAGATAAAACAACAACATTAAAACTAAGAAAATAAAAGCTTTACAAATGCCAGTCTATAGTTGAGTTTTAACTGCTTTTTAAAATGGTCCCTTCCTGCCCATTTCTATATCGAACATACACCAGCATGAGTATGAGGACCTATATTCTTTCATTCTTTTCAGAGTGTGAAGAATACAAAAGTATGTCCGAGCTTTTTATCTACTTATGGTCTGGACTGTGTAATTAGTGTTATTTAATTAAGAAATAGAAAACTCATAGTTCCATTTGTGGTGGTGTAACCTTTCTAAAGTGGTGGAAATCTTACGGCCAAGGACAGAAAAATAAAAAAATCGCAGAGGGAGCTGAGTCGGGACGTGTCTCGTCTCTCAGTGTGGATTGAACAGTTTCAGATGATCAGTTCCAGTCTGCCCTGTCCTTCCTCCACAGTAGCCTCAGCATCCAGACGTTGACTCTCTCCGTTCCCCCTCACACTGCTGTCTGTTTGTTTGGGGTCCGCTTGTCACCTCTGCTTCCTGATACCCACCCACCACCACCCCGCCTCCCCAAAACAAACAAGTGCTACTGCTTCTTCTCTCCCCCCATTGATCCGTGCTTCAGGGTACTTTGTGAGTGGCTCCACTCAGTGCGCCTGTTTGATCACAATCAACAAAAGAAGCCTGGCCAGAGAGCAGCTAATGACCTCTGATGATGATGATGATGTGTGTGTTTGCACTGTGAGGACCAGAGATGTGGATTGGAGGTGAGGAAGGCAAATACACTAAACTGTTCGATGGTAAACCACAGAGAGAAGACAAGTGGGATTAAGATTTGAATGAATATCTACGAGCAGGTTGAGGGTCTGAGGAGTTTGTTAATCCAGAGGGATTCTGTATAACAAGGTGTGTGAACGCACAGTAGCTGGTGGTGAGAGGTCGAATGGACATTGCTGCAAATGGAGCTGAAAGAAAAGTTAACGCTTCTACAGCACTGTTCAATTTTCAACAAATAAATTGTGTATAGAAGAAAATAGTACGTTTTTCAAATCTTGCAGATTAAGCAAATGAATGCTTTTCTATTTTAGTTGAAATGCCACAAGATGTTTCTTTGAAAATCGTCTTTTTCATTTATGTGGTCTGTTCCTCTTTAATATATATAAAATGTGCAATTTCACAAACTATTCAGAGTATAGATATAGGTTTTTGATCATCCCCTTCCTCCACTTTTTTTAATAGAGTTCAAGCAGCCTGACGGAAGCCTGACATCCTGTGACAAACATTAAAAGTAAAAAAAAAAACGTTCAAAAGAGTGATAATAATCTTCATTTAATAAAAAAAAAACGGCCTTTTCAAGGATTTAGATTTTGCTGAATTTACGGTTTCCTGCAGCAGTGGCAGAAAATTAATATATTTCTACAGGTGCCCAGACTTCTGTTGGTAAATACAAACTCTCTCCCTGTCCAAAGGCAGGGTCTGATGTATCATTAGAACAATACTGTACTGCAGGAGGTTATATTGTGTATGGATATCAGAATGGCAAGAAAAAGACCAATAAATAAAGGGGGGCAGACAGGTTGTTCAGGGTCTCAACCTACAGACAGACAAACAACACAGTCTCCAGACACGAGACCCCAATTTGGTTTGAGATGACAGGAGGTGAAGCTTAAAGTTTTTGTCAGGAAAAAAATTCTTACTCCACATTGCAAAGAAAACACCATAAATATGTTTGTCTTAAAAGTAAATGAAATTCAAATTTATTTATTTTATTTATATACTTTTACCTCCACTAAGGAGATAACCTTTACACCACTGTTCATATGTTTGTTGGATGATTTGTATGCAAGATCACACAAAAACTACAGGTGTGATTAATCATGAAACTTGATATGGTGCAGAAAGGAACTCCAGGACTTTAACATTGGTGATTTTGGTTGGTTTCAACATTTTCACTGATTTCCCAGGAAATTATTATTGGACCTAATGAAACAAATCTGTCATGTTCAGGGAACTGATATATATGATTGTGAAATTTGGTGCAGCTTGATTGAATTGAATTTACGGGGACTGTTGGGCCTTGGTGGAGGTTTGTGCGCTGCTGACTGCTCTTCTCGTTTTCTATGTTTTATTTTCAGAAACATTGGGACATTACACTGTACAAACTTCAGCAACAATGGGGGTGTTCTCAAACACTTGACTTGTAGTTTCCATGTTTGTCATTGCACCAAATTTATTCAAACCTAAAACAAGAGTAATCCATTTTTCAAAAATGAGTCAAGTTCTCAATAGCAGAGTGTTTGAAAAGACAGAAAACTCCGGGTTTGTCAAAATAAAATGTTTATTATTTATTATTATATACAAAATATACATTTCAACGTATAAATAGATACAACATATAATACTTGTATAATGGAGCTCACTCCACACCAAAGATAGAAAATACATTTGTGCAACACCCAGTATGGATGAAATATACTTTGAGTAATTCAGCCTCATCTGATTATGTGTTGGAAAAGGCCATGAAACAGAACTCTCACTTTAATATTTGAACATTAATGTCATGAAAAAAGTAAAGAAACATATGTATGCTCTGTCAGAAGTTGCTCTTGTGACTCATGGGAACACCGAGTGATGGGGGGGGGGGCCTTCAGTGACAGCCACACTCCTCAACAATCATTTCCTCGTGATGACGCAGCATCAAGTCGTCGTTCTCATAGTAGAGCATGGAGAGTGGGCTGAGCCGCGTCGGCACGCAGGACGGACAGGACACTCTCTCTGAATGGCGATGACGCATGAGGCTCTGAAAGATAGAAGAAGAATTCACATAAACAAACAAACAACTTCAGAAAAACCTGAAGATTCTAACAAACTCAATTCAATGAAAACCAGAGCTTCCATCTTACCTGCATGTATGCATGGTTGGTGGGCTGGAAGGACTCATCCAGGGGCGTCGGGCAGTCTCCCTCACAGCGATATGCGTTGAACCGCTTGGGATGCACAATCCACTCGTCCCAGCCAATTTGGTCAAAGTCCACCCACATGTCTACCTTGCGACACAGCAGCCTCTGCACCGGCTCCGCTGTCGGAGCAGCTCCACCAGCCACTCTCATCATTTCCATTCGGTTCCTTTTGTGCCGTCGACCCTGGCTCTCACTGCTGACTCTGTCCATGGTCACATACTTGGAGTTCTCCACAGTGTGAATGAGACTGTATGCCGCGTGGCCTTCCTGGGGCAGGTTGTGTTTGGAGAAGATGACCATCATGACCCGGTTTGTTATTGAATGGTTTATTTTTCTCTGCCTAAAACCAAAATTCTTGAAGAGGGACTGGTCAGTTGTCTGCCTCTCCTCCCCAGCACCGCTCCCACTGCCTGTCTCAGCCTCTCCGGAGGCCTCCTGGCTCGACACTCTGTCTCCTTGGTACAGCCAGAATTTCAACAGAGCTGTAACATTAAAAACCTTCCAGGAAGACTTTGTGCTGTTGGGCGACGTGCCAAAGCTCCCCAGGAAAAGGTGATTGTCCTGGCATGATGTGCTGCCCGGGTCACAGCTCTGCTCCCGGGAGTGATATAAATCCACAGTGGCTCGCTCGGAGGCAGAGAAGGCTGGTAGACTGATCCGAAGCTCTGCCAGCTGGACGAGATCGCTGGCAGAGATGGCTGACATGTCAAATGTGACTGTCCATCTGTCACCCACTTGGTGGCAACCTAAGAAAAAAAGAGACGTGTAAATGAGAACTCAAACAGTCAGCAGTTTGGGGGGATTCTTGGAAAACCAGATCCCTGGACAAATGTCAAAACAGTGGAGTGGGAGGGTGAACAGGACAGGATGTGTATTGAACCCCCCTGTGCAAAGATCGTCTGAGGGCTAATATACACACCCTGTCACATAAAACAGAGAAAGCCTTTAAAGTGGAATAGGCATTTTGACACTTGCTAGGTTGTAAAAAGGGAGGGTCTGATAACACAGAGTGCAGCAGCCAAAGAGCTGCTGGACAACAGAGTCTACACACACAGAAACAGACACTGTCTAACTAGTTCATGCCCAGAATAAGCTTTATTCGAAAAATAACAATTAAGTGTTTACTCACTTTTAGCCTTCAGACTTAGGACAGAATCAGAGCTGTACGCTGATGAGGTGTCACCTGGCGTGTTGACGGCGTTGACAGCTAATGGTGACGAGGAATCGACGGTCCTGAAGGAGCGGTACAGCTGCATCATGTACAGAGGGTATCTGCTGCGAGGATTAACTGAGAGGTTTCTGAATGAAAGACTTCTCTCGAGGCCGGAGCGAAACCTGTGGGCCCGACCGGAGAACATATTTCCCAAAGAGCCGAGGAGGAGTGTGCAGAAAACTGTCAGCACTCTTGTTTCCATTTTGACTGAAACTCACAGAGAGAGAGAGAGAGAGATAGAGCGAGAGAGAGGTGAGAGCTTCTTCCTTCCTTCCTCCAGCTGGTCTCAGGCTGAACTGATGCTGGCTGCAGACGGAGCTCCAGACAGGCCCCTTTATAGTGGACAGCTGCCCTTTGATGACCCCTGACCACGCCAGGCATCTCAGCAGACCCTCTGATCACCGGAGCACATCAGAGGGCCACAGACAAGAAAACATTTAGCCAAGGTCATTGTCCTGTCAAGCTGACCCGGCCTTTTTTTATTCAGCCTGATCCCTTTTCAAATGTAACAAGCCATTAACAAATAACACTTTAAATCTCGTATAGCCATTAGCACCAATCTGTTTCGTATCAGTGGCACAAGTTCCATGAAGTTTCAATGGATGATACATGTAAACAAATAAATGAACAAATTGATAAATCTTTATTTAATAATGAAGAATAAATACAACACTTGTCTCGTTGACTAGTTCCAGTTAGTCAGGAATGAATAAAACAGTAACAAGCTAAAAGAATCTGTGATGTTCAGTAAACTGCATTTCCATATGGTCCCAGTGGTGATCACACAGATTTAGTTTATAATTTACACTGGCTCGAAAACAAATTGACCGATCTGTGTTTCAATCACAGGAATATGTGAATTATTGTGTCAAGGAGAAAAACGGTTCTCGAGACTCTAACTAACAAACAAGCAAACAAAATAAACAATAAAGAGCTGAAAAATGTAACAGTAAAAGGCTCTACAACAGACATTCATATACAGACAAAAGTTTCATGTGTCATGTAGAGATGGAGGTTTATATGGTCTGTTTTATAATAGTATTATTACATAATATTATAAAATTGCTTCACTCCGATTGGCTCGTATGCGTTTATGTGTCACCTAACTAAATGACTGACGGCTGGTCTGTTGATGTTGTCTTGAGAGTGTTCCCTCACAACGAGCTGAAGAAGTTCTTCACCTGTGAATGAAAGATCACAATTGATCAGAACCGGGAAACACATCAAACATCCAATCAGAAAACAAATGCACCAGCGCAATGAGCTCTCACTAAACCAAAGGCACATGAAACATGACAGTGACCCCATGTGGTTAACGATGGCACAGCACATAAGAGATCCACTTAACGAACGCATACCTTTGTAATAAGCTGCTCCTGCACCTCAGGGTCCGTCTGAAACTCCACATTGGCATCGAGTCGTAACACAGGTATCTGTTTTAACTTCTCAAAGTGTATTCTGAAAAGACAGAGCCGAGCCGGTTAGACACTTCACCATGGCAGCAGACCACACACTGCTGAGCGTCATCTGTTTACAGCTGAGCAGCAAACAGCTGCTATGACAGCCATGTAGAACACAGGCTGTCAAACAGGAATCTGAGCAGAGCATCCTGTAATACAATGACTGCGCCACTCCTGGTGTCTTGGATTTCAGTTTTAAATTTCATTTCAAACCAGATTACTGAGGGACGATTTGCAGTCTGCATTCATAGGAAGCAACAAATAATGAAGTTGACTGAACATTGGTGAGCTCAGCTTATCCTCCATAGTAGTAACTTTAAATGTTGCACCTCAGAGGTTATGTTTGGATGATTCAAAAAACACATTTCAGCGGTCGATGGAAAATATTCAAACAGTAAGGGGCTGGAAACGACAGCCACGAAAAATCATCACTACTCACTCAGTACTTTTCTCAACCAGCCACCGCTCATGTTGGACATGGAGCTTCTCCAGGTAGTCCAGCTTCACTCCCTCCTCCTCGGACCTTCCCCGACTCGCCAGACGCTCCATACATTTCTGGGAGATGCACAATTGCTGTGTCATAATATCGTTTTTATGTACGTATAAATTACAACATATACAAAAGTGAATTGACCGAAATTTTAACCGTGTAATTCGGTTTGGAACAATGAATATTTAATGTGCATACCTCTGGTGGAGCCGTGAGGTAGATGATGCCCTCCAGCTCCACCTGGTGTCCAAACTGCTCCACCAGCAGGGAGTGCCAGTCCTGGTAAACGGCCCATTCTGTGGAGTTGATGCAATCCAACTCAAACATGTTCAAGGCAAAGATGTATCTGACAGGACAGAGAGTCGGGGTTATTTTACAAACACAAAATAAAAAATAATGTATTCTCTCGGTGAAATAGTTCACATATACATTTCCTACTAGTTCTATCCTAATTATTAAAGACAATAATAATATGGTAATATAGTTTGAATTCGGGGACAGCGCAGTGTATTGCTTCCAAACTCAGCCAGGTTGATCTAGTTTGTGTTAAAGTGGACATTAACCCCTTAACACCCATAATGATTGATAACGTGTCGTCTAACTGAAAGATCCAGAACTATACTTCCACTACCATGATCAAACTTCACTTTTCTGTCCATCTCGGTCTCACTCACCTGTCGCTGTAGACTGAGCGCTCGTACACCTGGACAGGCGTTCCCTCCGAGCTGAGCAGGCGAGCTGGAGGAGGCTGCAGCTGGGTCCTCAGTCGGCTCATACACGAATATGTCTGAAATGTGTAGGACCAGCGCTGGGGGTCCTGGTACATCATCTGCAGCAAGTTGCTGACTGTCGTCTGGGGGGACGAGTCTGCGCCCTGTCAAACACACAGGCAGAGATGGTTGGCCCTCTTTGGTTATTTTGTTTTGAACTGATAAGGATTTCAGGGAGAGTGCGCCCACCTTTGACGTCCCGCTCTCTATGTTCTGCCACTTGCTGACGGGTTCTGCCATCACCTCCCAGTCCGGACCAGCTGACTGCAGGAGTCTGGCAAAAGTTGACTTTCCAACAGCTGATAAAGGACATCACATAAAGCAGAGATTTTATACAGACAAGCCACAAACTGTTTGTGTGTTCCAGGTATTACCAATGCTGGAGGGGTCTAAATCTGTTTACATACTGGGTCACCCTTATGGGCACAAAATGCAACGTAAACCATTGCATTTTAAGGTGAAGGTTAGCTTAGGGTTAGGATTAGGTAACTAGTAACTATGACTAGAGTAAGTCTCCAGGAAATTAATGTAATGTCCTCTGAAGTCATGTAGAAACGACTCTGAGTGTGTGTGTGTGTGTGTGTGTGTGTGTGTGTGTGTGTGTGTGTGTGTGTGTGTGTGTGTGTGTGTGTGTGATTATAGTGAGTCTATAGTTTAGTTATTCTCATTTGCTTCAGCAGGACCTTTTCTTCTTGGGCTCCACAAAAAGCTTCACATGTGACAATTCTTTCTACATCGGAACTAACATCTTAAAATAAAGCATTATGAAATAAACAGGACTAAAGACACACACAAACCCGCCGGACAATACAACAACCAAGTATATGAAACAATTACTTTAAAGAGAGCATCCACAAGATTTGTAAATGATTTCCCTTATATTTACTTATAACTTTGCAATTAGAATCAACATAATGTAGATTCCTTGGTTATAATATAATAATATACCTATGTATATACAGAATTATCTAAACTCATTTCATAAACACACAACACTAAAGCACATCAGTTTTGTTTTATGCTCTGTGATCTTACCTATGTTGCCTTCAATAGAAACTCTCTTCACTTTGGATTTTGCATCTGGAATCGAGGTTGAACTCAGACTCCTGGAACCAGAAGCACTGATCATCTCTGCTTTCCTCGCCACAGAACGTGTGTTGCTAGTTGTCTGTGTGTTTCCAGCTCGTAACAAGCTGCCAGGTGTTTTCCACTGAAGAGGAAGAGGAGGAGGAGGAGGAGGAGGAAGAAGACCGAACCTCCTCACCTGTGTTAAACCGGTGTGTTTGTTAAACTTGGCCACAGGGTTGAACAGGACGAATCGCCACAGGCCGGCAGCCATGATCACAGGTACAGACACACAGCGACGCTCATCGCCATGCTGCTCTGTTACTGTCAGTGAGCTCTCTGTGGTCTAACACAAACTGAGAGGGTCATGTGACAGCTGTTTATGTGAATATAAATTATTGATACGTAACGATCGGTTGGTAATATTGCTCCTATTGCGTCCACTTGATGCTGTTTCGTATATTTGCTGTTAGCAGGTAGAATTGGTCAAGTTAAGCTAATCAGGAAGTGAGCTTAAATGCTACAAACAGTAGCAACAACAAGTACTTCCGGTTCACGCATTCGCCACTTTCACAATAAAAGCCGCCTGAGAAACACATAATTTACTATAAAGGTCAAATTCATATTTTATTGCTTTGAAACACTACATATAGCGATACACTGGCTGTGCTGTGTATTATGTGTTTGTACACAATCTGTGGTATAAAGAGATTAAGGTGGTTGCCCATGGTTACAGTTTTACAGTATGTGTTTGTTTGACAAACCGGAAGTTAATGATCTTGGCCGAAACATTTGGTTTTACAGTTGGATAACAAGGTTAAGCTTTTTGATTAAGTCTATACAGAGAATAATATTTTCAGGAGACAAAATCTAAAAAACATGTTCTTATCTTCACAAAATTAGACGATATAATTTTTCTCTCTATTCTGGCCATTACATCTTGTCAGAGATTCATCTGGATCATTTCTTTCTTATTTACAAGATATAGATGTGTTTTTATAAAGAAAATTACATATTTACATACAAGGAAAATACAACTACACAAAGATTCCATTCTGTAGATCACAAATTATTTTCCTTTGTAAAGTAGTTTAAGGTGAGTTAATAATGAAACTTTCACTTGTATATATAATTTATGTTTATTTTTAAAAACAAAAAAGTCCACAAACCTCCAGAAACTCTTTATTTAAAAAGCCATCACTACTTAAAAAAAAGGCTAAATTATATAAGAACATGATTTGACAAATCACATACAGAAGTTTGTTCAGTCTAAATTACACGACAGTTTTATTCAAGGTTAATCGAAATGCAGCACATCTGAGACTGTTGAAGTATTATCACTGGTTGAAATGACAAATGATGGAAAGAAACCTAAGAGTGAATCGATTTTTCTCAGTAGCTGGTGTTTTTGATGGTGATCTTCTGAGCCGCCTCAATCTTGAAGTCATTGATACCTGAAAGAGCAAACCAGCATTTTTGTTAACCAAAGTGAACTTAAAGCAACAGATCAAATGAACAAAGAGACTGAATATTACGGAGTCACAGTGTAACAGTATATGTGTGTGTGTGTGTGTGTGCGTGTGTGTGTGTGCAGGACCTTACCCTGACTGAGTGCGGTGCCATCAGAGGAGAGGTGCCAGTATCTGCGGTCACTCTGTCTGGCCTGCTCTCCGTTCACCACACTTAAGAAAGGTCCCCACAGGCTGGACTCATTCTCAAACCTGCCAACAGCATCAGATATTACTAGATATATACAATCATATTTAAAAAATCGGAAATCCATAGAGTTACATTAACTTAACTCACATGAAGCCGACTTCTCTCCCTTTGAGAAGTTCCAGGGCCTCCAACAGAGAGCTGCCCTTTGCCACATCGACAGAGTAAAGAGCTGCTTCCCCGCTGGACGTCACCACTTCCACTATCACAGCCACTTTGGTGTCACTTGGTAAAACCACCACAGGGTCTACGGGCTCCAGCACCAGAGTGTCTGTAGGAGGGCACATGCCATTACAAAACAATGATGGAACATAACAGTGACCACAGAGGGCTGGAAACAATGCTGCACATACCATCCTCGTTGAGACACTCCTTGTTTTTTACTGTCAGGTAGGATTTCTGCTGGAGAGCTGGCAGGATCTGAGATATGGCCATGGGGTTGTGGTAGGTGTTGCTTCTGGCGTCTGTCCTCATGGCCTCCATTGAGGCTGCACACTCTGCAACCGGGCTGCCCATTGCCAACAAGGCCTGGATCACATTGAATAAGTAGATTGAAGGTACAAAGAGTTATTTCTGCAGGATTTCATGCAGTGAAAGAGACAAAGTGAGCGGAATAAATATAACGGGAAAAGATTCTTACTTGGACTGCAAGACCTGTGCTGAACTCATTCCCAATATGGCCATCGGCCCGCCTAGAGGCCAAAAGCTTCCGCTTGATTTTGTCCAGGGCTGTGTTGAGCTCAGCAGCGTTTCGCACATGGAAGCCAGTGTCCTTCACACACTGAAGTGCCATCCCAGCCATTGCATAGGTATCTAGAGAGAGAGAGAGAGAGAGAGTCACATAAATTGTGAATGTGGCCGACATAGGAAGATTTAAGGCATGATAATCTATGCTGTTACAGGTCAGGTTTCTAGATTTCTTTCACACAACATTTTAAAAAATTTAAATTTTTTCCCAGACTTGTATACTAAACCTTCACTCTGTGTGAGGACCTAACAGAAAACAAGAATCTTACACAACTTCATGGAATTTCTAAAATATCTAAAATATGACTTAAAATATAGTATCTCAAACTAATTCTAAACAGAGAAAACACGATTCTTATCATACGATTTGAGACACATCCCTGCCTGTATATACAGTCATTTATACAACACATAAAATATAGGCCAGTTTCACTCACCGATGCACTCAGCATCTCCATTTTTAAAGTACTGGTGTTCCACCGCCTTGATGAGTTTGTTGCTGACATGGTCGTTGACCCTGATGCCACTGGTGCACAGAGCGAGCACACCCAGAGAGTACTGGTAATAGTTGGTCAAAGGGCGGTGGATGTCTGTGTAAAGGAGAGATCAAATAAAAGAAAACAAATTATATTGAATCACGACTTCCTCTATTTTCTCCAGTGCCTTTCGAACATTTTCTTATTTCACCTTAGAATAGAATTTGTCAATAGAGTCTCCAATTGCTCTGTTGATTTCAATCACAACTCGAACAATACCTATTACTGGAGACAAAGGAGCCATTACAGCTAACAATAAATAGCCTACATAACAATAAATGCTGAGTGGATTTTCTTTTTGTTATATTTCCTTGGATTTTCTTTTTCAAGAAATATCTTACAGAGGATTGTGTGGCCCAGTGTAAAACATCATGGTCGGAACCTTTTATGAAAATTGCTCACTTTCCCAAAAAATCACAGGAAACTTACAGGCAAGACGCTCTTTTTCTTTTTCCATCTGCTTCTTCAGGTGTGTCAGCAGCGTCTCACTGGTGTCGCTGACGGTGAAGGTAACTGTGTTGAGGTCGTAGCAGGAGGCTTTCAAAGCCAGAGTGTACAGCGCCAAGAGGCCGACCACAGCCGGACTGCTAGAGAGAGAGCTGAGGACGGCACAGGAGGCAAAGGGTCAGGTGAGAACGTCAAGAGAAGAATATATGAAATAGTTGCAAGACTAATTGAAGAATTTGGAAATGTTGAATTACTTTTGTAGGTCATTGTGCAACTGGGTGTTCAGTCTAATTAGGTGCTCGCTCTCCTTGGCAAGGTTGTGGTAGCTGGAAATGCGTAAAGCCAAGTGCACACTGGGGTTGGGGAGTCCTTCCTGCCTCCCCAGAGAGCGCAGCAGATCCTTGTTGAGTGACAGGAGAAGCTCATTGTTGGATGCTTCATTTTCTGGATAAATATTTTTCAAAAAGAAAGAAAATGTTTCTCAGACATTGTGATAACAAGCGTGAAATTGCTCAGTGACTCTCGCTTCTCGCTGACATCCACTTGAACTTTTGTATCCTTGCAAAACCAGAAGTGCAGCATCAGCAGACACAAGAGGAAATAAAGGCCGTGTAGAGTTATCTTTCAAATCCGGGTTCGACATCCAAATATCTTAATGTTGCTCAATATTTCTCCTCAGCACTGAAGACTGAAGAGACATCACGATTCTCCGCACTTTGACAATTTCACAACTTATGTCGACAACAGGCAACATGAACATTGTGTCCAGTGTCAAGACCAGTGAGTCAGTGTATTTGGGAATCTAGGTTTTCCCCATTGTTGACACAGATTGAGAAAGGACAGTGAGGTTTTTTTAATGACTGGTGATAGCTGTATTTATTTTAAATGTTACGTACCACATGGTTTGCTAGAGGCAAAGGCCAGCAGGCATATTGTAATGACCCAGGACAGCATTGTGGTGGATAACCTGCTGGATAACACAAACAGAGGAAATAAATCAATATGTTTGAGTAAAGAGATAAAGCAAAAACACGCATAAACTATAAAATGAAGAGATTCATAAATATAGTAAAGTTTTCATGTATTTGAGAAAGAAATACATATGTCAAACTGTAAATTTAAAAATAATTGCAGTAAACTTTGGGATTAGACATATAATCTCTTCACCCATGTTATGTACATATTACTGGATCTGTAATACATTACAATTACAAATAATGTAGCATTACAGGGATTTAGCTCGTATACGTATTGAATTCTTGAGTGAAGAGCGGCTCCTTACCTCCTCATGGTGATTCCAGTGTGAGGAATCTGAGCTGAGTTAGAAAACAACAGCTTCGACTATTTCACTGTCACATGACTCGTCACATGATATAAAGCGTAGGAGAAAAAATAGCTACGGGAGCCTTTAAACCAGCTGGGGCTCAGGCTAGGAGCAGGAAGTGGGAGAGAACTATCTTGTTGGCAGTTTGTAGTCTTTGGTAAGAAGAAGAAGGCAGGAGGTATATCTTGTTTGACGCATGTTAATGTTTCTATTGTCAAACCAAAAAACAAAAACTTCACTCTGCTTCACTCTTTCTTTCTTTCCTTTTATTATTTCCAAAGGTTTTGCAATAGCCAGGATCAATAGAAGAACAGGTTACGAGCCTACAAGTTCACTGAGTCAATCATAGCCCCTCCATACACCCCAGAAGCCCAGGTACACAACACAACACAAAGAAAGAGGGAAATAATAATACAGAAATAATAATAATAACAATAATTAGCGACAAATATAAATCAATGCAAATTGCAATAATGCATCTATAATTTATGGTGTCCAATACCCATAGAGGCTTAGGGTAAAAAAAATGCTCCATGTCTGTCATTCATAAATTCTAGGAAAGTTTTCAAAGTAAGATAACATTCTGATATTTGATCCAAAAACAGCTTAAAGGTTGGAGGGGATCATTACACAATTTGTCATTGTAATCAATAATCTGCATTTTGTTTCTCATCTAAATGGTAACCAAGCAACACATCTAATACACACGGGATTAAGTCAAATTCTATCTCCAAAACAGATTGGGGGAAACAGTGAATCCAAATCCTAAATTATCTTTCTATCCATCCATCAATTAATTCATTCATTCATCCATTCGTTCATTCGTTCATTTGTCCATTTCAACAGGTTGCATTTCCAAACCAGATGCATACATGTTCCTTCTGTTGTTTTACATCTCGGACGAGTATGTGAATTATCTTTGGAAGGATTTAAGCATCGTTACCCTAACGAGTTTCGACTTAACAAGACGATTACGTACTGGAACTACAACTCCCATGACCCCCCCCCCCCCCCCCCCCTTCGCACTTCTAGTATTTTGACGACTCTTCTGGCGCGACTCGTTTCTCCCCCCAGGAACAGTTCGCTCACGTCCTCTTCACCCGGCTCTCCCCTCGAACCTGTCTCCCCTGCAGGAGGTGTCACGGTGTCAGTGCTGCTGCGTGCTAATGCTAACAACTCAATGGAAACCAGCGTGAAGTGAGAGCGGAGTGCAGCTAGCCACACGTCCATAACAACAACAGACCCAGAGAGAGAGAGAGAGGGGCGGGACGGCTGCACAGGTCGGTCTGCGACGACACCAACTTTACAAGTTTCCTTGTGGCGTTCTCCACGGACATACGACGGGCATTGTGCGTTGTGTGTTTGTTCGTGTTACGTTGTATTTGTAGTTTGAATCACATTTACGTGCGGTGCGTTGTGGCTAGCTAACAGTTAGCCCAGTGTCGACAGACGTGTAGCGTGTGTGGCGTCATGTAAGCAACATCCAGTGTATCAGCTGATTCCTGTCGATCTCCCAGTGTTTTCAATTCAAGTGACCAGCATGCATCCCTCTGCCCCCCCCAGCAGTGAACCGGGCTGTCTGGCGGCCATGTATTCGTTCTCAGGCCCCACCAGCCTTCCTGAGTTTGACCTCGGACCTCCAAGCACGTCCGGTCACCTGCAGAGAGCATCAGCCTCTAACAAGTAGGTGTAGGTGGTGGTCTGCTAACCCCCCCCCCCCCCCCCTTGTGTCTGGCCTTAGCCTGACACGTGTTTTCTGTTTTTGACACATCTGTCTCACAGCAGCTGGGAGACCCGATGCCTCAGGAAGCACAGGAGGAGAGTGGATGATGAGTAAGTGAGAGAGAGAGAGGGACTGGCACAGTTTAACCTTTCACCCAATGCCTGGATTACTCACTATGGGAGTTTGTGTGTTGTGTTCAGGGGATGCAGTGCCAAAAGGAGAAGGCTAATGGTGGAGGCTGAAGGGGACATTGTAGAGGATTCAAACAGGAGCGCTCGCTGTGACTGGCCCACAGCAAACAGCTGCCCGCCCCTCTCTGAGGAGCGAGCACCTCGGCGGCCCTGCCCGGAGCCTGAGCCGCGGACCCCGCCTTCACATCCCTCCTCTGCCCTGTCCCGACCGGAGGCCGAGAGTTCCTGCATGGAGGTAGAGGCCGCTCAGAGGAGGCTTCAGGAGATCGAAGACAGGTACGCAGTTTGGAAACTCTCAGTCATCCAGGTCACGATGTCGTCGTAAGTAAGTTGTAAATGTGTCCAAAGGCCTCCCGGGATTGGACTTTGGATGGACACCTCCTTAAGAGAGATCCCAATTCCACCTGCCCTGTTGTTTATGGGTATAACATATATAAAGATATTAATGTTACTTGTCCAAGCAGGTCCAGACTTTATAGACCTCCTGTGTCAGCAGGGGTTATGAATGTAGCATCATTGTACGTAGAAGTCGCCACAGTCACTCCCCCGGCTGGCCAACACTTACAGTGTCAGTATCTGTCAGTGATGTGCTTACATGGAATGAAAACCATATGCTGGAATAAGTAAGGGCTGTTGTTAAATATTTGAGAGCATCACTTAATTTTAGGATTTAGTTTTAAAGAGATTGATCATTTCTGATTTTGAACTCTTAACTTGAATCACAAGTCCAGTGCATCTACAGTGGGTGTGTTGATCATGAAACATTGATCTATATTGATCTATAGACAGTTTAAAGACCTGGTAAATTATAAATTGTTGAGAAGACATCTGCTAGTTTTCTTCTTAGTGTTACAGCTCAACCCATTTATCTGCTAAATTGTGTTGTACAGCTGTGCAGTGACAATAAAGGCTTCTATTCTATTCTCAGCCAACCCAGTGAATTTGAGGGATCATGATTGGTTTGGGAATGTGTATCACATTGAAAGCTGACATCAACACATTCTGTTACCTCTCATTGAATACTGTGATATTGATGTTTCACAGAATAACGCTGGAAGACGATGACGAGGATCTGGACGTAGAGCCTGCCCCAAGACGTCCAGTGCTGGTGATGTCAGACAGTTTGAAGAAGGACCTGCAGCGCGGCATCAGCGACATCCTCCCCCACCAAGTAGCCCAATCTGTGTATGTTATCTTTATTTTGTATTTAAGAATAACATTTTTTCTTGGTTATATTTGTCTCACCGGCATCTCCTAATACTTTTAGGAGCCATTCCTGCATGGAGCTGGTGCTGTGGCGGCCACCGGACGACCCCTTTTGTCGGAGGCTAAAAGGCTCTTTACAAAAACAGCGTAAACAACAGACAGTATCCCGGCAACCCCCAACTCCGTCTCCTGTGCCTCACAGTCCTCTGAGCCTCCCCAGCGCCCCTGCAGACTCAAACTCTCTAATGTACAGCTTTCCTGCGGCCCACAGCTCTGGAGAGGAGGACATGGAAATGTAATTCTGTTTAATGACTTTAAAAGCCACACCAAAGTAAAAGAGGGGACTTGTAGTAACACAAAAGACACAAAGGACCCAGAACCACTTTGAGTTGGTCACTTTGGCAAAGGATGTTGGGCTTTACATGAATATTGTGCTGTTTTGGACAGTTTGTGCAACAGTATTTTCATTTTCAGTATCATGACATATTTTCAGTTTTCTGACTAGAATCCCAGCCAATTATATGTAACATGTACGATTAGCACTTACCTAATGGATTGGTTAATTTATATCTCCGATGTAAGTTCGGTCAATGACAGCCTTACATGACCAGTTTCTTATTGCTGAGGGAAATGCCCTTTGCCCTTACAAATAAGATCATTTGTATAGGAGGTTGCCAAAGCTTGGCCATTGTTCACTGGTGTATAATGAGTATGAGTTTGTTCTGAGTGACACATCAGTGTGCAGCACCTGAATTTGTACAGTTTTTACATTCAGCTCGTGGGCTTTATTAACGGGACACTAAAATGTGTTGTTGTGAGCTCGCTGCATGGCTTGCAGTTGTACTTGTGGTAGAAAGATGATCTTCCTACAGTGTTTAGCAAGTACGCTATCTGTGAGCCTTCAGAGTTTTGTAAAGAAGTCGTGGAAATGCACCTTTTTATGATTCGATTGTATTTTCCAATATGCATTACCAGAAATGCAGCCAGCCATTAAGTATTATCACTTTATATTTGTTTATATTAAATAAACTTAAATTGTCATTGTAAAGATTCTGTGTCACTTTTTACTGGAAGAAATTAAGCTTGAATTTAGTGAAAGTTTCTTTTTTCATCGTTAAATTCAGCATATTAGGAAAAGTCATTTTCAACAAATTGAAAATTAAAAACTACATTTGGTAGCTAATGTCATTATGGAGAAACTATATTTTAAAGTTAATTTATTCCCACCATTTTTATATCAATACAAACATTATTGTAAATAAGGCATATTAGATGCTACAGACAGTTTTTGTACCAGAAACCTACTGAACTTTATTGTACAGTTAAACTTCACAGAAGGTTTATGATTACACAAGGGATTCCTCGAGAAAGATCTGTCAGCTTTATGAGGTTATTTGACATAACTCACATGATCTTCACGTCTCTAGTAAAATGTCAGTTCATCACTCATTCACAGTTCACTGTAACAGTCAACCATAAAATGTGACTTTCTTAATACAGAAGGAGGTGAATGTCCTGACTCTTCAGTTGTGTCATTTGTCACTGTGACCTGCTTGTTAATATGCAATCTTAAGCATGTGTGACTGTAAATGATTCACCTCTGTGGCCCGGAACAACGACTTCGAATTCTCAAGGATCAGACTTTATTCATGTTTCATAAATGGCATTCATTAACACATTCTGTAAAGCATTTCCTTAATTAACTTGGGACGGTCCTGATCGCTGCCTTGCTCAGAGCTCCAGCACTGTCTTGTCCATGAGCGATCTGTGGAGGAGAGACCAATATTAACTGATATTATAATGACAAGCACAGAAATGATAATGAAATGCTGATGTAGTATTTCCCAGGTCTTGAACAGTTTTATATTTATGTTCCAAATGCTCTTTAAGAGGAGCAGCACCAGCACTCAAAACTTGCAGGAAGAACTTCTCCAATTCTGGTGCAGATCCAGATCATTTCCCCAGGGAATAATTCATGGATATTGATGAAAGAAATCAGGCATATTTAGGGGGATGATATCTATGAGTGTGAATTTGGTGCAGCTTGATTGAATTTAAGGGGACTGGTGGACCTTCGCAGATGTACACTTCTAGTTTTACCTCTAATCTTGTGACAGTGGTTTTAATTGGCTGCTCTGTGTGACCACACTTAACCTGAGTTATGAAAAGTGCTTTACAAATAAAGATTATTATTATTATTGCAACTGCTGGAACACATCTTCGAGGATCACGGATCTGAACAGAAATGGCTCACATGGCCTTACGGTACATGTACTAATATTTGCACCTCTTCACACGAAGCAAGTGTTTACCCTGAAAGGACATGTCAAGAACCAATGGCACTCTGCCAGTAGAAGAATGTACTCACTGCCCTAAGATAGGATCCTGAGTCAGGAGGAGAGGAGTTCCAGGTGTAGGCCTGGTTTTCTAGACGGAGCTGCTTCACTCTGCTCTGGAGGTAACGAAGGAGCTTAAATGAAGCCACGTCTGAGGGGCTATGGGAGGCTGCAGGGTCCACAACATGGAGGGAGGGGGAGCAAACTAAAGTTTGGGCATCCTGGTGGTAGGGAGACACAGGAAGAGATGTAACATCAGAGCAGCTAGTACCTACAGTGTAAGATATTAGTTACGTTAATGCTCACATGGGAACAGTCAAACATTTACCTTTACACTAAGAGCCTTCCCTCCTTCAGGCCTCTCTGACTTTCTCTGGCCCTCCCCCTGAGCCCCTGATATCTTTCTGTGAAACACACAAACCTACATTTGAAAGGTCCTGAACTCACAGGTGAGGAATTGTAGCATGAGATGGGTTGAGATGGGTTTATGTTTAGTTACTGTTAAATCTACGGTCTAAATAGCATATCACTGTGAGTCGAGGTGAGATCATGCTCTTGCATGGACAGAGAACTGGTTAGTATGTCATCCATGTTTCACACACACAGAAACCAGTTACCTTCCTCTTAACAACTTTGTCTTGCACCTGTGGGACGGCAAAAATTAGAGCACTGTTTGATTTCTATTTTGTGGACCAATAGGATTCTAAATGTAAAAATGTAGAGAAAACAAAGTAGCGACAATTATTGCTTCAAACTTTAAACTGTCCAACATGATGTGGCTGTTATTTGAAATAGTAGAAGAATGTTTTTATTTTTAGCTTGTTACCTTTCCAGTTCAGCGGTCAGCTCTTCTTCAAATTTGCATGCCAGACGAGCAGCAGTCTGTTGCTTCCACTGAGCCATGCTCCTCTGAACCTGCCTGAGCTCCACGTCTTTGGCCTTCAACTGCTTGCGCAGAGATCCAGCTGCTCCTCCTCCTTCAGCTCCTCCATCAGTCAGCTGAGTCCTGTTCAGGCTGCTCAACTCCTCAATGTGCTCCTGCACAGATGTCACAAGTCACAACATTGCAGTGACGCTTTAACTGTTGTGTTTTTGACCAAACATAGAATAGAGTTACCTGAATGAGACGCTCCTTCACAGAGTCTAAGGCTCTATCTCGCTCCACCCTAAGCTGCTGCCTCTGGGCGCTCAATTCTCGCTCCTGAAAACAAATGAACATTTAAAAAGTTGTATTTGCAAACACCATGCCCTTTGCAGTATGTAAAGCCCAAACTGTACCTTGTCCTTTCTCAGCTGCTCGGTAGTTTGCTTCTGTGAACCCAGCTCCTGGTGAAGATGAATAATCAAGTGCTCCAGCTGCTCTCTCAGCGCTCTCAGGGTTGTAAGAGCCTCAGCTACTGTTGGACTGCACAATACAAAGGCATCAGCAGGAGAAGCTAATGCAGCATGTGGGCTACAGAGTATCTACTTCTAAACCAGATAGAGATGTATTCCGGAGCAGGACATTATACCAGGCAGGCAGCTTCACAGCTCTTTGTTTGGCTCCACTCTGTTCCACTAAGAGTTGTACATGCTGGCACTCTGCTCCCAGCTCCTGGGCCCAGTGTCTGTGCTGCTGGTCCAGCTCAGCAGTGATTCTGTTGTGACCTCGCTCCCTTTCTTCCAGCGTCACCCGGAGCCTGTCAGCCTCTTTCTTTGCCAGCTGAACAGCCTTGTCAAGCTGCAGCGCCGTCTTCTGGTTCTCCTGTGACCACAGACCACAACATGATAACCCTATTAATAACAGTGTCTCCTTTTATTTGCCTACAATTGATTCATTTTTGTGGTTTCCTTCACCTGTGCCATCTGTTTCTTCAACCTCTGCAGCTCAGCCTGGTGCTCCTCTTTAAGTGATCTACAAATAACAGCCAGCAAAGACTCCTGCTCCCTCTGCTGTGCACAACGTTCACTCTCCAACTCCTGCATCCTCTTGCAGAGAGAAAGCAAATCATGCAAAAAACAGACTGAAAATGTATTCTGATTTATTTAAGATGGTAAGGTTGCATTTCATGTTTGCGAATCCCCTTACTGTTTTTAGTTCCAACACTTTATGTTGTAGAGCTTGTGCTCTACTCTTCTCTCGGTGCATCTCTTTGTTCTGCTCCTCCAGTATCCCACAGTGCACCTGCACAGCCTCCACTTTTTCTGCCTCCCACTTCCTCCTCTTCTCCTCTATTGCTTTGTTCACCTAAATGAGAGCATGCCGTCCATTTCATGTAATCGTACTGAATAATATTGGCATATTTTAGGCACATGGATTATCAGAATACCTTTTCAGAGGCATCTTTATGCAGCTCCTCTTCGTGGTTCTTTGCCTCCTCCCTCTGCTGCTCCAGAGAGATCCTTAGCTGCTTTGCCTCTTCTTCTTTTATCTGCCAGAACAGAAGAGGAATTTGAAAGTAACCATGTAGTGTTTTTACTCACTCTGTATTTTAGAGTATAACAAAAATTAAAACAACACAGAAAATGTTGGTTTCATAGCCAATAGAGGATTCCAAATATGTAGATTCCTGACAGAGTAATGTACTGTAGTGCCAGAGTAGTTTTACATGTTCCCGGTGACACACTGACCTGAATGGAGCTTTGCATTGCCTCAACGCATCGCGTCAGAACACGTGTGTGCTCTTTCAAAGCACTTGCTTTCTCCTCCTCAGCCTGCTGATCAACCTGAGGAGGAATGAGATGAATCAGGAATTTAACTTTTCAGACTCATTTGCCACCTTTTAGATGTTCTGCCTATGAGCCCCGCATTAACTCATTCTTCTCTTGAAGATGATAAATTGGAAATAATACGTTAGAAAAGTAACTTGTAGAATTACTAAAACCTCAGAAAGCCTCAGCACTCACCACCAATCTGTAGGCTTGTTCCTGGGCTTCCTTCGCTGCTTTGTAGTGCTGGCTTTTCAGGTGATGTAGCTCCCCCTTCAGGCCATCTCTTTCTGCTTGCAAGACCCCATGTTGTTCGTGGAAATCCAGCAGCTGCAGCTCCTTCTGTGCCAACCTCTCCTCCACAGCACCCACCCGGATCTTACCTTCTCCCAGTTCAACCTGCAGCTCGCTTACTTGAACCTCAAGTGCCTAAGTATAAGAGAGCATCGATCATTAACGGCATAAAGGATCTGTTCCGTTCAGGTAACATCAGTGTTTTCCTACTATTTCATGTAAAAATGAATGTCCCTGAAATACTGAAATATCTATATTAAGGAGAGTAATAGAGGAGAAAAGAATTACAGGATAGCAGAGGCCTACAAGTTACTATGTGCTTGACAGATTAAAATGTATAATTAGTGTGATGATAGAAGGTGTCACCTCAATTTGCTCCTTTTTCTCGATCTGTTTCTCTTCCAGAAAAACACATTTGTTCCTCAGTGAGCTCTCTGCCTCCGTGGCCTCCTGGAGTTCTTCACGAGTCTGCTCTAACTTCTGTGGAAACACAAGGATATTTTAAAACACAGAATCCAGATTTTATTAAAGTTTGTTATTGCATGTTGTTGCACTTGAATTGATTGACAGGTCTTCTGATACACAAACATATTTTTTTGTTTTACAACTATCATTCAATTTATATAAAGTTTTCACAGTGTGATGTGCAATTGATAGTGTTGACCGTAATGAGCAATTAGCAGCAAGAATCAACACCACGTGACGGATGCAGGAAGTGAAGCGTTTATCCTTGCCACAGTGCATACAACATGTGAAACGCTTCAAAATGCATGTGCTCTGTCCCATTCAGTGCTGCTTTTCAGTGCTAGAAATTGTCGAATATTTTTGGTTTTACTGTCAGAGTTTGTTTAATTTAATAATTGAGTATTTCTACTACACTGTCTTAGTACTTTTACTTGTTATGGGATATTACTTTACTGTCTTGGTACTTTTACCTAAGTGAATGATTACAATTCTTCTTCCACCATTGGTTAAGTTTATTTTGTTGCTTATACTTTAGTACTTTTTTAACTAGTACTTGTTGAGTATTTCTACTGTGCCGTATTAGTAATTTAGTTTCATCTTAGTTCTCCAGTCCAACAGGGGTCGCTGCTGGCTCGGAGCTCGGAGTCTCTGTTTCCGGTCGCTCGTTCTCTTTGACCCCTCAGAGACTCAGAGCGGCAGAGAGGAGGAACATGGCCGCCGTGCAGCTGCTGCGGGTGTCGGTACATGAGCGGATCAGCGCTGCCGCTGAAGACTTCCTGCTGCAGCTGGAGAAAGGAGGAGGAAAGGCTCGAGTCCCGGAGCTGAGAGCGATGCTCACCGAGCGGCTCGCGGCGGCGGGGGAGGACATCCTCGCGGTGCTTGAGGAAACCGTGGCAGAGTACAAGGAGCGAGTGGAGCGGTCAGTCCGGTCCGAGCGGGAGATCTGCCACCAGAGGAGGCTGCTCGAAGCCGCGATGCAGCCCGTAGTCCGGCTGAACAGAGCAGGTCAGTCCCTAGAGCAGTGGTTCTCAAACTTTTTCTGTCATGCCCCACTTTGGGTCTAAAATATTTTTCATTCCCCACCCGCTCCCCCGCCCCAACAAAATGGGCAAAGTTTAACATGTGTATTTGCATAACATACACATGAACAGTAAATCCACATTACTTTCAGGAATTTCTGACAAGAAGTTGTTTGAAAATCCTCTTTCAAACAACTTTTTGTGACATTTGTTGCTTCTTTCAAAAAAAGTGCCATAACTTTGCTTAAATTCAACATAATTGAAGTTCTTTTGGTGACATTTATCACTACATTCCTCCATCAGTCTGTACTTTTTCAATAATAGAGAAAAAAATAATTCAATTAAAATCACTTTGTTACAAAGATAATAAAGCTCAACCAAAAAGAACACATGCATGTGACTGGGGTGTAATGTTTCTAAGTGTCTTCTTAATTTGTTTGGTTTCATAGAGTTTTCACTTTTCAGACATAAAATACACACTGGTCTCTCCTCATGTCCTACCATATTGACTGTGGACCCAAGAGCAAGACAGGTTTCATCATACTTTCTTTTCAACTTGGTTTTTGAACACTGTCTCTTGTTTGTCCCTGACCGTCTGATATTCAGTGTGGGTAGTCAGAGAGGTCCTGAACACAGGCATATCAGTCTGACTCTGGAATTATTGATTGATTATTAAGTCTTTTTATAGTATTTTGAAATATCCAGAAATTACCTACTTGAAGCTACAAATGTGTGACTTTTATTTAGTAAAATCTCTTCATTGATACAGTAAAAATGCTTTTCATAAAAATGACACAGGTAAGACGATATATACTTCTTCTGAATATAATCCAATACATTTTACCTTCAATTATGCATTTTTTATAGGCGCCATGTTAACAGTTTATTTTGAAAACCGGACGTAGGCCCACATGTGTTCTTCCTCTAACTTCGAGTACTCAGCTGCCGTTCCCGGTCTGGGCGTTTTGGATGCGTTTACCATAAATGTCAGTATATGAGTGCAGTAGAATTTCTGTGTCAGCTGATTTAACCACAGAGATGCGAGTGTCGGCCTGCTTGACCGCAGTCGGCTGCTTCACGTGAACGATGCTCTCCACTGTGTGTGTCTCTGAGCGAGTGAGTGGGGGCGAGGGCGGAGCCCCGGGGCCTGAGCGTGTGCGAGACGTGCACAACACTGCACAGGGAGGGGCTGAAGCCGCGGGCTGCCGACCACTGGCTACGGCGAAAGAGCGATTTGTTTACAGCTCCGCCGTTAAAGAGATGCAGACGTCAAAACATTAGTTCGGCTCTAATAATAGTTCCGCCTCACATTTACTCCTCCCGGTCGCGCGCCCCACAGTTTGAGAATCACTGCCCTAGAGGAACCGCTAACAGGCTAACGTTACCTAGCATCAGCTCGAGCAGCGGAGTTAATACACCACTTCCTGTCTCTGTCTGCTGCATCCGGCTGCTCCACCCATAGATGTATATAAAGGCTAGATGTCACGTCCGCGTTGCCTGCCAACGGAGTCGAGCGTCTGCACATGGCGGCCATCCTGCCAGAGTCAGCTTGCTCACCCATAACATTGTAGTTGTACATGTACTTTTTAAATGAAATTAAGTAATTCTTGATATATATTTGTAAAGGGAAATCTTGTAGGCCTACCTATTTTAGAACATTATTCAATTTTTTAGAACATAACATAATTATTCATTAGTATGCAGTGTCGTAACTACATCTCTGCCGTTACAACAAACCAAACCGTTTAAAAATCGGTTGAAAATTGAGCAAGTTATGGTTATTTAAAAAGTACGTACCACCACCAACACAATGTTATGGGTGAGCGAGCTGGCTGTGGGAAGATGGCCGCCATGTGCGGACGTTCGACTCTGTTGTAGGGCTGCAACTAATGATTATTTTGGTAATCGATCAATCTATGGACTATTTTTTCGACTAATCTAACGATTATTTGCAATAGCAAATTAAAATAATGACTCAAAATGTTGGAATTTGAACTTCAAATGTATTTCAGGAACAAGTTGTGTAAACATGTAAACATCATAATAAACACACAAAATTGTAATACAAATTAAAGTGCAAATATGCTTTTAAAAGGAGAGAAAGGGCAAATAAAGTTTTAAAAGTAACTCAAAAAAGCAATCAAGCCTCTGCAAGTGTAAAATAACTCAAAAATAACTGACATTCAAAGTCCAAAAGTGAAAAAGTAAGTGCAAGTAAGGGTTTAAAAGTAATTCAAAATGACTTCAGGGGAACACACAATTAATACACATTTCAAATTGCAATGTAGAAACGTGAGCATATTGACATGCTCTGGAGTGAGGCTGGCTCTCTTCATGGAGGCGATGTTCCCAGCTGCTGAGAAGAGCCGCTCAGAGGAAGTAGAAGCAATCTTGTTCTCAGTTGCTTTCAGAGCATCTTTAACCCTGGCAAGTGTAGCTTCATACTTTCACTCCATGTGCTTTGTAAAATGAGTTCTGCAAGGTAAGGTGTAACCTGGATGGAATGTGTTGACCATCTGCTTTAAGCCCTCATCCGCAACCATTGATAGAGGTCTCATGTCATTGACAAGCATGTGTAGGATGCTCTCTGTCAAGACTCCTGCCATCTGAGGGGTGCATGAGCCTCTCTTCAGGACAAACTCGTCCACACGCCTTTGCTTAGTACTAAAAGAGAAAGAGAAAAAAACACAGCTTTAATTATCACGTTGTAGGCTATAGTATCATAGTTTTGTATTATGCTAGAGCATATCTTTTTTAATTGTGTTGATATGAAATTATTTTTTTCCACAATCTTTTGTTTGAAGAATGCTAAGTGGAGGAGGTTAACTTTTCAGAACTAGGGTTGCAAAAGGGCGGAAAAACACTGTTATGTGCAGATTAAGTGAACTGCATAACCGAAAATGCACTAGGCATACGGGCTGTAGACGTGATTTTAAGAATCAGTTCACAGCTAAAAACACTTTGGTGGTTTAAGAACACATTTCTAGCTGTTCATGAATCCGACTTTGAATATTCCCGGAATTTTGCAACCCTATTCAGAATGAACGAAAAGACGGGCTATTCTGATAATTCACTGATTTACTACATTGCACTTAACATAACTGAAATAGCGTTAGCAAGCATCCTCCATGAGACGCTCTGTTTTCCAACATGTAAACTTAAACCTGACGATAAGTTAACAAGGCTAACGCTACTCAGGAAGTGAATGTAAACTTACCCATCAGCAGGAGAAGACATGGTGGCTCCGGGATGCTTCCGTTTCAAATGTTCATTCATGACGTGGTGCTGCTATGAAATGCTAATTCCGTTTTGCAGATGCTACATTGTACATTTTTATTTGGTTTGCTGGTAAAATATTCCCAGACTTTTGAAAGTCTCAGTCTAGCTTGTTTCGGCTCTCCCACTCTCCGTTCCGCCATGATTCCAATACGTTCTTCTTAGGGATGGGACTTTACAGGAGTTTTCATGTTCCAATATTCATAACGTTATTGAACAATTATTCGAATATTCGTGACCCCCCCCCCATGTTTTTCCCCCCACCCATCACCCCCACACGCATTAGGGTCAAACACGCACACAACAGGACTGATATTTCTCAAAAATAGCTTCATTAAGGAAATGCACCATTTTGTCAAGTTTAACTTTTCATAGCGCATTATGCCATCCGACGGATTTTAACAGGTTGCGATTGCAACGCATCACTGCCTGGCTACAGCATAGACCCTTGAAAAATGAATAAATAATAATAACATTGGAAAATAATTTGAAAAAGAAATAAACACAGTCTAATGACTTACATCCATCCTTTTAAACGTCAGGCTTCCCGACGCTGGCGGCAGCCTAATTATTTGACAATTGAGTTTTAACTTAGCCTACGCTACTTAACGTAAAACTATGAGCGAAGTTGACTGGTCATCAGACTGGACACAAATACACAACAATAATAACAAAACATGGCTTAATGCCAAATTAGATCATTGTTTTAAACTGACAGTCATGGCAATTTATAAGCGAGATGTAGGCTATAGCTACCTTACAGGCTAGCCTACTGCATTGCGATAACTTCATGCCCACCGTGGTGCAGTGCACTTAAATTACGTGTTGAAGTAATATTTGGTGAGTCTCTGTTCGCTGATACTAAATTCGAATATATACTGAAGTTCTATTTTATTGCTTGAATATATGTTCCATTATCTGAATGATAAATAAATATACATGTATACAATAAATAAATGTGTTTATTTTTCAGTTAAGGTGTTAACTTTTTTTTCCTGGTCTGTGTGTTTAAGGCAGGGGGCCCGCCCGTTATAGGCTTGAGAGCTACTCTTGAAATTACCAGCTCAATAAGACCAGCTCTCCCCCATACAAAAATGTACTGGTATAAGAACAAATGAAGGTTACGCTGCATTGTTTCAAAATCAATTAAGAGATATATTAATAAACTAAAAGGTAACATGGAGCTATAGCTTTAACTTTTACTTATATTGTGGCGTGCACTCATGGGTGTGTCCTCTCACCCAGTGGGTCGATGGGAAATGTAAAGTCTGTAGCTATATATACTTCCCGTATGGGGAACATGTGCCTGTTCTTCCTGACTACTGATTAAACAACAGTAAGCAGTACCTGCGTCTCTGCCTTTCCTTGTCCTGCCACATTGGTGACCCCGTTTTTTTGAACATGTTCGAGGTGAAGGAGGATAGTGTCCCTTCCTCATCGGGGGAAGACGTTTTTTCTTCCCCGGCTCCCGTGGACCGTGTCTCCACGACGACCATGGCGCAGCAGCTTCCAGGATCGACCAGCTCCGCGGAGCACGTTAAGCTCCCGGAGTTTTGGCAGAACGACCCCGCGCCGTGGTTTCAGCACATCGAGGCTCTCTTCCATCTGCGAGGAGTGACGGCAGATGACTCCAGGTATTTTTTGGTGGTCGCGGCTTTGGACCAGCAATCCACCCGGCGCGTGATGCAGCTCCTGCGAGCCCCGCCGCTGTGGGGAAAGTACACCGCCATCAAGCAGCTTCTCCTCCGGCGCTACAGCTTGTCAGCCGCGGAGAGAGCGGACAAGCTACTGTCGCTTCCCGGTTTGGGTGATGGTTCGGCAGTGGACCTGATGGACGAGATGCTGTCGTTGCTGGGCTCCGAGGATGAGGGTTTCCTGTTCCCGCACATCTTTCTGCGCCAGCTCCCGCTGCAGGTGCGCGCAGCCCTCGCCAACTCTTCCTGTTTGGCGGCCGGCGACTTCCGTGGATTAGCTGAGCAGGCGGACCGGATCCTGCTGACTTCGAGGAACGTCTCCGTGCAGAGTGTGGCCGTGGAGTCCTCGCAGTCGACGTTGGAGAACGAGGTTCCGGCAGTGACGGCTGCAGTCTCCACCCGCACACAGCGCGGCCAGCTGTGTTTCTTCCATCAGCGCTTCGGCAGCAAGGCGCGCCGCTGCGTTCCTCCGTGCGCGTTCCAGGCACCGGGAAACGGAAGAGCCGGCGCTCGGTAGCAGCCGTGGGCGCTGGTGATCAAGAGGAGCTGCTGTTCGTTCATGACTCCATATCAGGTAATCAGTTCCTGGTGGACTCCGGCTCGCAGAAGAGCCTTCTCCCTCCTGCAGCTACGGACCTCTCCGCCCGTGGCAGTGGTCCGCGTCTGACAGCGGCTAACGGCTCGGCTATAGAGACGTTTGGTACCAAGTCTGTGACTGTGTGTTTCAATGGACGCAAATTTCTGTGTGATTTTGTTGTAGCCTCCATTACGGTTCCTATTATCGGAGCAGATTTTCTGTGCACTAATGGGTTGTTAGTGGATGTAGCTAATCGCAGGCTCATTGACCGTGCGGCGACTTCCGCCGTTTAAATAACATTACGGCCCATGACCGTTACCCAATTCCGCATGTTCAGGATTTTTCGATTCGTCTGGCGGGCATGACAATTTTTTCTAAAATCGATTTGGTGCGAGGTTATCATCAGGTGCCTGTGCGGGCAGAGGACGTGCCCAAGACTGCTGTCATTACGCCGTTTGGGCTTTTCGAGTTCCTGCGGAAGCCGTTCGGCCTTAAAGGCGCAGCGCAGACGTTTCAGCGATTGATGGACTCGGTGCTACGTGACCTCGCGTTTGTTTTCGTCTATTTGGACGACATCTTGGTGGCCAGCCCGTCGGCTGATGAACATTTGTCGCACCTTAGGCAGGTTTTCCAGCGCCTTGATGGGCATGGTCTCATTATCAACACAGCCAAGTGCCAGTTTGGGCTGTCTGTCATAGACTTTTTGGGACATCGCATTTCGTCGCAGGGTGCGGTTCCTTTGCCCTCGAAGGTGCATGCAGTTGCGGATTTTCCCCGTCCGGTCTCGGTCAGGTCGCTACAGGAGTTTTTGGGCATGGTAAACTTTTACAATCGTTTCTTGCCTAGTGCGGCCCAACTCCTGCAACCATTGTATGGTGCTTTGAAGCTTAAGAAAGCCAAGGACCAGGTTGACTGGACCCCTGTGAGGATCCAGGCTTTTGAGGGGGCTAAGGCTGCCCTGGCTAACGCGGCGCACCCCGCGTCTCGGGCGCCCATCGCCCTCACGACCGATGCTTCAGATGTGGCTGTTGGTGTAGTTGTTGAACAGCGTGTTGCGGGTGCGTGGCAGCCCCTTGCATTTTTTAGCCGCGGTTTGCGAGACAGTGAGCGAAAATACAGTGTGTTTGACCGGGAACTGTTAGCGTTGTACCTGGCTACGCGTCATTTCCGTTTCCTGCTGGAAGGCCGCCCTTTCACAGCCTTTGTTGACCACAAACCATTGACGTTTGCTATGGCAAAGGTGACAGAGCCATGGTCTGCTCGCCAGCAGCGCCATCTAGCGGCGATCTCCGAATTCACAACGGACATCCAACATGTGGCGGGTAAAGCGAACCCGGTTGCAGACTGCCTGTCGCGGGTGCTGGTGTGCCCTGTGCATCTTGGGGTTGATTTTTCCGCTCTGGCTGCCGATCAACCTGGGGACCCGGGTATCGTTGCACTGAGAGCTGCGAGTACCGGTCTGGAGCTGGAGGAGGCAGTTGTGCAAAATGGTGGGCCTGCCCTCCTTTGCGACGTCTCCACGGGCCGCCCCCGCCCGGTGGTGCCGGTTGCTTGGCGCCGTCGGGTCTTTGATATGGTGCACTCTCTTTCTCATCCGGGTGTCCGGGCGTCGGTGAAGTTGGTGTCTTCAAAGTTTGTGTGGCCTGGCCTTCGCAAAGAGGTCAAGGAGTGGGCGGCCACATGTGTGGCGTGTCAGCGAGCTAAAGTTCACCAGCACACTAGGGCGCCCCTCGAGCCATTTTTGATTCCAGCCAGGCGTTTTGATCATGTGCATATCGACCTTGTGGGGCCTCTTCCCCCTTCCCAGGGTTTTACACATCTCCTTACCATGGTAGATCGGACCACTAGGTGGCCAGAGGCGGTTCCTCTGTCTTCCACGACATCTGCGGACGTGGCACGCGCTTTTCTTTCAGCTTGGGTCTCACGTTTTGGTGCACCGTCTGATATCACCTCTGACAGAGGCCCGCAGTTCATTTCGGAGCTCTGGTCGGCGCTAGCAAAGTCTTTGGGCACACAGGTTCACCGTACCACTGCCTACCACCCCCAGGCTAACGGTTTGTGTGAACGTTTTCACCGGTCGCTTAAGGCGTCATTGCGGGCTGCGCTCTCAGATGCAAACTGGTTGGATCGGTTGCCGTGGGTGATGCTCGGGTTGCGCTCGGCTCCTAAGGCTGACCTGGATGCCTCGCCTGCAGAGTTGGTACTCGGTCAGCCGCTCCGCATCCCAGGGGAGTTTCTGCCTCACAGCTCGGCCCCCTTTCCGCGTCCTGCGTCACAGTCCGCTTGTGCACCGGTGCCCGTGCATCATTTTTCTCCTCGGTCTTTCGTGCCAACGGATCTCGCGACCGCTCGGTTTGTTTTCGTGCGTCACGATGCTCACCGGTTTCCCCTCCAGCCCCCGTATGACGGCCCGTTTAGGGTGTTAGAGGCGGGTTCTAAAAGTTTCATTCTGGACATGGGCGGGCGCAGGGAGCGTGTTTCGTTAGACAGACTTAAGCCAGCTCATCTGTAGGTACTGACTTTTGTCCCATTTTGTATTTTTCCCTCTGGGTGTTCGGGGGGGGGGGCTGTGTGGCGTGCACTCATGGGTGTGTCCTCTCACCCAGTGGGTCGATGGGAAATGTAAAGTCTGTAGCTATATATACTTCCCGTATGGGGAACATGTGCCTGTTCTTCCTGACTACTGATTAAACAACAGTAAGCAGTACCTGCGTCTCTGCCTTTCCTTGTCCTGCCACAATATAACTATAGTAGGCTCTCTCTCAGTTCTTTGCTTTTAGCTGTAAAATAGTTTGTAGTTCCAGGCCATGTGTAGAAAATGCAGGTGTGATCTCTCTGTCCCTCTCTCAGACTGTCCATTCACTTCCCTGCATGTAAAAAGCGGAGGTACCTCATTGGGCGCATCGGTAAATTAACTCTGACACTTCCGCGTCCGGTGTGAACCGGACGCGGAAGCGTCAGAGTTAAATTACCGACACCGCCGCGCTAATCCCTAGAGCGCCGGCTCTTGGCTGTTCACACCGGACGCTGAAGTGCCGCGCTAATAATATCACATACTTTCGCTGTTATCAGCCTGCAGTAAAAACGGCATTTCATCATGTTTGCTCCGTTCAACGTCGGGTGTGGAGGGTAAATTACGTATTCTCCACTCAAGCCTATGTGGTGAATACGGAGCCCCCCCTGTCTCTTTTTGTCTATGTGACTGCTTGTGTGGCTGTAGTGCAGGGGTGCGCACCCCCCTCTTTTTTTTTTGCCGACACGCTGTAGCGGCGCACTGACGAAAAGTCCACCCCAGTTGACGATCGAAACATCGTCCACGGTGAAGGGGGGCGTGGCGGCGGTGGCAGCAAAAAAAGGGGGATACGTGCGCCGGAGCCCACGTGACTGCCTCTTGTCCAGTCGTGCAATCGACCCACACTGCCTTCGCGATCGACGTTTTGGGCACCCCTGGTTTAAGGGAAGGGATGGGGCTGTTGGAGTGAATACATATTTTATTTAGATGTACACAGTGACCTGAACTAATAGTCCTTTATAGGGCTGCTCAATTATGGAAAAAAACATAATCACGATTATTTTGGACAAAAACGAAATCACGATTATTCAAGCGATTATTAATATGTGCCTTTATTTTTTTAAATGACTAACGGGAAGTACCAGTCACTCCCGGTTCCGGTAAATTGAAACCGATTAAGGCTGCGTGTCTTATTCCTCCGTGAAACCATGCAGGATATCGGTGCATGGTTATTCAAACCCTTAATGATGGCAACATTAACACTCATAAAAACACTTTGTAACTGAGAACTTTGAAATTTCCTCTCATTATTAAATGTCCCCACCTCCCCCCCACTACAAGCACACAGAGAGAGAGAAAGAGAGGGGGGGGGGGCTATGAGGACCATCATCATTTACCCCCGAACTCCGACATTGAACGGGTTCCATACAACAACAAGCGGAGAATCGCGAGCTGACCCGAACGGGTCTGGTGTGAACAGCCCGGCGGGTGCGCGCTGGAGAATGGACGCTGCGCGGAGCAGCCGCTCCACTGTGTGGTGCTGCTGCTCGTCGGATTCTTCCCATACAACATAACTTTTTCTACAGTTTTTGTCGATCAGACGGGGCTGCCCTCCGCCATTTTCCACTCGCGCTGTTTTATAAATACCTCCGGTCCCCACACAGACAACTCGCCTCCTTCACTTCACAGCTGCTTGAGAGTGAAGGCCAGTCAGCGGGGCTGCGTTGAATGCTTTGGGGGAGGGACTGAATTCTCTTTCGAAAAAAATGCCAAATAATTGTTTCAACTCGATTATAGTAGTTTGGAGATCGTTTGACCCAATAATTGTAATCACGATTAAATTTTGATTAATTGAGCAGCCCTAGTCCTTTAACTAAGTAGCAAACACCCCTCCCGTGGTCGCCTAGCAGGCGCTGTTTTACTGATCAGCGTTATTTACAGAACTCTGTCGTACAGCTAGGTACTACCAACATATCATTAGAAAGCTACGATTCTTCTGATTCTACTGATTTAAACCATTTCAAGATCCGATCACCACAGCCGGTACAATCAGCGTAACAGTCAGACAACTTACATTAAAAAAAAATTAAGATAGTCGACAACATTCAACTATGAAGCATCATATTAATCCACAGGTCGATAACATTCCAACAAAAACGGTGTTGGTACATTGCCAAAGGTCCAGACAATCCAATCCAGTAACATAATCACTCCATAACACACTATTTCATCAAAGAATAGCCACAGCCAGCTGATGCGTAATCTCAGAGTAGCCAGCAGCTACGTGCCAACTTTTACTTATTTTCTGTTCTAACTTCTGTTAGCAAGTAAACAAAGCAGCTCTCTGGATATCAAAATGGTGGCTGCACTCTGAACTTTAGATTGACAGCTCATTCGACCCAATTGGAGAAGGCATGGGCTGTCCACAGCCTGCAATAGCCAACTAGGCACCTTGTTGTCGGAAAGAGCCTGCCCCTCTGCCAATTGCAACCGATTGTTCTGATGACTGGCGTATCGTTTGGCCAATGAAATTCCCTAAATAATGATGTGCTGTTTGACGTGGGGAAAAAAAGTTCACACCACGCAAATCACTGCGCAACAGTGTCCAGCTGGTCCCAGAGCACCGTGCGTCAGTGTTTCGTCCCCGTCGTGACTGCTACATGCTGCTAAAAAAAATGAAAGATGTTTCTTTGTATAAATTTTAAACCATATGACCGGTTTTGTCTCCTTTATATAAAAGTATGATTTTGAGTCTAAAATTTGCCTTTTTAGCCTGGTTGGTTACCATGGTTACACAGGGTCCTTCGGAGTCTCCAAATGGCCTTTGTGGAAACGCTTAGACATGCGCTTAGGAAAAAAATCTGTCAAATATTCATTTTCTGTGGTATTGTTAGCAAATTTGAACTTGGGCTAGTCAAGGCTTCATGCTAGGGTCCCATTGTGTTTTCCAGCTCTTAAGTCCCAGCTAGAGTCATCAGCAGGCCTCTGTTTACCAAAAATATTCAGGCGAAAATAAAAACCTTCTACCTCACTGTGTGCCATCTGATATTACTCAATGCCAATAGCACTTAGAGTGATTCTGACTGTTTGGGGGGAAAAGATCAGAATGTTACCTTTCAAAATAGACCAATATCATGCATGTACTTCAAATGGTTCAAGAACAGCTTTCAATATAATTTGGGTGTCCTCAAACAGGCGTTTTAGGCGAATTTCACCCGCCTCTTAAGAGGTTAAGATGTCTGACGGGGATTTATCACCCGTTACACTCATCTGCTGTAGGAAGTCGGCACGCACAAGATACCGGAAGATGTTCTCATAATGCGCGGGACTAGAACGATTATTCATTATGCTTGGATTTTTATTCAAATAAATTCTTAATGACGAATATTCGAATATTCATTACCAACCCTAGTTCTTCTTCTACGCCTTGGTGCATATACACAATGGAAGCGATACTGCCCCCAGCACTTTCTGTAGTGCATTGCAATGCCGCCCGCCGCCGCCGCTAGCTTCCCCCGGACGGCTGTGAACCCCGGTCCGGGTCCCAGTCCGGCTCCCGGTCCGGCTCCCGGTCCCGCTCCCGGTCCGGCTCCCGGTCCCGCTCCAAAGAGCTGCAAAGTTGGTGAACTCGCCCGCGGTTGACTTAGAACTGGTGCGGACCAGGGGAATCCGACTGTTTAATTAGTATCGGTATCGGATCGGTATCGGCCGATACTAAACCTCAGATATCGGTATCGGTATCGGAGGTGAAAAAAGCGGATCGGTGCATCCCTAGAACAAGGCTGTGCAGAAAACCTGCTGCTGTGTTGCTCATGTCTGAAACAGAAAGCCTGGAAACATTTCTCTGAGTTTTACCCACAGGTCCCGACGGTGGCGGCAGAGCGTCGCGGGGGGTGAGAGACAGGGACACAAAAACTTAAAGGAATTCATGATGTTAATGTGTTTCTTTTAATGATTTTGAACTTTACATTGGATTTCTTACCGGCGTTGACAGGCTATTCTTTGATGCTCAGACATCATGTCTTTGTCCAGTTTGTCCTTTCTGTAGAACTGGCAGGGAGACTATAAATGGCCGGGTCTGGTTTCCTCTCCACCTGCCTGTTTATGCTGTCTACGGATTCGACAGAACATACCTAAAACCAAAATGAAAACTGAAATAATCCCCTATTCATTCTCTATGAACTGTAATTTATCTATTTATTTATGCATGCATGTATACATGTATGTATGTAATGTATGTGTTCACTGACTTCCATACGTAACCTGGATTGCCGGAATCCGGAAAAATTTTGGATCCGGTACTTTATGCTTATCGCGTCTGTCACGAAAACACGGAAACGCTGGAGCGGAGTGGTTGAAATCGCTGTAAAGACGTCATGGAGCATGCGCATAAAGTGAAAGAAGACAAAAGTTGAGATCCTACTAGCAATCTTCCCATAACGACTTCTCTACCACCTGAAAGCACTGTTACCACAGCAATCAAACAGGACTAGTTAGAATAGAGCACCTCCCCATAACCCTCGTTTGTGTTAAGTTACCGTTTTGAAACTTCCGTCTGTAATAAAAATATTTTCACGTAAGATTTGCCGTTTAAACAGTGATAGAAGGAAGTAACACAGCTGGATTAATAATGGTTCAGGCTGAAGTTGCGAGGCGAGGTGCGTTCACAGTTAAATACAACAAGCGGAGAAAGCAGAATCGAGGGCTGGACCGGCGCTGAGAAATGCGCGTCCCGTGAGAACAGCCAGGCGCCTGCGCGCTGGAGAATTGCGTCCGGTGTAATACTTACCAAGATCAGTCTTGAACAACCAGGGGGAGTATTTCCTAGAGATGAGCCGGATACTCGGCTGAAACGAGTATCCGGTACGGATAAAGCACTTTTGCCGATTACGAGTATAATACGAGTAATCGGAATCATTATCTGTGCTCGGACTGAATGAAAATCCTCACACAGCGTCACAGCGCTCCTCCCGTCACACACGGCTCTGCTCACTCACTCAAAGAACAGCTCTCTGTCTCTCAGTCACTCAGGTTCACTGCGCATCGGGACTGTTCCATAGGCTCAGTCAAGGAAGCAGAAATGATTGGTTCATTTCCCGACTGGGTCTTCGGGTACGAGTCTTTGGAAAAATTTTCACGAGACCTGCAATGGCTCAGTAGAGTAGCGCTGGAGATGCAAGGGACGTTCACTGTCTCCCGGAGAAATGAACACTGTGTTTTTAGTATAGAAAGACGTGAATTATATTTGTTCACAAGTCATAATGACTGGTTTTTTTATTTTCACTTTACATTTACACTTACTTTACAGTAAAGTAAACCTCTATTAAATACAGTACAACATGACAGTTTGTATGGTTTGAAATTGTCATCTATTATCACACTGGCATTTAATTATCACGGCAAACAATTACACTGCACTAAACTTTAAGTGTTAATGTAAAGTGAAAATAACAAAACCAGTCTGTATGACTTGTGAACGAATATAATTCACGTCTTTCTATACTAAAAACACAGTGTTAATTTCTCCGGGAGACAGTGAACGTCCCTCGCATCTCACTCACACACACACACACACACACACACACACACACCTGGTGTGGAAATAAATTTTAAAAAAATAAAAATAAAAAAATCATAAAAAGATTTCAAAGTTAATAAAGAAAGTTATGTTGAACCAGCCCACTTCCGGGTTAAATCACACCCACTTCCGGGTTAGGCCCCGCCCACTCCGAGTACGGATACGGATAATTCATAAGATTAACAGATACAGATAATGCTGTACTCGCTCATCCCTAGTATTTCCCCTCTGAAAGCCAAGCTGGGTCAGAACCTGTCATCTGGAGGTGACTGAGCAGATATTGTCTGGGGCAGGGCGTGTAACACGTGGGCTCTTCTCTGAACTCGGACCTGGAGCAGGAGAGCTCCACCTGTGTGTGCGCGCACGTGGCGCGATACAGAGAGCAGAGGAGAACTCTAACCGCGCGACCATGTCGAGACAGAAATGCAAGCTATAGACCTGTTTTATAAGAAATGTAACCTTAAAATGATTCATGTAGAGATCTGGCGCTATATTAAAAAATAAAATAAATAATTAACTTGACCTTCCAGGGGGGGCTGGAGATCCCGTTGGGGGGGCGCAGCGCCCCCCTAATAGAATGGTAGGGGAAACACTGCATTTTTACCAGAAACCCTTTGTTTTATGCTGCTTCCTTTACGAGCTGCGTTGTAACACCAACTGTAAACATCCTCAACATCTCTACGTCTTGAATGTGATCATTCAGAAATCACAACAGTTGACATTAAACGACACAACACAAGTTTTTCAAAACACTTCAGGAAACTCTGAAATGATTAACAGGCGTATTTATGTTTCAGTGTGTCCTGCAGACATCCAGCAAGTGAATAAAGAAGAGGTTCCCCCTGAGCAGCAGCAGTGGGGGGCCCCTTTTGGACCAGGATAACCCAGAGACCCCCCACATTAAAGAGGAACAGGAGGAACAGTGGACCAATCAGGATGGACAGCAGCTTCAAGGACTGGAGGAGGCTGATATTAAGTTCACATTGACTCCTGTCGCTGTGAAAAGTGAAGAAGATGAAGAGAACCTTAAATCGTCAAAGCCTCATCCGAGTGAGACGAAGGAGAACAGAGCGGACTGTGGAGAATCAGAACCAGCCAGGAACTCAGGTCCTGATGGACGTTTACAACAAGGTACTGAGGACAAGATTGAAGAGAGTGAGGATGATTGGATGGAGACCAGGGAACCTCAGACTGGTTTAAATACAAGAAGTAACAAACAGCCTCGAAGTGATATGAGAAGTAAGACAGAAAAAAAATCGTTTAGTTGCTCTGAGTGTGGTAAAAGGTTTAACCGGAGGGGCAATCTAAATTCCCATATGAGGGTTCATACAGGAGAGAAACCATTTAGTTGCTCTGAGTGTGGTCAAAGATTTAGCGACAACGGCAGTCTAAATTCACATATGAGGATTCATACAGGAGAGAAACCATTTAGTTGCTCTGAGTGTGGTCAAAGATTTAAACAAAGGGGCCATCTAAGTTCCCATATGAGGTTGCATACAGGAGAGAAACCGTTTAGTTGCTCTGAGTGTGGTCAAAGATTTAAACAAAGGGGCCATCTAGATAAACATATGATGAGTCATACAGGAGAGAAACCGTTTAGTTGCTCTGATTGTGGTAAAAGATATAACGCAAGGAGCAGTCTAAATACACACATGAGGATTCATACAGGAGAGAAACCATTTAGTTGCTCTGAGTGTGGTAAAAGATTTAACCAAAGGAGCCACCTACATAAACATATGATGAGTCATACAGGAGACAAACCGTTTAGTTGATCGGAGTGTGGTGAAAGATTTAAGATTGAGTCCAATTGTACAAGACGTGAGGATTAATAAAGGAGAGATGTGATTCAGTTGCAACCTTTGCAACAAAATATTTATTAGGATTTATCAGCAGATATTCATATTATACATATTCATATTTCGCTGTTTTAAATAGACTCAACCGTTTTTATGTCCCTGGAAATAGAACTCATTAATTAATACATCAGGTATGTGTTCTTATATCTTGTTTCTGCTGATTTCTACATAATTTATCTATTTTTCATAATGTCCTTCAAGTTATTTTAAGGTTAAAGTTTGTTCCTTGCACAGTATGAATGTGTGTTCTTAAATATGTTTCTTTTAAAACAATGGTTTCTTGGTTTGTGAGATTCAATGACAGTGTGTGTTCTTTTTTATGTATTGAATGTGTTTCCAAGAATAAAAGTCTGATAAAAAGATAGCGTCGTCGCCCTCCTCCTCTTTGTTTCTGTACGAACGGAGGCTGCACTGGCTACAGTTGAATTGTCTGATCAAGAGACAAATTAATCAGCTTCTCACAGTAAGAGATGTTTGTTTACGTTTGACGTGAAGTCGGAACTGGTCAATTTCAGGTCAGAATATCTGACATACGAGTCGTCTGGAACGCAGCATTACACTCAAACACACGGACAGTGAAGCAGCGATGACGAAGGGATTTCGTTGGCATGAATGACGGTAAAGGTCAAACAGCAGGATTGTTAAATTCAGAGACAGCTGTGATGTCCCCAATCTATAAATTGAAGATAATTATTTTTATATGCTTGTGTTTCATTGCTGCTTTGCAGTCCTAGAAACTGTAATTTTAATGTTTAATTGTTTTTGTTTTCATCTCAATTTGAAGTTGATCTGATGTAAACCTTGGTACAAGTACCTCAAAATAAAAATGTGGAATATGGCCAAAATGGCCACTAACTTTTTATTTTATTCAATTTTTTAATTTATATCTATTTTTTTTAGGGCTGGGCAAGTTAAATTGTTATAATCGAGTTAACTCATCACTTATTTAACGCAGACAATTATTTTATCTCGCATTAACGCAGGTTTGATTATTTATTGTTTTATTGTAAAAGTCAGGCTTTTATTTTGTGAAAGTCTGTTGCTGACTGCTGCGGAACTGGAAAAAACAAAAGAATTGGCGGATAAACAACCATGGATAAGGATACAAAGCTTTTACATGGCCATTTTCATTTTAAAGTTCTTCCAGACGGCGGAGTCGACAGAACCAAAGTTATTTGTAGCCACTGCCAAGGTGAATTTTCTTATCACCGGAGCACTTCCAGTCTAAAATATCACCTAAATGCAAAACACACAGTTGATATCAGCAAATCATTCAACGAAACAGCGAGTGGAGCGAGGCTTCGGCAGACTACGTTAGACGCAGGGAGGAGTATAGATAAACAACGGCAAGAGAAGCTAACAGATGCCAAAGCGAAGTGGATAGCTACAGACTGCAGGCCGATGAGTGTTGTGGAAGACGTCGGTCTGAGAAACATTTTGAGAAATGCAACAAATGACAGCAGGTATGAGATGCCCTCAAGACACACCATAACACAAAGAATACACGAGTTGTATGAAAAGGAGAGGACTGCAAAAGCGACAACTTCACAGCGTGCACCCGCTGTTGCGCTCACTGGGGACTACTGGACATCACTCGGTAACCACAATTACCTCGGAGTTACAGTGCATTATATTGACGAAAAGTGGGCGCTGCAGTCACATGCTCTGACTGTGATGAAAACAGAGGAGAGACATTATGCTGAAGCATGCGCGGGACACTTTACTGACGTTGCACAGCAGTTAAATGTGTTAAATAAAGTCACCACACTTAGCACAGATAGTGCACGAAATATGATCGCTGCTGCGAGACAATCGCCTTTTGATCATGTCCCCTGCTTCGCGCGCAGTCTCCAGCGTCCTGTCACAGTATCCCTGAATAACAGTGCGTTTGACAAAGACCTGGCTAAGTGCAGAAAGGTTGTGGGGCACTTTAAACATAGTCCAGCAAGTGCAGCAGAATTAGAGCAACAACAAGTTGAAAATGGACAGAAGAAGGAGTCGCTTATGCAAGACGTTCAAACCAGATGGAATTCTACTCTGGACATGATAAAAAGCATCCGCAGAAACGAACAGCCACTGAGGGACGTCCTCACCACAAACACCAAGATTGTCATGCCAACTACAGCTGAAATGGACAAACTGCAGAGGTTGGAAACGCTATTGGAGCCTTGCAGGTATGTTTTACATCATATTTCTCACTATCCTGTCTGAGTGCATGTAAGAGAGAAATTGTGTAAATGCAGAATGAATATGTAGAGGATAATTTTTCTGTATACTGTAAGTGAATACAATTTTTTTTGACTGAAGTGGAGTTGATTTTCTGTTGCAGATATTTGACTGAACTTTTGGGAGGAGAAAAGTATGTCTCATGCTCTGTGGCTCTGCCTGCTTTTTGCCATCTGTCCCGGGTGATGGAGAGCTCAGATGATGACCCTGCCTACGTGACCAAGTTCAAGTCTACATTCAGAAATGACATGGAGACACGCAAGGGAAATGCCAACATAGCATATCTGAAGATTGCTACTGCATTGGACCCTAGATTCAAGGACCTCAAGTGTATACCCAGAGCTGAGAGGAGTGAGGTGTGGGTCACCAACTTAGTCAAGGAACAGATGGTTATTGCAGAGAAACCTAGGGAAGAAAAAAACTCAGAGCCACCAAAGACAAAGTTAACCCTATTGGCTGTTTCATCTGAGTCTGATTCTGAACAGGAAGAAGACTCAATTGAGAACAGTGTGCGTCGATACAGAGCAGAGCCCGCCATCAGTTCAGATTCCTGTCCATTAGGGTGGTGGTCCAAACATGCAGGCTCACACAGCAGGCTGGCCCCCTATGCACAGAAGTACTTGGCCACACCGGCAACCTCTGTCCCCTGCGAAAGGTTGTTTTCTCTTGCTGGTCATATTGTCCAGAAGAAGAGAGCTTCTTTATCATCTGAAAATGTAAATAATCTTGTGTGCCTTAGCAACTGGCTTAGTGCAGAGGAGTAAAACACATCAAGTTTTAGGAATCTACACTGAAAGTGTTTCTTGGTTATTTTATGACCAAAGGAAATCCAGTATAAACATACCTTTGGGGTGCATCACCACACTCTAACATTAATGCCCTGGCAGTGGCAATAAGTTTTAGTTCTGTGTTTGTTTTGATAACATTGTTTAAGTTGAGATTTACACAAAGTATTTATTTTATTTAACTGCTACTATATAAAAATGCTGATGTTAAGTGTCTGTTTGCACAACATATGTTATGGCACTTTAGTTCATATGGCAGTACATTTAAAATAACAGTGTCTAGGTATTGGCAAACTGTACTGAAAGTGTTTTCTGTTGTCTCACTAACAGGGATATTTGGTACTAGACTGGTTATGCTGCTCCCTGAAGAAAGTAAAATGTTTCTGCTGTTACCTCAGAAATTGCCTCAGGATTTTGTGGCCAGTTTTTTTCTTTTTCAAAACGAAGAGGATAACATTAATGCCCCGGCAGTGGCATTGAGCTTTAATTTTGTATTTTCTTTGATAACATTGTTAAGTTGAGATTTACACTGAATATTTTATTTAACTGCTACTGTATTAAATGCTGATGTTAAAAGTGTTTGCACAACAAATGTTATGGCACTTTCGTTCATATGGCAGAACATTGAAAATAAAAATGCGCTATACACTTCTTTTTAATTCATTATTGGATTTTGCGTATACAAATGCGATTAATCGTCATTAATCAGGGAAATCATGCGATTAATCGCGATTAAAACTTTCAATCGTTGCCCAGCCCTAACTTTTTTATTTACAATAATTAAAATTTTTTAACTAAAAAACAAAACAACTATCATTCGATTTACATACAATTTCCAGAGTGTGATGTGGAATTAATAGCGTGGACCGTAATGAGCAATTAGCAGGCAAGGATCAACATCGCTCTACGGACACAGGAAGTGACGCGGTTATCTTTGCCGTAGTGCGCAAAACGCATGGTTATTGATCGTTTCTCCACTGACCGCCACAGGCTTCAAAACACCTGTGCTCGAGCCCGTTAGGGCTACGACGTAATTATTTCTAATTTGGTTGCTTAATAACATTTTGATGTTGTTATATATAAGCGGTGGTTTTATTACTTCAATTATATTAAAATAGATATGGATTACAATTTACATCGTGAAAAGAATATGACTGGGCCTTGATACTGCACCTCTTGCATGGACTCTAGCTTCTCTCTTGCACGGCTCTGCTCAGCAAACAGTTCAGTCTTTGCACCGTCCAGCTGTCTTTCCATCTCCTCCCTCTCCAGCACTGATATGATGACGTTGTTCTGTTTGAGTGGAGCATCGAGAAGAACAATAAATCTGACATATTAAAACATGTGACTTGACCAAAGAACCAGTTGATCCGTTGGTTTACACAGGTTTCATTACCTTTGAGCAGAATCCGTCCTTTAGAGTCTTCTGACGTTGACTCAGAGTTTCAAGTTCTTCCTCCATGTCTCTGATCTCATGGAGACAAGAATCTCTTTGTCTCTGCAAATTTTCCACTTGGCAACTACAACACATTCATCGTTGTGTTACTCTTTGACAGAACAAAGATTTAAGACCAGAATCCTTTTGGTTCAGTGTGACGTTGTCCATCTGCCTCTGTTTATAAAAAAAAAGAAGGATAAAGTATTGGGATACCTGAGAGAGTCTCTCTCTATCCTGCTGTCTCTCAGACTGGACTCCATAGTCTTCTTCTCCTTCTCCACCTGTGCTCTCTGTGCAGTCACTCGCTCTAATTCCTGCAAGGCATGCTGGGGGAAAAACCAATACCTATGAATATGTTTTTATAAGTGAGACTTCTATGCAGAGTTTACTAGTGAAGATGCCAGTTACCTTTCTTCTTAGCCGAAGTTCAGAAAGGCAGAGCTCAACGTCTTTTAACTGTGTCCTCTTCAACCTGAGTGTCTCCTCCACGTTCTCACATTTCTAAAACACACACACACACAAACATGATGTGAACTCTCTTGCACGTGTTCATGGAAGAATTTACTAAATAACATAATAAAATTCATTCTTACTTGTCGGAGATAAGTGTGCTGAACTTTCATTTTTATCCTCTCAGAACTTTCCTCATCTGTGTCTTTGTCGTCGTCTCCCAAATAAAACTTGAGTCTGGGAGATGTAAAGATAATCGGTGTATGAGACTGAAAAACTGTGAAATAATTCCTTTAATGAAAAGACTGCAGAGAAGACACAGATTTAAAATGTTGCTCCCTTTGCTTTACCTGCAACTTTCTCTTTTTTTATGCTGAGTTTTCCGAAGTTTTCTTTTTTGACAACTGCCAAACAAGGATCTGTGGACTTTACAATCAAAGAAAACAATGTTGTTTGTCGGAAAACTCTGAGATGAAGTTACTTTTAAGTCTCCACAGCCTCTTTGAATAAGATAATTAATAGTAAACTCTTACTTTACCTGATGTAGACTGAGGGTCACTTTCTTCCTGTGTGGGTGTGTCATCGTCACTCTGGTTAGTAAAGTAATCCTCCACGCCTGCGACAGACTGAATGAGAGAGCGCCATCCTGTGGGGGTGGGGCGACACTCACAATGTTAACTACAATTTAATACACATCTTTTTCTCTCATGCTCTAAATATTTTCTACATATCATTGTTAGCTCTTAGTAATGTGTACAGGTGATATTTTTTATATAATGTGGCAAAGTGCAAATCACAGCAACAAATAACAATACACAACAGAAAATCCCAAAACATGTTTTGTCAACTTTTCCTATTGGAGGGAATTGATTGGACGGATAGTGCCTCCATCCAATCAGCGACAAGCCTTGTTGATGGTTGGCACCATCGTTTGCTAGCGCTGTTGTGTTTGTTTACTCGCTGTTGTGTTTTGTGGTTGGTTCTTGTGTTTTCACATTGTGATTTGCGCTCCCGGGCCACTGTAATGTTTAGTTTTCACTGGTTCTGCCGTCTCTCACCCAGCTGTGTGTGGATGTGCTGTCTGACTCGCTCTGTGCTGACTGAGTCCAGGTCACTTGCAATGGATACAGAATCAAAACTCCTCACAGGTACTCCTGTAAAACACACGCAACCTCCAGTCACTGTTTGCAGTGAACAGATGCACAAGAGGATCAGTTGGACTGTGCAGCAGATGCAGTGTAATCTGTGTGTAGTACCTGCCAGGCACCTGGCCTCAGGAGAACAGCTCCTGTTGTGCTGTTTGTTTTCACGTTCTGTTACAACCTCTGTTCTGTGAGACACTGAGAGGGAAGTGAGAGAATCAAAAGGTGTAACTGGGTCGTAATGGGATCACGAGCAAGAGTCAAGAGCCAAGTTAGCAGAGCTCAGAGGCAACGATAACAACAAACGTGCTGGAACAAACAGTCCCCTTGAATTCAATCAGGCTGAATCAAACTCGAAATTTGCCTGGTTAAAAAGCAAATCCACATCCATGAATTCTTGCCAGAAAAAAATATATTTAAAGAAAGAGAAAATTGTGCAAACTTACACTAGGTTAAGTCGAAATCTGTTTTTGTGTAATCTTGCTGACAACAAAAATAAACAAATAAACATAACAACAAACAGACAGCGCTATAAACATAAACTCATTGGAGGAGGTGCTTACACCAATTTGCTTTTGTGAATCTTAAGGAAATCTCCACGTGAGGTAAAAAAGCTCATGTCCTAAATGGAAAGTTTGAATCCTCTGGGGATAATGAATGTGTTCAGCTATTTTCAGGGAAACCGGCCCATTAGTTGTAGGAAGACAAATTCTGTGTGCATAAGCTGTAATGTTCTAGTTACAATTAAGATTTCTTTATTAAATGCCTGGTTAATGTGGGTAGAGGGGAATTTTGACATGAATTTAGTTCTAAAGACAATTTAGAGTTGACAAACTGGTTGAGAATCATCCCTGGTGCATTAATACTAGTCTTATTACATGTTTAATGGCAACTGTCAAGTAATGGTTGAGTTAACCTGCTCTGGATCAAAATGTTGGACACACACATACAGACAGATGGATGAACGAGTATAGAGAGATGAATCATTTTCTCTTAATCCTAACAAACATCTCAAATTGGAGCTCTTTTATTGTCTTACAAAGAGATGGAAGGTTTTACTTACGGCTGCTATTGTGACCAAGCCTCCGTGGAGCCTTCTCACTATGTGATGTGTTCACTCCAAAGTTATTTGAAAGACACTTCTCCACTTCCTTTCGTTGACCTGGGCTGTTTAACAGGGAATAGTGAGAAGTCACTGCTTCTTTACTGCTTTTACGCTGTGCTGCTGATCCTCGTCTTTTAACATGAAGAACATTTAATCCTTTTTGTTCACTGTCAGATGTCTCTGTCCTCCCAGCCTCTTCTCCTATGTCTTGCTGTCGATAATGACTCTCGGGCAATGGCACTTCCACCATTTCTTCCCCGAAGCGCATGACAAAGTCCTCAGTGCAGACACTGTCTGAAAGAAGGTGTGCTTCCCCTGTCAATGTATCCTCCTCACAAGTGTCCCCTAGCAGCCTCCCGAGTCTCCAGATGACCTCCTCTCTCCGAGACTCCATTTCCTCTTTGTCTCTTGTTCTTCTGTCCAACCTCTTCTGAGTGTTCTCTTGAGTGTCAGGACTTCCCAGGCAGCCTGTGTTCCTCTCTGGGTTACAAGAGTGGAAAGATGTGTTGTTTTATTGTGGAGGGAAAACTTTTCCTTTTGCAGTAAGCAGAGAAGCCTTACATATAGACATATATATGTAAACACAGTATTTGCATACAGTATATATACATGTAAACATCTCACTCATTTCACTTTTGTTTTGTCTTTGCAGATTCAACCAGACAAAAATAAGTAATTTCCCGATAAATCCTTCAGCATAATTTGGCTCCTAACTTTTAAATAGAACAGTTTTTCTGCAACAATATTGAAATATTACCTAATGTTTGCTTCATTGTCGGAGTGCGTATTAAATCAAGACAAGACATGGGTGTGTCATGTGTCTGAGTTGTACTTCCAAGGCCTGTGTCTTTGCTTGGAGATCGACTCGGAGCTAGAAAAAAAGCAAAACACAGAATATTATAAAGATTCAAAATAAAAATCACATTAAGTTTTAAAATTACAGGAATTACCGGTATCGCTGCAGTCATGCTTTCTGAAAATGTCCTGCTGTTTGTGGGGCTGGACCTGGAATTGGAGGTAATCACATTATTGCTTAAAAGCTGTATTCCTGAACCCACATGCAGAGAAGCAGATAGATTGTGTCACAAACCTGCAGTTGACCGAGCTGAGCATCGATGGCATCCATCAGGAGGTCGCAGTGATCCAGTCTGAGAGGCCGAGGCTGCAGGTCCAACTCCCTGCTGCTGACATCCAGATCTGTGGGGTCACACATCAGGGTTAAACTCACATTAGTGGGAAGTAGATGTTAAAACAATGTGTAACAGATCAGACCAGTGAAGAGAAGCTCATCGGTGTCCTCTGCATCCGCCTCTGCTCCGTTATGGTGTTTCCCCTCCATGCTGCATGGGGACAAATGTGCAGAGGTTCAGCAGGAGAACAGACACAACACGACCAGTGAAAGAGTGTGTGTGTGTTTGGGGGTGTGTGGGGGGGGGTTATGTTGCTCGGTTGTCCAGGAAACCAAGACCATTCAGCTTGTTAGCTGGACAAACAGACTTCTTTTCACTAAGAGTACCATAAATTCCTGAGTCTGTCCCTCTTCCACCGGGATGAACATCAAGTGCAGAAGAGGAGCAGGTCCATGAAGGATCTCTCCTCTCAGATGTTTAGCTAACGTCGGCCACAATGACTTTAAATACCCGCGGAAAAAAGCATTTTACACACATTCTTCACAGACGTCACTCAGAAGATCGTTTCACACTGTTCAATTCTATAATCAGTGGATTTTGAAAACACAGTAAAGTTTAACTCAAGCATGTGGCTTCACCATGAGCACACAGTTAACCTGAATTCAGAGGCTTTTCTGGGTCAAACTGGCTTCACTCACCTGTAGCTGTGTAATACTCAGACACAAACATATACATCACATGTAAAATCTAAATCCCTCCTCCATCGCAGCTCTGGAACAAACTTATTAACTTTGTATCAAACTTACTCTGAGGAAACAAACCAGGAGACTCGACTCTGCGGACCAGCTGCTGCTCGGAGTCCTGATTGACAGACGCTTCCCTCCGTTGTCCTGGAAACCGTCAAACAGCTCGTGACGCCGAGTGGAGGCGCGGTGGCGCGCGCACTGCGGCAAGTTCAGCGCCACTGGCTGCGTCACATTGGATACTTTCACATTTAAAGAGAGTGAGATAAATAGTCAATGGTTTCTGAGAGTAACCGCAGCCTCTAACAAACACTGAGAGCAACACAGGGTCCGTACATTGATACAAATATTTATATAAAAAATATTAAAGTGAACAGATGGTTGATAAATATAAGGGAAAAAGTTGTTATGGTGACGATTGCCCTAGTTCTTGTATTTGTGTAATTATTTTTCCACCTAAAATGTAACTGTGGTTGGTTAAACTATTTAATATATGGTCAATAGAATAAAAAAAACGTATATTATGTAAATACAAAATTATAATAAAGATCTCACTTAAAATAAATTGCAGGAATATATATAGAACTCCTTTAAACTACCGAAGTTAAATTGTATATTTTGCATAATTTTTTCTTTTCTTTTTGATGAAGAAATTGTGATTATAAAGGTTAAAGATTGTGCTGTAGATAAGATACTACCACTGGTAAATTGTTAACCCCTGCTAAGAATACATAAGACACAGCCAGTGCTGCCCTTACTAGTACTTATAAGGCCCTGACAATATATATAACATAATATAAGATAGCAAGATAAAAAAAATATGGCCATCATAGTCCTGAGTTTTCCCTCAATTAAAAGAAATTGAGTGTGCCATTGCATGTAACTGAAGGTTTTCTCTATAGTGCAGATATATAAAAACACTAATATGAGGACAACAGTCATTTAAAACCTGTGACAGCTCCTTCAACAAATGTATGCAAGCCTTTTGTAATATGTTGTTTTTATTCTTGAGTCATCCCATTAAAGGTGTACAGTAGTTTTAGTTCTGGGAGTTGTGCTGTTACAGTGAGAGACAGTTTTTCATTCTAAAATCTCCCATACACCAAATATATTGATCCCATCTTCACACTTCCACTGAAAGTAAACCAAGCAGACAGATATTCAGTGTCAACAATAACAACTTTATTATCCTCATCTTCCATTATTGTGTCTTTGCTGTTTAAAGACAATGTTACAAGTATAAACGAAGGGAGAAAATGCACAATTAAAAAAAAAAGGAAAAACCTCAGTTGAGTCAGCAGTTTCAACTGAATACACTGTTGTGTATTTTCAGATGGTGAGTAGTAGTCAAGGCAGGTCGGTCACCTTTGACCTCCTGTGCCAGGTCGCTGTTGTGACGCGTTTCAGAACTTTTATACAGATTTTTTAACCCCAGTCTCACCTCTGTGAGTCACAGTCTGAGAAGAAGCAGGGTTCCGTTTAGACACCGTGAGGAAAATCTCCTTCGTCTTCATCAGTGAACCTCTGTCTCGAAACTGAGCATGAATGAGAAGGACGTGTGTGCAGCATGTGCACACATGTCCTTCTCATTATCCATACAAACAGTATGAAACATAAGAAAAATGGCACCCATGAGAAGATAGAAAACATGGCAGAAAAAGAAAGCATAAAAATTAAAGCAAAAAAAAGATCACACCACAGTGAATTAAGAGTCGGGTGGGATGAAACGTGAAAAACAGTGGGGGAGTGTTTACATTAGATCCCTCTGAGATAGGGAAGGCAGATGAAGAGCTTGTTTTAGTCTCAGTACACTCTCCATTTACACTTTGGTTGTTTTTCCCCTTTCTGCATGAGGGAGACAACTGTCTGAAGGAACAACAGCCATTATCTAACAAATCTACACCTCACTGCATTATTGCTACAGCTGTCCGAGACTGTACAGGCCTCAGTGGGGCAACTTCAACAGGAGTGTCCCCGTCACCCACTGAGGTCAAGTTATTTGAAAATATATTGACTAAAACGTATGATGAGCTCTCGGTTATCATTCAAAATATAATATGTATTCTCAAGTATAAAATCATCTCCAACACAATATATTAAAGTAAATCTCTAGTGAACTTCATATTGATCGCTGAAGAAAAAGGAAAATCTACAAACTAACTCTCCAGTTGTACAGTTTCCTTGGCACCACTCAGCAGTGATATGATGTCATGACTGTGCCGGATGATACAGAACTAACTGCACAGTTTTTGTAAATAGCAAAAAATAAAACATCTCGCTTGATATTTAGATTCAGATTTAAAGTGTGCAGAACTTCGACATTTTGGGAAATAAGCTCAATTGTCTTTTTCTGTTAAACGCTACATGAGAGGATTAATACCACGCTCATGACTATTTAACATACAGAAAAGACAGCAGGTACTTAGCCTAGAAACTGGAAACTAATCTGGCTCAGTCCAAAGGTTTTTAAAAAAACTAAATCCAGCTATATTCAGCTCTATATCTGACAAATTAACATCTCATCTTTGTTTAAAACACAAAGTGTGAGACTTGCGGTGATGATAGTGGCACGAAGGCGCTCTGCTCCGATGCACTTTGATACTTTCTGCTGCTAAAGCAAACCTAAGGTATTACAAATGTAGCCGACAGTCTTTCTGAATTCCTTAATGTGCCGACAAAAGGACGAGATTCTCAATGAGCTCCAAACACAAAGTGTAATATGTGAAAATATAACGTGTTTGTGAGCTTGAGATGCTGGTGGGTAGATTCTTTAACTTCAGACAGTACCCGGGTAGTTGTTTCCCCCTGTTTCCAGTCTTAATGCTAAGCTAAGCTAACCAGCTGCCGGTTGTAGCATCAGAAATGACAGAGGTGAAAATCTTTTCATGAAAGAATCCCAAACATATTTCCTATAAATGCTAAATTACTTCTTTTAGTTGGATGTTCCAGACAAGAGATTTAGAGATTGAGCATCAAACTGTGCTCGACAACCACAAATCAAAAATGCATTAAAACCGTTTATGTCGATGGGTAAAGAAGCATCTCTTGTGCAAAAAAAAAGCATCAATCATCTCAGCATCAAAATCATTAACATCAGTGAACATTGTAAGAGCTCATATCATCACATATCAGCCCACACGGAGGGGCACTCTATTATGAATGAATCTCTTTTCCACTTCATTTTTCACATCAGAGGAAATGATAACTGAACCACAGTTACTAATGTGCTACCATAAAGGACTCTATTAAAATTATTTTCAGTGTGTTAAGACAGTTTATGGAAATATAAAAGATGAATCGCCACACGATTAACTTCCATCTTCACGGAATTAATCTGGTTTAAAAATTAATATTTCAGGAAACTCTTCAGGCTTATTCAGTCAATTATGTCAGATTTTAAATATTCTGTACAGATAACTTAATACTCAGATTAGTATAGTTATTCTTAAATTTACATTACAGTATCATTCTTTTATCACAAAATATTCACAGAAATAGACAAACAATAGATACAATACCTCCAGCCTTGAAGTCTACATTCCTAACAATAGTTACAAAAAATACTAACTGCTTTTCAAAACTCTTGTCACTGTAGACATGTAGTGCACAGGTCAGAGGATTCTTTCCCTTGTTCAGTCGATTTAAGGCAAAAGACTGAGGGTACCCTTGTCAGCTGATCTCAGATCAGCGTGTCCACAAACACTGAATGAGAGGAGCGACATGTAAGCTGTGGTGAGTCTGGAGCAGCAACTGCGGGAGTCCTCTGTGGCTAAAGCTGACTGACACAGTGGTGTGCTACAGGAACCAGCCCTGACCTCCCGTCAGCTGAAGCCACTCCGGACCCCTGAGAGAAACCCCTCCAGTCTCAGGTAGAGTAGTCCTGCTGGAACCACTGGTTAGTGACTGATGGGAGGCTGTGGAGCTAGTGCAACATACACTATAGAAACCAACAGGATGCCCTGGGTGGCAATGACTGAATGCCTCATTGGTGATTTGGCGCAGAGTTAATACTTTGTACAATCACTGAGAATGATGTCACTCAAAATGGTCACCAAGGATACGGTATGTGTTGCTATGGGAGAGCACCAGGGGACGAGGTAAAGGACATGTACGAAGTGAGATCTTCTAAAACATTAACACAGAGCTATGTTCTAATCTATGGTCAATCACAGTGAAACGTGCATGTTCAGGTCTTTGATGGTGATTCCTTAAGTGATATGAATGTTTTACTGTTGAGTTACAATTAAAGGACTGATTATTGTAGAAATCTGACTCCAGAATTACAGATGTCTATAACATGTTTATACGACTGAAATGAAGCATTAGACATGTCTTATTTTCAAAGTGTGAAATGGGCCAGCAGCTATATTACCACTACACGGACTACAGTCTAACTGACTAGAGAACAGAAAACTACTTATTTGTTTGGAGCTGGAAGGAAACCCCAACATTCACACCAAGTAAAACACAATTCTACATCGCTGCATGTTTTATCATTTAGGATGAACCAGCCTCTAGTGTATAAGAACAAGATCATTTTCTCAGGCAAATATTAGCTGTTGATTATGGAGAACCAAACTGCTGAAAATGTCATAAATATAAACCAGCAACCATATAAATGAACACAGATATAACCACAGAAAAGGGAAATAACCAAGTATTTAAACTTAAATTTGTTGCAGCCCATTCTAATTCTGTTTAGCAGTTTTATTAGGTTTTGAAGTATTTTTTCCAATGACTATTGTTTGTGACTATTTACCGATCACATCATAAGCTTTTAACTAAAGTTAATATTTAAAATAAATAAAACTGCTGGAATAAGATACAACTGCAACAAAATATATGATTACTAATAAGCAGCAAGACATTTTATTAAAAAGGAGTTATATATATATATACATATATATATAATTTTAATTATTTCCAAATTTTATGTTTATATCTCGTTGTTTTGCATTTATTAATATGATGTTTTTATTTATTTGATTTGACACTTTGGTTCTCCATAATAAATCTTTTAGACACCATGTTCAGGCGTTAACTTCCCTCTTTAAGAGAAAATGAGCACTTGAATTCAATTCTGCGAAGGAAAACGTTAACTAACTTATAAAGTAGCTTAATATCAAATGTGATAAATATAAGGATGGGAACTTTCTTAAAATACCTGGCTGATGTGTATTCAACCCTTGTGTTTCTATGATGTTGTCCCTGTTTATAGTTGATAGTTGTGAGCTGCTTTGAACGGAGTTTCTATCCAATTGGTAAAACTCTGTGATAGGGTGATCCCAAAAAAGTGCATTGTGGGTAGCATTTACGGAGCACCTGATTTCAGGAGTGTGCAGGGGCCTTCATTGTGTGATGTCACCACCTCATTATCGCACATCCACACTTTACCTCACTGCTGTTTCAGTATGGTGTCAAAGAGGAGGACTCAGGGAATGCCCCTTCTTTTCCCCAGTGTAAGAACAGAGTGAGTGTATACATTTGGAGGTACAGTGTTATCCGAGAGCGTGTGAAACATACACGTTTGCATCATCACAGAAGGTTCAAATAGTGCTCATAAGCCAGGACCAGAGGCTGAGCCGTTTCCTGTCTGCTGAGGTTGGCTGTGATCTGGGGTCAGTTCCTGGGTTAGAAGATGTCAGCGCTCGTGTTCCAGTCCTGTCTCTCCTTGGACTCCCAGTAACCTCCCTTGTACACAAAGTTTGTCTCTCCAGTTATCGAGTTCCTCCTCTGGTGAAACCACAGCGGCTGGTAGCCTTCGTATTCTCGACCTGTGGGGAGAAGCTCAGGTGTCAATTCAACCACCATCATTCAAATCGCACCCTCTAGTGGAGAAGCCACACTTGCAGGCAATTCACTGAGAAATCAAATCACCTTCATGCAGCTCTAAACTTGGGACAACTAAAAAAGTGCAGTGATAAGTGCAATGCAAAACCTACATCACTGGCATCATGCCACTAGCATCAAGCATAACGTTAACTTGGTTTAAAGTAACTTATGCTGGGAAGTATATCAAAGTATAAAGTCAATAATAGCGTTGCAGAACAAATTAATCACCTGCCAATGTGGCTTCAAACTGAGAACGTTTGTAGATTTTAAAAGATTTTAAAGTTTAAATGTTACGTGTAATATATTATTGAGGCTGGCCCAATGTACAGGAAAAAGTATTTTTTCCTTTTCCTCCAGGATCTGGAGAAGTTGAGAGGGGCATCATGCAGTTCCCACACAGAAGCAGACCACACAGGGGACACACAGAGGGTGTAGTGTATGTATGTATGTATGTATATGTGTGTGTGTGTGTGTGTGTGTGTGTGTGTGTGTGTGTGTGTGTGTGTGTGTGTGTGTGTGTGTGTGTGTGTGTGTGTGTGTGTGTGTGTGTGTGTGTGTGTGTGTGTGTGTGTGTGTGTGTGTGTGTGTGTGTGTGTGTGTGTGTGTGTGTGTGTGTGTGTGTGAGATAGACAAGGGGCATAGGGCAACCCCACTCACCACAGTCATAATCACACTCTGATCACCAATAGAGGGAGGAAAAGAGAGACAAGTCATGGGTAGATTGAATACAGTCTAGCCTACGCACAACCCACACACAGGAAAGCCACCATGATGAAACATTTCTGCTGAGTTCTCTGTAAAGTTCAGTCTGGCTTCTTTAACATCAGGCTCCTCTGAGCTCTTCTCTAACTTCGGACCTTCAGGAACTGTTGTACTAATAGGAATAAGCAGGGCTTACCCAAATTTTGTCATAGTTTTAGTCAATTAAGTTGTTTTCTTACACCAAAAAGTCATGATTTCTGGGGAAAAATGCATTATTTTATGAGAACAGAGTCGTCATTTTAGGTGTGTCATTTTCCAGGGGGCATAATAGAGGACCAGTCTGTTGTCTGAGGAATAGGGAGCAGTAATAAAGTAATAATTTGGTAATATTATGACTTTTCTCTGAATATTATGACGTTGTACTTTTTTCTAGTTACATTTTGAGTTTCATCTCAATTATAACTTTTTTCTCGTAATATTACAAGTTTCCCCCCTTCCGTCTAAAGTCTCCCAACTTCTTTCTTGGAGATTAATTCCGCCATTGCTACAGAAAAAACTCTTTGTTGCAAACATAACACTGCATCATAGAAATTTGACCCAGAATCTAAAAGCTAACTGATTATAACTACCTGATATATTATGTCCGTTAAAACAATACAATTTAGCTTCCACATTAAATAATTTCAGCTACATTACTGGTGAACCAAATGCTCTTTGTTCAATGGTTAATTCTCTCCTACTGTTTATTACTATTTATTCTTTTGGGCTTTTCAAACCACAAACCAGGTATTTTAATGCGTAATTCTAAGCCAGTTGTTTTCTTTGTTATAATAAAAACATTATTTAAAACGATTAAGCATAAACTGAATTTGAATTTGACTCTGCGCCCTTTGCCTCACTTCTTCCTTTCTTCTAACTCTGCTCGTCTCTGTCTTTTTTACTCAGCATCTCTTTGCTTATCAGACATCACACTTGTGTTTTCAATTTCATACCGTCATCTAGTGCATCTGAGGCCTCTGCTTCTCTCCTCCTCCTCACAGCTCTCTGCTTCTCCTCTAGCCTCTGTTTTTCTGAGTTTGCTTCATCCCATCGCCCTGCCTCCATCAGCCTCTGGTCGGGTCTCAGGCGGCTATCAGTTAGTCCCACTCCGTCCTCCAGCTCATTCAGGGTCAATGCCAGAGCAGAGAAGTGGTACATGTTCTCTGCGTTCTCCCTGAGATAGCAAGAAGTACACTTAGTGTGTGATGATCAATAATATTGACTGAACATTGCAGCTGTTATACAGCTACAATGACTCATATATTGCACTGTTGTCCCTTATGAAGCTGTTGAGGTAAGCGCTTACGGGAGAGGGTATTTCTTCCACAGCAGTTTGGGGGACAACGTCTGATACACGGTCTTCTGCTTGCCCTCTGATCCACTGCCCCCTCGGCTGCTCTGAACGATCTTCGCACTCTCCATCTTATCATCCCAGGTACCAGAGAGGATGTAGTGAGCCTGGCCCCCGCTGTCTGACACTACACCTGTCACCTGATATCAGCAAAAAGAAAATCAGAAAATAGGCTTATTCAGACAGTCAAGCCAGTCATCTCACTGAGTGTATAGGTATTCCTAATGCTGAGCTCCACAGTCCCCCTGGGTCAGGTACATTTTCAATGGCTTATCTCAAATCAGTCACTACTAGGGTTGCAAAATTCCGGGAATTTTCAAAGTTGGAAACTTTCCATGGGAATTAACGGGAATATACGGGAATTAATGGGAATAAACTGGAAATGTTGTGGGTCATTTATACTAACTGTATTTACCTTGTCATATATAGACATAAATATAAACATTTTGTTTTGTCATAGGCTGATTTTATCCCTGAGGAAACTTTGGGCACTTGACTATATGCTTCTGCGTCGTTGTGTCATTCTTAACATAGGTCTTTGCACAGTATTTGCTAATGTACACAGCCTTTCCTTCTACATTGGATAGGGTGAAATGTCTCCACACATGATATAGTGCACGTGGCATTGTTCTGTAGAATAAGATGAGAAAAAAGTTTGTAAAAAAACACTAATGCAATGCCAGAGATATAAATAGTTAGCCAAACAATTGGAATCGTCTGTAAAAATATTTTACAATTGAAAGATAAATGAATAGAAATAGGCTAAATGAACAGATGAACAATCCTCAATCAGCATGCTAATATATTTTACCCAGTAATATCATCGAATCTTACCTGACTAGTCCTGCACACTACAGCAGGCCTCAATAGCCCTGCTGTAGTGTGCAGGATGCTGGAAATTATCTGTGCACCCTCCACAGAATATGTGTCTGGTCATGAAACACAGGTGTCCCGATTTTGTGAAGATTGGTGAAAGCTAACTGAGGGGCTTTTCGTTAGATGGCGCTGTTGAGCCATTTTGCCATGCCCATTTCAAATTACTCCCAAATTGAAATACTTTTTAGGGTTTTGAATTTCCTGCAATCTTTGGTGAGAATTTGAGCATGTTTAGGCCCTGAAAAAGCCCCAAAAGGGAAATTAAAATCCTTCGAAATACAGCATTTGACAAGTAACTTTGAACTCTATGACATCATACCAAGGTCAAAAATTGTTTACCTTACGTGGGACGTCCCTGGAGAAATAGCTGTAGGGAGAGAACTTGAGTTGGCAGGTCTCCTTTGTCCTGTGATTCACAATCTCAATGTCCCCCGACTGCACAAATACAAAAATATTGCAAGAGTGAGAAATACAAACACACACACACATAATGATATTTGAGTGAGTGTAAATAGGAGAGGAAAACATTCCTGGACAAGAAGGAGACTGACGGGTGCACAGAATGACAGACTAACCTGAAAATATAAAACAATGCCTCTGGACATGGCTGTTAAAGACGCATTCAAAACTTAAATACAAGGTAGAGGAAAAAAGAAGAATCACATTCTGAGGAGACAGAGAGATGTGAAGCCTTCCCCTCCTCCCCATGAATAACTAGGCCTTCACAGAAAGAGGAAGCTGTTATTTTAGGGTGTTACTGGAGATCAAAGCTACAGATAAATCCTTAGAAATTGTGATGCACCTTATTCATGTGCTGGAAGGCTTTGCTCTGATTCCCCTCTTCACTAAGGAGAATGAGAGCTCTCCTGGACTGTACCACTAAGCTTTTCACACAAGGTAAAGGCCAGACGTAGTAAAGTAGGGCTGCGGGTTTGAAGCTGTGAGTAGTAACCAATGAGGAGTGGCTTGAAAACAAACCTGGTCAATCCACAGCTTGCCCACGATGATGTTATGCACTGTGGAGGTGACCTTTCTCCAAACATAGTGGTTCCCACTGGATTGGAAGTGCAGGTGAATGGCACCTGGCGAGCAACAGGAACAAAAGGGTTTAAGAGAAATTAAATATCACAGCTACCATTGTTCCCAGTCTGTCACTACAGACCTGAAAGTGATGTGTTAGACTGTGGGTTGGTTTGTGTGACTGTAATTCTGTTTGTGACCATTGATAACATGTATTCCACCGTTGACACTTTCCACTTAACTTTATTACAGCTGTGTGACAAAAAGTGAGAGAAGTCAGAATAATATCCCTGTGTCCCTTGGTAGGCCTGTATTGATCAAATCTCTAATTTATCTAAACCAACAGACCACTGCTCGCTACTGTCCCACAGATACAGAGACCTCCATTTATACCCATATTTTATGTGCATGTCAAAGGGATCATAAAACGCTCCTGACTCATTTTCACACGCTCTGATGTGAGATTGTGTGGGAGGCATATCAGTGTTCCACTTCTGTCAGGTCTGAGACTGTGGCTTTTCAGTTTGTATGATGGAACCTATATTTACAAACGTAGTTTGCTAGCTTCCCAGCTGAATGTGAAATGTCTTACCTAGAGGCATAATAGAGAGGTATTTTCCACGGAACTTGCTGGCAATGGTGATTTCCTGCCACAGGGTCCAGCCTTGTTTGGAAATCACATGATGTGCAGCAGCAGGGGGGTGATGGCTCACCTTAGAAGATAGAGAGACAAAAAAGTAGAAAATAAGGAATATGTTCATATAAGCATGGAGAACACAGTCAGACCTTGTGCATGCACATCAGTGCCTGTGTTAACAAAAACTCCCTGTGGCCGCGCCGTTACCTGCTCACACAGCGAGCGATAGCCAAACTCTTCCAGGCGATCGAGCTCGTAGGTCTCGCCCAGGAGGGGGTTGAAGGGCTTGGCTGTCCGATGGACCGTGGTGGAGTAGGAGGAGACGGAGAAGGCAGCGACCAGGCACATCTGCTCCAGAGAGGAGTCGCAGCGCGCAGCCCTGTCCAGGAGCTCGTGGTACTCCAGGTCCTCGGTGAGTCGCTGCAGCATTGACAGCGGCTCATTGAAGTTCACCTGAATGGACGAGAAAGAAGTGAAGATGTAATAAACAATTTATGTCAAGCTGTCAGCAAGAGGAGAACCGTGCCTCAATCACTTACAGGCATGGGGATTTTAGAGAGCTCCTTGCCAATGCAGTTCTTCATAATGCTCCATAAATTGAGGGAGTAGTTGGGTTTGTCTGGGATGTGAGTCCGCCTCCGTCTGCGGGGCTGCAGCTCCTTCCCTGACACATCGTTACAGCCTGGAGACATCTGGGATTAGGGGGGGGGGGGGGTGAGGAAGGTGGGATTGTAACTTTGTGTAAAAATAATATTTGATGTATAACAGTTTGAAGAAAGGCTTTCAACTTGTGCTTGGCAGCCCACCACCAGACACAGTGACAGAGCGAGTGAAAGACAGGAGGAGAGGGAACAGAAGACATGTGTTTGAGAGAGAGAGAGAGCGAGCGAAGCAGCGAACAAGGGGCGAGGGAACAAGAGAGCAGATGTTTGACTGGTAATTAAGATTTAGTGGAAAGATGCAGCTGTGTATCTTTGGCACCGCAGGGATGACAATGAGACAACAGGAAACACAATAAAAGGCTGTGCGTGTGTGTGCGTGTGTGTGTGTGTGTCTGTGTGTGTCTGTGTGTGTCTGTGTGTGGATAAATGTAGGTTAGGGTGAGAACAGCAAGTAAAGATGGGTGCATGAATAAAGCAACGGAGAATGAGTCTATTTGAGATCAGAAAAGTCGGCAGTGTTCACAAATGTCGATCCTATTAGTCAGATTTGTTAGGAGCAGAGACGCTTACATGGTCGTCCTGGATCCAGTCGCTGGGGTGACCTCCGCTTGCTCCGCTCAAATTACTGGATCGCCTGGAACAGAGTGAAAATGTTCTCTTCCGTGGCTACTGGTCACGCACACACTCTCACATACATAGAGATAAAGTACATTTCTCTACATCCTTTACCACTTCCATACACACCCACTACACACACAATGCACACAAGGGAGCTGAGGGTTATTTAAGAGAGAGGAGAGAGAAGAGAGGAGCCATACTAATGAGTTGCCAGAACAAGACTGAGTCCAATGCAGTGAATAAATATGCTCGAGAGCAGAAACAAGAATAAGAAATTGTTTTTCTTTGCTACAGGAAAGAAGAAGCTATTTTCATCTATCTACTAATTCCAGAAATCAAAGGACCCAAGGAGATGCAGTGTCGAAATTGGTGCTAATTGGACAAGTGATATGTTTAATATTAATAAACTCTGAATAACAATGCAGAGTAGCAACGGCTGCTGGGAATCATAAAGTATTATTGTCAATCTCGACAACAGCACTTTCCTGACAACGGTAAACACTCTGCTTCACTGAACTTTGAATATACCCCATCAACAGATGTTTGTGCAGCAGCAGTGAAACAGCTTCAGGGTTCGGAGGACTGAGTCCTGCAGTCTGTCGTTACCTGCTGCAGGTCACTTTTACAGTTTCAGAAAGGAAGCTGCAACCAGCATCACCACAAGCCGAGCAAACAGCCCATTATGGAATGAACTGGTCCTTTGTTTAAAGACTTAAACAAGTAGAGTTGCCAGCAAGAGACAGAATCCAATACAATAAAGAAACAGGATACATTTGAGAGCAAAAACTAAAATAGGGAACTGGTTTTCACTGCTTTAGGAAAGCAGAGGCTTTTCTATATATGTAAAACAGATTAAAAACATCTGACAAAATCCCAAAGTGAAGGGACACCAGTATATGATATGTATGTGTGTGTAAGTTGTCACATCAATAGAGCCTTGTTCAGCTGTCAGCCACAGTCAGACTCACTGCGTGCTATGACAAATTAGACCACACACAGAAATAATTTATAGCAACTGTCTTCCCTGTGTTTCTCTTTCAGTTGTTCTTGTCCTTCAGTAAACACAGAGCATTGACCAGACGAAGACTGACCTGTGCTGTGTGTTGTCAGTGGCAGTCACTGTGATAAATGCAGGGGAATCCTCCATGGCATCAAAGTACTCAGTATCCTCATCTTCATCACTTGCGTCTTCTTTGAGCGGCCTCTCGCTTCCTTCATTCGGGACATATGCATTGAGTGAGTAAATGCAGTCATACAGACAACATGGAGCACCAGGAGAACCATCACATGTTGTTGACTTTCTAATCTATAGAGCTAAGGAGGGAGCAGCACATAATCACATACTCGTGGCAATTAATTATAGGAATAATAAGCTTAGTGAAATTGGCAATGTGCCTGCTGCTTAACGAGCCTGAATGATGCAGGTTCCTCAGGGTGCTCTTCTCATATTGTGGATCCTACATTCAATAATCTGCTGTAAGTGGAGCTTCCAACAGAGGAGCACAAATCCTTATATAAGCTTAGTTATATTGTTTCTAATGAAAATGATTGTTTTAAAAAAGGAGGGTAAACTATGACCTTCATAAACACAAATTTGCATTCCTTTCCATCTACCATGAAAGTTACACTATTTCCTATTTTGACACTAAATGCCGAACCACGCCCACGAATCACGCATTAAGCTCCACGCCATCAAGTGCAGACAACATGGTGACATTTTTTTGTAAATTGAAATAAAGTTGTGAAACGAGGCTTACTCTCTGTGGCCAATAGTTTGGTCTATATCACGACATACAGACGAATCGATCTGTTCAATGCACAATGCACAGTGGAGTTAAAAAACGTCCTGTTTCATGGCGAATCAGCAGGTGGCGCTATGACCCTGAGGTAATATTGACACATGGAGCTGTTCACGGCGAGATTTGTGAGTAAGAGAAAGAACTTGATGAATAGACAGACTACAGAGACCGCAGAGACCAGATGACCTGCAGCTCTGAAGATAATTGCTATCTCTAACATAAGTATAAATTAATTTAATCCTTCCAACTTAAATTGTCCTTCCTCCACACAAGGAATACCCACAGTATTGACCCTGAGCCCCACATGACTTTTAGCCGATAAAGTGAGGCCCATACTGAGGCCTGCAGGACTAGGCAACACACAGACAGACATTCTCACCCTTGTTGGTTGTCTGAGCACTGGGCTTGTTGGAAACAAGCGTGGGTGCTTCTCTCCACGCTCGCTCCAGGCTGTTATGCTGCTTGGCTAACTGCTCAATGGTCTCCTCTAGGTGAGTGCGCTGCTCTCGCTCATACTGCAGCGCCCGCTGCCATCTCCTACTGTGGGTGTCCGCTAGGTCCAAGAAGTCTCGACACGCCTGAGGGATCACACGCACACAAGTAAATATCGTCTCTAAAGGCACAGAAAGTTAAAGTTTCAAGTTACTTTTTCTATTTGTGATGACAAACAGCCCAGATTTTTGCAAAATAAAGTCAATTTTGCAGACAGCTGACAACTAGAGAGGGGACATAGGGGTAGAAAGGTTTAAATATATCTTTGTCAATCATCGTAATCAAGGCTCTTAATCAAATCTTTCAACACAATCCTCATTATATTAATTAGCTTTCTGGGGCACATTGACTGGGTCTCCCTGCAGTGACAAACGTTTCCTCCGAGCAAAGTGAAAACACAGAACACAACAGTGTGCAATGAGCTGATTACATTGCAGATTATATCGGAGTCAAGAGGGGGCATCATTGTTGCTGCTTTGGTTTTGCTGCTGAGACGAGGAGGTTACTTCAGATCAAACATATATGTGGGTGTATCAAGTGTCAACTCAAAGGTCAATGAACCTAAATAACATAGATGACTCCATGCATGACGGAAGTGTCATGGTACAGCCACTGAACTGTTAACGAGTGGACTTCAAGGGGAGGTTGTTTTTTTAAAATAATCATTACTATCAAGTATTTTGGGAACAAAAATGTGTGGGAACAGCACATGATTACATTGAGTCCACTCAGTATCTGCTGCAATTATCTCTTTGGTCCCAGAGCCAGAGGGGCTGTTCAGCGTTAGTTCAAGCTAACTGGAGCTAACACAGCTAGATAAAGCTGTGACTGCAGGCGGGGAGCTGGAGGGATTTAAGTGTCGCACAGCTCAAATAATCTCTGTTCTCTGTTGAGAGAGCAGTCCGCAAGTACGACAGCATCTGCATGCAGCAAGGAAGAGAAATAAGGATGAGGTAACATCAGGAAACAGGATATCTATCTGTCGGCTGAAGAAAGTCCTCACACACACACACACACACAACAAAACACACACTAAATGATACTCTATTCTCAAAAGTGAAATTCTTTCGGTAAAATTTAAAAGCAATTTCCACAAATTACACTATGATAAATAATACATGTTTCATAAATATTTAATCTTATGAAGCTTATAAAAAAATGTCTTATTCATTGAACTATTTCATGATAGCTACGATTTATTATTTTACTTTATTGATAGTAGTAGATAATATATGAAAGCTTGATAAATTTGCTTGGGATTCTGTGGAAAAGTATAGCAAAGAGAACATCTTTCATCTCTTACACCATTAAAATGAAAAGTGACTATCTCAAATAATAGTTAAAAAAGAAATTGAATAAAACAGATTAATCTAATGTTCTAGTTTAGCAAATGTAAAAAATACAAAATGAAAAAAATACTCAATTTAACTGAAGATACTTAGTGGAGGAAAGGATTTGAATTATCCAAATTATTTAAAGTTAGGTCAAGTTGGAATTTAGCCTCTCCGGTCAATCCCTTACCTTCAGCTGTCTTTGATGAGGGGTCTAAACTCCAGCGTCTGAGCATTAGTTTAAATGTTTGCTGTGCACGTGACATTGCCGTCAACTTCCTCAGACATAATCATGATATGAAACTCAACACCCACTTGAAAAACTATGACAGTTCCACTTTTTATGTGCTGACTCTCCGGTACAAACTCAGACTGCATGTGATGTCCGGTCGGGGGGGGGTGGGGGGGGAGTTAGTGGGCCTCTAGGAGTGAACGTGTAACTCAGTTAGGAGGTGGCAGCTACAGATGTCAGCATCGGATGTAAAAGTACGCAGAATCTGAATGAAATAAATGTGCATGCAGACACATACGAGCAAGTGCTTGGATTCACGTGAGAAGTTACATCACCACCAAATGAACGAGAGCAACCTTCTCCTCTGGCTGAGAGCATGCAGTTGCCATTATGACCTCTTTCTTCCTCCAACACCTCCTCTCCCAGCCTTACAAGTAATAACCCATAAAAACGTCATTTATATTATAGAGCAAAGAACATGTTTTGATAGTGGCTAAACATGGCCAGTGCTGTTCTACACCTATCAACCTGACAAGCAACAGATCAAACAATCACATGCACTTTCGGCAAAAAAGGCAATCTGAACTCAAGAATACACAAAGCTATCAACTGTTTAAAGTCAACGACAAAAGCAAGAAGGAAAACAAACCTTGTCTGGTTTTAGTCAGAGCAGGTCTGTGTGTCTGTGTCTCTGTTTGACTGTGGAAGGCTCTGACATTCCTCACCAAGCAGGGAGGGTCAAGGGTTTGAGAGGAGGTGGGGGGGAGCAGGGGCTATTCCTGTACCCCCCCACCCACTATCATATCTTGTATCACTGCCGCAGGACCTCAACCCTCCGTGAACTCTCATCCACTACTGACATACTGCAAAGCCCATGGTATTTACCATTGATGAGGATGGACCGGGGCCAGATACACTAGAGGATTTCATATTATGATGCTTGTACTCAGAACCGAAGCATTCGATGTGGTGGAAACCAAAAACCTGGTCCTGTGGGTTGTTGTGTTTGTTAAATGTGGATAAGAAAGTGACCCAACCAAACAGCAGTATCTCTGTTTGGGGGACGACGTATATTCGGCTGTATTACTAAAATGCCTTTACTTGACTGATTCTGACAGAAATGTTAGTATTCTTAATAGAGCCTGACTGAGATGGATCTTTGCTGATACAATATTAGGGAGTAAAAAATGTTCTATACCAATATATCAGCCGATACATTTTTCTGGCTCTAATGCTTAACAATAATGAGATGCAAGCACCGGGAACCACTATCACCTGCAGGTGTAGATTTTAAACATTACATTATAGACAGTAACGTTTCAAAGGATCTGGTGTGAAACTGTTTCTTTAAGCCTGTAGTATTTGAGCCTGCAGCTCAGTGGCTCTGCTTCAACATACCACAGTGTGAAGTGATCTCATCTCTCATCACTCCCTAACCGGTACATTATAGATGTCTGACATTCCTGTCATGTTAATCATGGAACACCATGCAGAATACATATTACTCTCTGCTCACTGCTGATGTGTCTCACACCCTGGTCTATACCAGCTACTTACATTGATCATAGCATTGGAAGTGATTCGGAAAAGTGTGGCTCGCTCGTTGACTGCCTTGATCTTCTCCCCTCCCTCCAGAGGGACCTTCAGCCCCTCGAGTTCACTCAGGGATCGCTGCAGGGCCGCGCCATGCTTTGCGATCAGGTCATTACACGTGCTGAGGTCATCGAGCTTGCTGACGAGTATCTTCAGTGTTCCCTGAATCTCGCTGCGGTCTGATTGGGATGTGGGTTCCTCGTCTCCTGAGTCATCTGGGAGGAAGAGGTCAAAGGTCACACAAATGGTCTTTAAAAGGAAAGGATTATGGGGAAAAACTTAAGTGCATGGCTGCGGAATCACAAAATATTTGAACACACCTTGCTTTTTTAAAGTAGAAATCTCAGTTACCTCCACTGACAATAAACGTAGCAAACTACAATGAATAATCATGATCCACAGCCTGCTTTTAACAGCGATGAATTCAAATGATGAAGATATTGTTAATACAACAGCTTCTAGAGTCAAATTTTACAGATGGCTTCTTTGACACACATCAATATACCCACAACAGTAGTGACACACCAACCACACTTTGAATGCAAAAATCCTTGAAAGCTCATCAAACACAAATGTGAGCGGTGTGAGGACGTTTGGATTCAGGCAGCTCATCCAATTCCTCTGAGCATTTGCAGTAGCAGCTGTCTTTCTGTATGATGTCATACTTACAGTTTTTTCTCAAACTTTTTCAGGCAAGATCTCCTTCAAAAGCACTAAAAATGTACCCTCACACACACACACACACACACACAATAGTTATCTATCTAATAAAAGCTAGAGACTAATAAAATAGGATTCAAGTTGGATTTTAGTTAAATTAGAGTCTGTATAATAACATCAGGCAAACTCTCATTCATTTATTTTCCCTGCATTAATGATTCATTCACTAAACGTTGCTGAATGGTCATCTGTGCCCCCCCACATATGGTGTCTCTATGTCCCTCTCCCCAGGAGGGCCCGCCTCCCAGTGCGAGAACCACTGCACTAAGCAGAGGTTACTCAAGGTTGACAGAACAAACGAGAACAGTGTTGCAGTGTCAGCTATAGATTACGTGCGCACACACAGGCGCACGCGCACTCACACGCACACACACACGTAAGCCAGTGACACACAGAAGGACAGAAATATAGAGAGGGAAAGACCTAGGTCCATAAACTGCCAAAAAATAAAGCAGAACTACTCATTATCTGAACTTAGGGGGATACACAAACTTTCTAGAAGAAAATAATACTCTGATATAATTTTATATCTTAACACATGCTCAAACAACCACATACTTGCACACCAGTGAAACAAATCTGAACTGACACAAAATTATATTTCCCCAAATATAAGCATTTGTGTTTATATTTTAAATATAGTGGCCTCTGTCAAAGCCCAACAGTTCCCTTAAATTCAATCAAGCTGCATCAAACCCATTCATAATTATTAGTCCCCCAAACATGCCTGATTGTTTTCATCAAGATTATTCCCTTGGAAAACAGTGAAAATGTCCAAAACCTTCTATCTACCAATGTTTACCGTCTGAATCTTGAATGTCTCGAAAGTGCTGTTTTCTGTCTTGTGCTCTGAAGCATGAGGGTCATGCTCTGTCTCAGTGAAAACGTGTGTAATGTAGCCAATGGAAGACATTGTCACAATGGTGGTGAGAGGCAGCTCCGTTGCAACACTTCCCACTAAGAACATGGCAGCTGGCTGTGACCTTACAGTGGAAGAGACTATCACCTCTGTCAAGCCTATTTACACCATGCAAGTATAACATTGACATATCCGCCTGGGGATGCTGGTAGAGCTTGGAATACATCATGTAACAGCAATATACTGAGGTCAAACTTAGAGGTAGGTCTAGAGCCCCTGAGAAACAAGCAGCACACACACATTCACACAGGACTAATCCTTAAGTTCCAAAGCTGGTGGAATACGTTTTCAGCACAGACGTTGCAGGACTCTGTGCGTAGTGTCAGCAGCAGCACTTTATGTCAGAGATGATATGCGTACATGTATGAAAGCAAAAAACATTACTGTACTTCAACATCACAGTCATTGAGGATGGAGTTAATTTAGATTAGGGAACCCAGGAAAGGTGAGCAAGGAGAAGGGAAGAGAAGGTAAGAAAGAAAACAACCTCTCACCATATTTGCATTCCTGGTCATTCATTTCCCCCAAAGGTAACCACAGTTCAGCCAGGAAGCAGCAGCAGCACACACACACACGAACAGAGGCCACTGAGCTCTATTCTGCCAGGTACCGTGTGAACATGTTGAACAGGCTTTCCGAGAAAACGCACACGCGTCTGACTATTAGAAGAGACCAAAACAAAGCTGTCCAAGCAAAGATCAACCCAGCAGCCTAGCAGCGGAACTTAAGAAAACCTTTTGAGCAGAAAACAACAGAACTCAGCAACTTATACCAGCCACCATTAGGGAAAGACTCCGAATACATTGAATTTCAATTAAGTCTCTGCAGAGAGGGAAAGGTAGAGGAGGGGAAACTGCTGACGACGTAAAGACAGAAAATTGACTGGAGTGTGTGTCATGAGACCAGCAGCTGGAAGAGAGTTAAAGAGGTGAGGGAGGAAAGCAAAGAGTGAGTTCAGAGGGAGCCGCTAATGGAATAAGCCTTAAATTGGCAAAGTATGACAGATAAGTTAGATGGCAAGTTGGGAGATTTTGAGCTTCCTCCCACAAGGCATCAATATGCCACATTCGCTTGGATGAATTTTAAGTTGATGCCCACAAACAAACAAAGAAGTCATCAAAACATTTCAACAATTTACAGTAAGAGAAAAGTGGAGATTATTTTTGTTATTTGAAAAGTTTGATCTAATTTGAGCATGCAGCTGCGGATATGGCCAATTATGATTTTCTTTAAATATTTTTTTGTGCTTGTCAGATGGAGCCAATTAGTTCCAGTGTTCAAAGCCAGAGCACAGTGATGGAATGTACCATAGTAACAAGTTCCCTCAAGGTCGAGTCAATGTTTACAGTTTATGGATCAGACAAAAAACTAATTAGTGTATATTGAATCTAAAATGCCAGAAACCTGCAAGTTGCTTTCTCTTCAGATAGCAGATCTGTCACTTTTTTCACTTAAAAAGGCAACCTTAGTTAGAAACATTCAATCTTATTTGCAGACTGCACACAACAAGTGCTCTGTTTTATTTTTGTAATAATGATCACACCATTTTGGTTGGTCTCGTTGGTCTCATTGGTCATGATAATCTCACACCCAGACCTAAACATAGGCGGTTCTTTCTTCTAGACCAGCATCGTGTTAGCAAGACCATGGTAGAATATTGGAAATAACCCATCCTGCCCTCAAGTCTCTTTGAGAGAACCATGTTAATTGTGAATTCGGAGCAAAAGAAAAAACTAACAAGGGAACAGTGGAGACTGACCCATGGTAACCCCTTTCAGGGAAATCAAACTGAAACATCAGATGTTTTGTCTAATGGGAGACCAAGTTTACTAGATGGCAAAGACACCACTGATTGAGTTAGTGTAATCTTGACCCCAGTGCTATGCATGGCGTCCACTTTGGAGGGTGAAATTACAGAGTGGGGACTGGATAATATTTAGTTAACATGTATTGCGTCGTGTTAAAGGGACACTGGGTGGTGCTGGGACATGCAGAGGTGCTGTGAGGAAAAAGCACCAGAGAGAGAGACAGCACAGACACTTTTTAAATACCAGTGCTTAGGCTCAATCTAATGATTTTTACCAGTGTTAAATGACACGTGCAGCAGGGACATTTGAAGATAAATTTAAATAATGACTCAGTGAAGACATTTGAAGTACTGAGGTGAAGGATGGCTCATATTATTCACCCTCATTCTGCCAATGAGTTCAGCAGCTCTGAGCACTGTCACTTAAAAATAAACTGTCACCTGTTCTGAGATATATTTGTCAAGAAAAGACTCTGCTTACAGCACATTGTCTGTAAATCTTACCCCGATTAAACACAACATTAAAACCAGAATCTGTATATAAAGATGTACATGGTCACCAGCCAAAAAATTCTGGATACGCCCGCCGCTATCTTGCACATTTAGAATTTAGATTCTGTACAGTAGCGATGGGTGGAGCCACAGTAGTATGGTCCCTTGATCAAACACGCGTTAGTCTCAGCTGTCCATCATGACCTTTCTCCTCAATTTTATAGCACCAAATAACTAATTAAAACTTACCAAAATAATAAGCATTTGACCTGAATTCATCTGGTTGATAAGACCTACCTAAAATGACAGAAATTAGATAAATAAAAATACATTTAACATTGAGTCTAATCCATGGTCCAGCCACTAACATAGCGGAGGAAGGGGTTCATGAGTTAAACTGCAGCCAGCCATGCTTTGGCTTCACTTTTGGGGGCAGTCGCGTTGTCTGTCTCTATATGCAATTTATCATTAGAACCAATTAAAGCTATTAATGTGTTTGATCGAGGTATTCTCTTTCCACAACCTCAGAGTATGGATTTTGCTGATGGATTCTCCTATAGACGATCTGACATTTCAGGGAGACACCAGGACACTTTCTTGACTCTGAGTATGTCCAAGGCAAGTATGTCATAAACGGCCTTTCTGCTCTGATATACAAAGATCCATACGGCATCGACAAAGTGTCCAGGACTCCCCAACAAGTTTGAATAGTAGAGGTGAAAACCCCCTCACAAGATCCAAACACGCTCTGTCAACGGTATAGCTGTCAGACCTTCAATAAAATGTGGATAAAGGTGGATTTCACACTAAACCTGTGACGATAAATAACCCTTTCATGGCATATGCATCAGCGTCACTGCCTAGATCGCCCCCTCACAACCACAACCCACAGCAGATGTGGATGAATGGCTTTCCGTAGCAAAGTCAACATCACGAGGCAAGGCCAGGAGCCCATTACTACCCAAGTCATGCCTCAAGGGTGGATTACCTCCCCCCATCCCCTACATTTGAAGAACACTCTGCATTGACACAGATGCAAGTGTGTTTTCAGCTCCTGCCGTGTCTCTACTGCACTCTCTTCCCCGAGATGATAAAATTGGCAACAAATACACATCTGTGTCTGACGCAAACAGAGATACAGGCTTTGAGGTTGCAGCTCATCGAATCACTATACATATTCTCAACACATAAACACTTCATCCACAGCATGTTCACAGCTTCTCTCCTTCCTTATTGTCCATCTCAGTGTTGAGCAGTAAAGAGTGAGTAAAGGACAGAGACAGCAGGGAAATAGGCAGTGGGAGACTGTAATTGGGAAAGCAGTACCCTGCTATCCCACTGTCAGGGCTCGTCTCTTTGCTCGTCCCTGAGGACAGGCTGTCAGATCAGGGGAGCCGGGCCTCTGGCTGACAAGACGTCACCCTGTGGTAGAGAGAGACGTGCATACCCAGCAGCCGAGCACAAGGGAGAAATGTACCAGCCCTCTGGATGAAAGATGTTATTTAAACACAGTAAAAGGCTAAAATATGAGAAGACTGTCAGAAGTGTTTTCAGCAGAGAGGTTACTTCATTTCTAATATCATTACAGTAACTTTTTAAAGGTCAGAGTCAACATGGTGCTGTAAACTGTGAAGCAAATTCATATGCCAGCAGCTGTGAAGCAGTTTAAATCTTGTTATGATTTACAGCATAATTTCTATTTATTATATCTCTGCTCTTTGATAATTTAATGGAATACATATTATCAGCACTAAAGCAATAAAACAGATGCATATACCTTGTTATCCTTTGTCTATAACCAAGTGAAAACCTAAGAAACATGTTTACAACATATCGATTACCATGAGCCTGCTTTAACACACATGTAATCTGAGATCATTGTAATGTTTCTATAGCTACGGCTGGAAAATGGTTCTTTCAGCATTGATAGACAAAAGACAGAAGTTAATTATTCTGCAACTCACTGTTTTGGTATTGTGCGAAGGGGAATATATGAGAAGTTTATCAGAGAAAGTAGCCTGGACAAGCTAGGTGTGTCCCAAAGGAACATGAGTGTAATCCAGGCCAGTAATTGCTTACGGGCTCCATACCTCCCCTGAGATGCATCACAAGGAGACAAACACAGGAGACAGCCGGTTAAACCTAGTAACACGGCGCTCCGCTCCACACAAGTAAATGAGGAGCTGTGCAGTGCAACTCATCACTGTCCCCAAAGCTCTGCAGCACATCTCCGGCAGTGTTTCCAATCGAACGCTCTCAGTAAGCAGCAAACAACAAAAGGAAAGATTAACAGTAAACTGCAGCTACTGAGCGATGGCTTTTAACTCAGAAACATTTTATAACGTGCTGGGATAGACAAAGAGAGTAAAACTATCGGCAGGCTGTCTGCTTAACTGCAGATTTATATTCTGCTGTATGCTGAGTAAATTTTTATAAACTCCCAACTGATGCATCAAACCTGTGAAAGGAAAATGGCTCTTGCTTAGTGCATAACTCCTGCAGTCTGAAGGCTGAGGTCATAAATCATCTGACAACCTCAGAGAACAGACTGAGCTCATGTACAAACAAGTCTGGTCACTGGGACAGGATTTCAATAAGAATTGTGTGAAGAAGTGTGAAGACAATATCAGTGTATCTAAAACCGTCTGCAGTGATCTCTCCATTGTCTAATGTGCACTATGTTCAGTATAATATCAGTAAATACAGTTTAATTAAAACACACTTACACAAAGCTGGTAAGCATGCAATAAATGCCTGCTGACATGCATACATTTATCTTTTACATGCAACATCTGGTCAGGCTGCGAGGTGGAGGCTCTGCTGACGGAGCCTGTTGTGGTTCATGTAGAGCGAAAACGTGAATATAATAATATTTATGCTACTGACAGACTGGTCTCACACATAAGGTGCAATTCCACGACATATATGCAACATCTCCAGACTTAGAATCTGCTTGTGTGTCACAATTCTAAAAAGTGACAAATGCATACAACAAACAAATATGGTAGGCATGGTATGATAAATGTTCAGCAACACATGTTTAAGTTGCAGTGTTATTAATAACATGTTCTCTTAGGTTTTCAATTCATAATACAAGACCCTGTTTTTGATTTAATTTGTGTTTGTCATTTCATCATAAATTGCCATTTAATGTATTTGCAATATGTGATTGCTTATCTTTATGATGTTTTCACTTTCGGTTACAGTCTGCAAATTCCGTGCTCGATTCAAGCTGCCTTCATAACGCATTGCATTCTCAAGAATCAAGAGCAACATGCACAATAATAAATACCTTTATCTCCCAAGGTGAGTTCACGGCATCCAGATGATTTCAAATTACCAAGGGGAGTTCAAAGTATCAACCAACCAACTGACCAAGCCACATAGAGACTACAGCCCTATAGCTTCTAGATCTCAATAATCCCAATAACATAACTTTTCAACATGAAATTAGAGTAATATTTGATCTGTATTGCCTTTTCAAACTCAAAAAACTTTTGATCGACATGCATACTAACTCCCTACTGAATTACGGTTACCATGTCTCATTGAAGAACCTGATAAAGTAGAAAGATTTAGCAAGATCCTAATCCATGAGTCAGTAACCTCAGAACACGGCCAGATTGAGATCCATTGGGCTAATTGCCCAGATGCCACAACTGCAAGACAAGGACATGATCCAGCTGAGGTTACTGCACCTCGAGCTGTGGAGGTGTCTCTAAAGTACTCATTAAGTTATGTGCATTAATATTTGAAAATTTAAAGACTACAGTCTGACCCCTCTTAATAATGAATGCAGTATTTTCAGGGGATATGTGCATTTATAACCAAGTAGAGATAAGAGCTTAGTGTCAACTGTCTCTGCACACTGACCGTTTCTACTCTATTCTTCTCCGGAAACCGTCTCAGAGCAGAGACTCAGAGTTCAGTGAGAGGCGATTTTCAAGGTGATGTAGAATCTCACGTGGTGGTGCAGCTTTAGAAAAGGTTGCACAAGCCAACAAAACAAAGTAGTTCTGTTCATCATGGCAGCCTCCACATACACCAAGCGTTTTCTACTGGGAACATCTCATTATCCCACTGCTTATGTCACTGACTATCAATGACTGCAAATTCATTCATTCACTACAGTGTGTGCGTGGTCCATACATGTTTATGCTTTGACCGGAAATTATATGAATGAAGTGCTGTAGGCCTGTGAGATCTGTAAAATACATCACATGAGGCAGACAGTGACTGTAGTGCAGACATAGGATTTTGACAACTGCATGATCATTTACATTTAATTAGACAGAAGTCCCAAAATGTTTCAGAGGCTTGTCAAGTGCAACCACGTTTGGTATCCTCCTTACATCAAGGAATTATTGAGGACATTTTTGTATTACCCTCTTAAATTGCTTTCTATTTTTGATAAATCCCAATGCCTGCCTCAATATGCAGCACTGCCTCCATGACAGTGACAATGACATGTCTAGCCAGATATGACTATCTGGCATGTGTGTTTTTTTCAGAGTTGAGTTGTGACCATGGGTTGTGACACTGTGGGGCACCTTCATATTTCAGGAGCCTAGATGAAACAGAAATTCTCCAGTTTACTGAGTTCAAGTGGTTTATACATCATTTAACTATTGTTATTGAACTCTGCTCTACTCAGAACTAGTCTTTTTCATGTACATATAATATGTTAGCCATAACTTTCTTCATTATTGTTTTTATGATAAGAGAACCAGATTTCAAGAATTTTGCTAACTGGATGGAAGTTGTGATGATTTGGGTTGAAGTAACTTCAACACATCCCAACATTCATATTTCACGAGCCTGCTCTGAACAAGCTTAAAACAACATGTACTATAATACCTTTGCCAAACTCATTTCACCGAGCAAACAGTGAAGTGAGGAGAGTGGGAGCTCGGGGCTTCAGAGCACAGCTGTTCAACTCAACATTGTCCAAGTCTGCCACAGGCGACAGAGTGATAGATGACGTGAGAGAGGTGGGAAAATAGAACAGGATGCACAGAGACAGTGAGGGGAAAATAATATAGAGAAAACAACAAGTACACTGTTTTCGATGCAATTAACCTGCCAGTAAGCAGTAATGGAATATATACTTTTTGTCTGTGCAGAATCCTTTATCATCTGAACTACATATTATGCAGGCAGCTATCGTGAGAGAACATGTAAAAATCCTATTAATCTGTAGTCCTATCCGTCCTCACCGCTCCATTTTATGAACAATTTAAACTTCCTGTCCTCACTAAGACAGGTTCTAGGACCCTGGGATATACAGCTGAACTCACTCTACAGTTTTTAATAGTGCAATAAGCACTCCACACATAATCTGCATCGATGCATGATGCCAACAGAACACGTAGGCCTGGCAGGCTCCGACTCATCCATATGCAAATGTGAAGTGGAGCAGGCGCACAGGAGAGAGAGAGAGAGAGAGAGGAAAGGAGTCTGGGTGAGAACTGCACAGGAGACCGACGGAAAAGAGGGAAGGTGATTGCATGCAGTGAAGAGCGCAGGAGAGGAGAGACACCGGCACTGCATTGTTAAAGTAGGCTGCAGAAATGTGAGCATCCACAGCGACAGATGACAGACGCCACAGGGAGATAGATGGATGGAGGAATGACAGCTACCTCCCAGACGCAGGATTAGGAGGAGATGGCATGATGAGGGAGTTTTTGTCATGGGACAGATGGACAGGAGTGTGACAGCTCCGTGCTACTGTGCTGTAGCTTTCGCCATCGAGGTACTGACCCTGGTTGAGTTTACTCAGGCAGCCCGAGTTGCAGAGGGAGCGCACCGTCCCTGGGTCCCAGCAGCTCCGGCCCTTCATCCCACTCTCTGTGGGCCAGATCCCACTCCACGCTCCCTGAGACACAACGCTGCCCCTGGGCCGCTACATCATCCTGGCGAGGGGGGGGCTGAGGCAGCGACTTTCTCCACTCAGCAATGCAGCATGCACACACAGACATGCATACTCACACACATACTTACAGCACATACATACAGTGATGTTGGGAGCACTGCAAGTGCATCTGCATCTCCTCTCCTGCATTGCTTCCCTAACACACGCACACACACGCAGCATACACACATTCACAGAGCTCGGCACATTTACAATTCTCTGCCACATGCTTCTCTCAGTGCAGTGCAGATTGGAGAGAGAGGACGTGAGTGAGCGAAGCAGAAAAGACACAGGACTCAGCAGCCAGCAGTCATCCACACAACTGACTGCTGGCTGCACCCAAATGCACTGAAATGCACCAATTCCACCTTTTTACCTCGCATCAGATTCTTTCATCGCTGGATGGCAAAAGTCAAAATATTACATGAAGGTTAAATGGCAGAGATTGAGTATGTCTCCTCAGAAATGACACCACGAGGTGACATGAGGGATGAAAAGATTTCACATTTATTTATTACATCTTAACTCAGAGTGGTGGCACTTCACAAAGGGCGAAAGGTCGTTTATTTTTTGTTTCCTTTCACACTGATTGATGTATCCTTTCTCTGTCAACTCTGATCACCAGACTCTGACGTCATTTCAGATCCCACCCCCTGCACGGTGAGGTCAGGGTCACTGTACCACACACCTCAAGCTGTATCAGCCCTGGGCAACAATAACAAGCCTCACTGCCTCATTTTTCTCGTTTCAAAATTACTGCCAAAGTACATATTACAATATACCACACTGTACTCTCAAGGTCACCCTGGCAACCTGAAGCCATGCTCCTCCTCTCAGCAATGACGCTACGGCATCTAGGTCGGACTGGAAGATTATTCACTATATACGTCATTCAGTTTCATGAAGATCACATTGGGATTTACAGTATGACAATATTCTGCTATCCTCATTATGATCCAGAGCTAACCTTTATGAAAATGATAAATTACTGTTCTTTTTGTTTGACACATAAAGGACTGGTTTCCTCTGATGCAGGGCAGTTAATTATCCAGGCTAAGTTGCATTGGTTCCTGTCTGTCAACAGGATTTCTGATTCCATGAAATCTTGAGGAGGGCTGAGGCATGACACAGAAGAAGAATTGTTATCCCTTTTCTTTAACGTGGCAAATTATGGTGCTCTTTTTTTAATTACCTGTAGTAATAAAACATTTTGCTTTCTAAACATAGTCTCCATAAACAATACAGATATGATTAAATAATCTATTAATGTGATGTAAGTGGCCTTAACACACTCTTCAGAGTGTATTTAAAAAGCACCAACTGTTTATTAGCATTTCATTATGCAACACTAATTCCTTCTTTCATGGGTCATAGCATGGATAAAATACACAAAAACATATATATATATAAACATATACAGTATATATCGCAGTGATCTGTATTTAAGAAAACAAAGGCAGGTACCAGAGGAGGGTCTCTGTGGATTGTGTGCAAGGTTAGAGAAGTGCTGACAGGTCCAGATTGTGGAACGTTTAATAAATAACACTGTCTAAATGCCCTGGGGCATGTTCGAGGGGGGAATGAAGCATGAAACTTCAATTAATTTCATATACTTGACCTTCATTATTTCTTTTCTTCACTGCAGTCAGAGTAACCATACAAAGAGAGAGGTGGAAAACACCAGGCTTTGGGTCATACAACTGTTCATTTTATCATCTCTATAATATTTGTTTAGGTATTTCTATTTAAACAGTCCTTCAACTCCATGAGATACAGCCAGCTTAAGAAAAGCTGAGTGAAAGTCTGACTTTTTGTCAATGACGTGATTGAAAAAAACAAGTGTAGACAAGTTCAGTGAAATAAAAAGGGTTAGAGAGAAGAGATGAGAGAATTAAGAATTTAAGAAAAAAACAAACAGGAATAGAATATGAATCTAAATAAAACGTCCAGCAAAAAACAAGGATGCAGATGGATGTGTGTGCGTGTTTGTGTGCCACAAAAAGCTGTTGTACCAAACTGAGTGGAGAAATGATGGTTTCCACCAAGCAGACAGGTTTGAAGTGATTAAAGTTGTTGATTGGTGGTTTGGCTGATAAATAAAAGATTCAATAATTGTATGATGCATATTGTTTGTCCAGTATGTAACAAATAAAGAAAGGTGAGGTGACTGGCCAGGTGATATCCAAAAGTTGGGGCTTTGAATCCACCCTGAGAAAGGTTAGACTTTGGGGTAGGGTTAGGAATTTTTTTTTAATAAAATACAAAAAAAAAGAAAAAAAGAGGAGGGATAGGACATGCAGTAAATGGTCATGCCAGGGAGGAACTGAACCAAGGCTTCCCTGCTGAGGGCGTTTGTGTCCATGTGGTATGTGTTGTAAACCACTCAGCTTTCAGGTCAACACTCACGTTCTAATTCTGGGACCAGTTAAATGATTAGGCCGTGTCATTTCCTACAGCAATAGCCATATACATGTTAATGATCCATGTCAAAAGACCTCAATATGCAAGACACTGTGCTTTTTCCATGGAGGCAGCAGAAAGACAAACATCGACTGCAGTGAAACACAAGCTGAAAATGAGGAATCCTAATGGACCCCTTCTGTGGTGATAATAACCCACTTATCCAAAAGGATGTGGAAGAGTGTTCATTAACCACAAATGCAAGAGTTCAGAGTTACTGCTTCCTGCCTCAGACTGCGCTGGTGAAGCATAACATTCGCACAACATTCCCTAAGTCATTACTGACAAGGACTGACAGTTTCAAGTTCAGGTAGAATCTTTACAAGGCAGCCGATAAAGATGGAACCGTAATTACCTCAGTGAAATGTGTCTTTATAGGGGTATGGCTGTGTTTATTAATGTCGGCTCACACAAGTACCGATGGATTTGAGAAGCTGCCTTTCCAGATTTTAGTCCCGGTTTGCTCTAGAACCTCCACACTGGTGAGAGGATGATTTATTCTAACTGCGAATCATGCAAAGCTACTCTAGTGGAGTCTTAATATAGAAATGCATTGGTCCCCTTGACAGTTTCAATGTTTGAAGAGTCTATAGCTGCACGTGCTTTGAAGCATGTAGAAGTAACGGTAGTTAAAAAATACATTTTCTCATTCATATGGAAATGAAGACACTCTTTTTGAACTGACAATCTACTGCACAGAACAAAAAGATCAAATCACAGAGAGAAAGACTTCATGGCAATATAATGTCTGACAAACCATGCATCACTGAAAATTGCTTTATATGCCAGCAGCCAAGGAGACCACAAGTACAATGGTCTTTTCCAAACCTATGACCGATGCCACCTAAAGCAGACTGTTACCAACCACGATATAAGCAAAGACTAATGTTAAAATGACTGAAATACAAGGACAAAAATAAGTACAAAATAAAGCAGTTACATAATGTTCTATCCCTCCCCCCTTTTCTTATATTTGAATAATCACTGTCACTATATTTACCTCTTTCCCACCAAAATAAGCAGTTATACGCAGGTTTTTTATTAACCTTTCCCATTGCAAACTCCTCTACTCTTCCATAGTAGAGGAGTTCGCCTTTCTTTCTTTGTTCCCCCCGGTGCTTCATGTTTGACGTCAGAAATGCACCAACAACTATCTGTCTTGCCAAATTAGCCTTTCACCTTTCTAGAGTCAAGTTCCAACACAGCCGATTAGAGCGGTAGCCGATAAAAACCTGCGTCTACTCCAGAGTCATTTGACCCAGGAGTGAATGCTGATTGAATCCAATTCCATTGTAGACATACGAGTGAAAGAGTCACAGACCAGACGACTCTATTGAAATGGGTGCAAATGAAAAATGAAGGCATTAAGTCCCACAGATTGCACCAATACAGTAAAGTTGTGAAGATCATTTTTACTGAAAAGAAACTGAGCTGAGATGAATACTTCATTGGAAAAATACAAACTGAAACCGTGGCCTCAGACAGGAGTGGCCTTTAAACAAAAACAAAATAATATCACATCGAAGTCATAGTGTGAGATTGCAGCTGAGAGTAAACACTCTTGGCTGACTGTGGAGAAAAGACCCGAAGTTGGCACTAACACTTTCACCTGACCAGGCGAGAAATAAGAAGGGTTACAGCACAGAAACCTACTAAGCGGATGAAAAAGGAGGAAAATGAATAACTCAGCCTGAAAAATGAACCACTATTGTCCTAGGTGACCGCCTCGCACAATGTTCGACTAATTCATAGTTTAATAGCCTGCCTGTATCTGCGCTCTCTATTTCTCGACTTCTCCTCGCTGCTGATAAAGCAGAAAAGTGACAGGAAGAAAATGTGCGTGTCCACTGGGACACAATGTGAGGTTATTAATGAATTCATCTTTCACGGCACATATAGCAGGTTACTGTAAACACTCAGAGCTGCACACAGCAGACAAACCCTAGTAGGAGAAATACAGTACAATACAACACCAGTGATGTAGTGTGTTCAAACAATAACACTGTCCACTGACTGGAGTCGTGATCATTTATAGATTATACATTAGACTGAGTGAAAAAGGGTGTAACACAAAAACACCAAGTCAGACACAAACTCCCCAACCACAGGCACACACACACGCACACACACACACACACAACACAATTGTTACTTCTATGCTAACAGTGTTTAAAAAAACAACAACAACTAGAATGGCCTCACTAGAGCAATTCATATCAAGCCGCACCAAAATTCACATAATTAAAGATAGCAGTCCCTTAAAGATGTCAAAGAACAAAGAAACTAATAAACCAAAAACTAAATAAGGGGACAGGGGGGGAAATATAATGTACTTGGCAGAGGTAACAATCACATAAAATGTCATCTAATCAATATTTCCACGCTCAGATACTTTCCCTCTTATATTTTCAGCAGACGTTAAGGTATATGGAATCTTATCTTCCTTGACTGGTTCTTTTAAAGAAAATAATGTGGCTGTGGTCAAAATATCCATCGCAACTTTTCAAACCACCTCTGCAGCATTATAAGAGTACTCCAAGATCGATATGTGCACATTGTCAACAAGGACGTGCATTTCATGGAAGGTACAGTAAAATCCAATCCACTGTGACACAGCAAAGAGACTCTTTCCCTTTATATTCACACATGAAACACATTATTTTGATCATTTTAAGTAGGTTGATTACTTCTGCAGCTTCAGTATCTGTGATCTCTGTTAGGAGCTTGGCTTCATCCAGCAGTGGCGTTTTATATGTGACAACACTGAATTTGACCCTGATAGCTTTGTCTCCATCTCACTTGTCAGTGTGAACCGAGCTGATCGAGCAAATCAACCTCTGCCGGCAAACGCTTTTAAATCTGAGACAGACAAGGACAAGTCATACGATTCATGGCCGCTGCAGAACTAATTGATGAGGATGATAATCAAGCCATCTGTCATTTCATAACATCCTTTCATGAATTCAGAGATGGGTGCTATGAATTAAAACTTTAAGATGCAGCTTTTGGTTCTACTTTGATTAACAGAGTAGACATAAATATTTTCCAAAACAGTTATGAGGGTTACAGATTTTGTTTTAAAGGGGGGAAAAAATCCTCCTTAATGGCAAATCATCGAAATACTTTCTGAGACATGAATGTTTTGATGTAAAGGAAGCTACAGATACTTTTCACAATACCTGAAATTCTCGCCATCAAAACACGTGTAGTATAACTAGCACAGGCATTATAAACTTTGTCTTACAGTCAGAGTCCTCTGCCCTGCCCAGAAAGATCAAATCACCCTCTCACAATACAAACAAAAGAGCAAAAAAATATATATACACAGTACTAAATAAATGCATAACAAATGTTTTCTATTTTCTGCTGATTGTAAAAAAAAAGTCTCTTCTCAATTAGCTCTAACAGTTTCAGTGGCAAACGTCAACTGTACACCATCTCTGAAATGTTAAAAGTACAGATACACTTGTTTTATCCACTATTACTAAGCCAACACACACATATATGATAAAAACAAAACAAATATACAGCAGCATCTTATCATTTAAGCAAGGTACAAATGTATGCATGCAAACACACACGCACACACACATTCCTGAGCACAACACAACTGGAAGAAAAGCCCCGTACTTACAAGGAGACTGTAGCTTATCTTTCTTCTATGTTTTTCCAAAGACTATACAGGACAATGTTAGAAGCCAAAGAAAACGGTTGAAGAGAAGAGGAGAGTTGGACAAAGCAGGAGGTCAGTACATTCAGAGCTAAAGCCCTGGCGGAAGAAAAGCGGAGTAAACGGTTTACTGCGAGGGAGAAGGGGAAAGAGAGGGAGAAAGAGGGAGGGGGGTAGGAGCATCAGAGAGCGAGTGAGTGTTAGAGGGAGCCTGGAAGAGAGAGGAAGAGCGAGTGCCTGAGTGAACATAGGGAGGAGAAAAAAACCATGGAGACAGCCGGGACTAAGAGATGGGGAGACAGAATGAAGGGTGGAAACAAACGGTGCGTGTTTAAGGAGGCAATCCCAATCTGTTCTCACGTCATCCTCTTCCCTCTTATATATCCCTACTGCTTCAGGACCATGGACAGAGCAATACCTGTTAATGTAAATAAGGAGCAGCAGCTGAGATGTCAACATAAAAGTCCAAAAAATACATAACAACAATAGCACAAAATAATAACACAAGGAGATGATTGTATATACAGTATCTATAATAACTGAGCTGTGACTTTCAGTTTACTCACATAATCGACCAGAATAATTTCAGGTAAAATCTCACCCCCTCAGTGTCTGATTCACTTACTGTTAAATGGGGATGCTGATTAATGCACTATTGTCCAAGGAACTCAAGATAACACCAGCTTCCATACCGTGCACATCAAGGTCAGGCACTGTTACTCTCCTGCCTGCCTCAGCTGTATCTGCATGAACTTAGCTCGACCCAGACAAACCGCTGATTAAATGATTGGTTCCGGCATCTATGAATTACTCATATTTGTCACACAAATTTCCACTAAATCTTCACAGTTTCCAAAAGAATCCCTTTTAAGGCAAATATTCACTCGAGTTAAATTCAAACAGGAGAGCGTCTCATGCTTGCAAATTCAAGCCACCACCGAAAAAAGCAATTCAACGGGCTATGATCACACTTTCACAAGCACTGGGGGAAAAAAGGCAGGCACAACCACAGAAGAAAGGTCATGTTGAAGTGAGGGGAAACACTGCCACCTGCTGTCTTTATATGAATCAGACTACAACAAATAGCTTCAGTGAACTGTCACAAATCCAATCTGAGCCTAAATTGATGCAAGATGCACTCATGGGAGAACAGGTAATTTACAAGAGAGGGCTTAGAAAGGCTGCAGATGTAACAACAGTACAAATGAGAAATTGATTCAAGGCTCTGGTCAGTTGTATACAGAAATAATCTCATGGCTGTGGAGGCAGTACTTGTATCTTCCTGTGTCATTCCACTGCCTCTTGTGTGTAATTCTTGGTTTTATTGGGTTTTTCCATAAACAATGAAAATGATCATGTAGGACTTAGAGCGGAAGACAAATCCCTCTGAGCTGAGTTTCTGTAAGATTCTTTGTGGCAGATAACAGTCATATCAAAATTACAATAAAAAGTATGGCGCACATTTGGACCGATAGAATAAATAAAATATGCAAACATTTGTATCTAAGATACAAACATAGAAAACCTAATCTGTCCAATAGATTAACAATACATGTCAAGACTTTACAAATATCAATGTGTTCTGAATTTAAATGGCACCAACATAAGGTCACAAGTGATACGTTTGAACAGTATCGATAGACATGATGTGTCCACAGTTTGCACAGTGCTCTCCTGAGGAGATCAATCAACGCTCTCTGTTCCACTGACAGAGAGAGAAGCGGAGGGTTACTGAATGGACGCATCCTGTCACTGTTTGTCGAGCCCTGTGCTAAAAAAGTGAGATGCACTGAAAGGGTCGGATGGTAAAATTATCCATAAATTAAATTTTTATAAGCACAGTGACCTATTCAATGACATATTAGAGCCCAAGTGGCCCCTTAGTGGCAGGTGCTTTAGCAGATATATGATTTTCTGTAGACAGACTCACACTGTGTCCCTTTCTCACATTCTCCTAAATCCTCCTCCCACAGATCTGTGAAAGGAAATGGTAGGAAAATACAAGACGGGTTCTTTCTCTAAGCTAAAAAGGTTTTACTAACTCAGAGCTTAAGCAAAGAATTTACTGCTTCATAAAATGAAAGTCTAACTTACAGCTGGTAATAAAAGCCATAATGCAGTAAATACTGGACTACTTATGAAACAGTTTGAGAGGTTCTGACTTTCAGACTTACTTCAGACTCAGATACTATAACAGAAAGTTTATGAAGTGGAAGTGAGGGTCTAAGGAAAGATATTATTGAGGTGCAATGTGAGAATTGTAGGATCCAACATGATCCTAAATGTACAATATCACGACCTCTGCTGTCTCTAGCTTTACTGACAAAAGACCTACAATGTCAGCCGTTTAATGTGAACTGTGGTATACAGAAATACTTTGACCTCATTCAAAAAGGACAAGCACCAATTTTTCATCAAAACATGCTTATCGCACATTTAAAGGTCAGAGCGACTGGGGAAGCAAACTTTTCTCAGCAATGAGCAAACATACAAATGGAAATTGAGTTTGAGGAATGCAAATATACAAAACCTGTAAATGAGATTGTACATTTTAATGGAAAGATAAAACGTGGTTATACTGAACTTAACATACAGATCTTTTTAATAAGATATTTATGTTCTACTATAATGGAAAATCTAGCCAACTTTTACCAAATACCTTATCTTAATAGCATCAGATTTTAAAATCAATCATGTTGTGGTTTCTGCAAACGTAGTTAAGATGGGATAACTACTTCTCATGTAACATATCAGGCAAAATGTAAAGTTGAATACACAAAGAAAGCTATGTTTTAATAAGAGACATCAAATAATGCACAACATCTAATTGTGGTGACACAAGAGCTGTAGCTGAGCATCAGTACAGCTGAACCTGACAACAGACTGTGCTGCAGAAAATATGCACAAATACACAACACAAACAGGCACATACACAAACACTTTCAATCCTGAAGGCAGCTCAATAGTCTAACCTTTTCAAAATTAAAATATACCAGCATTCCTCTCCCACTTACTGGAAAAGGCGAAGGCAAAATGCTCCTAGATTCCCTCTCAGTCTATATTTAGTGATCTGATGTTCATATGGAGGCCAGAGGAATATTTAGCCTGTCTCAGTCTCTGTGCTTCATCCCTGCAAAAAGACTTGGGCAGAGAGGCTTTGGGTTAAAGCCAGAGTGAAACGTGAAGAAAACGTCTCTCCCAGGCTTTTCCCACAGCCTTTGACCAGCAGCACCTCATACAACCATACAAGAATAAGTCCCCCTTGGCCAGGAGAGTGTTATGTTGTTAGGGGGAGGATGAATAGAAGCTCAGTTCTCACGGTACCATTAGCATACTCTTTCTCCAACTGGACTGACCAGACAGCGCTGCCCTCTCCTGGCTCGAACTGGAATCTAAATAACATGAAAGCCGGAGGGCCTGAGCTGAAAACACCAGCTGTGCTGAATATCAAATGCTGGACGACACTGGAGCCAAGTGGCTGGAGGAGAATCAAATGTTTGCCTGTTCTGAGAAGTATGGTGAACTTGTTGAATCAGCACTGAGCACACCTTTCACACACACAACACAGGGATCGTAATCTTTCACTGTCTTAATAGCCAAGCCTTTATTTAAAGATAGATAATGATCTTCAACATCCTGCAGCAGTGACCCAATGTTTGCATGATGCTCTTGCAGCGTGAACTGAATAAGTAAAATAAAAGGGATCTCATGCAGCTTATATTTTCCATATAGTTTCCTTGCCTCATCTGCCCTTACCAGACTGATCGTTCATCATGCGGATGGCTTTAGCTTTGGCCAGCTCGAGCGCCGTGACCCATCTCTGCCTCTCCACTTCTGTGCTCGCCTTCAGGTGGTACGTGCGACCGCCACTGCTCAGGACAATGTTGCAGGCGTCCTCTGTGTCGATGTGCGCTGTGGCCAAGTTTATTGTTCCGCGACACGTATGGGCCATCTCCGCCTGCGTCCTGCAACAAGATACCAGGCAGAAAGAGAGACAGAGACCATTGCTCACAGTGTCCGTCCAATAAAAACTGTCTATTCAGAATAATTACTAGCATAATTAAGCAAAGTGGCTGTAGGATAATGCAGCTGACATTCCTATGGCTCATAAGCACAAGCAGGGAGGCAAGGAGGGACAGAGGACCTCCTCAGTGGTCATGTCACAGTCTCCTTGAAAGCCAAGCAGGGGAGAAAGTACATGTGTCTTTTGACTAAACACAGACTTTATCTGAAGCGTGTTGATTCATACAGCTCGGATATATCTAATGTAAAACAAATGGGATAGTTTGAAATATTAATTCGCTCAGTGTGACCCGCCTGCCCTGCTGTGGGTGTGCAGAATTGTGGGTATTCTATATGGCCTCCAATAAGACCAACTGTTGCACATTCAGTGGGACACAGTAGTCTAGATAACAAGGCCATTGTCTGGCTCCAGGCCTGTTTAGTGAACAAAACCAAACAATGAATAACAGCCTTAACAAAGAGGGAACAGAGTGTGAGAGGTGGTAAAAAAAAGAGAGAGAGAGAGAGAGAGAGAGAGAGAGAGAGAGACAGAGAGAGAGAGAGAGAGAGAGAGAGAGAGAGAGAGAGAGAGAGAGAGAGAGAGAGAGAGAGAGATATATCAGGGTAATAGATTAGAACAAAGAGAAGAGGCAAAAGTTTTGAATGTGTTTGTGCATATTTGCACTGTGTAGGTCTTGAACAAATATATGTACTAATGTGTATCCCCTGACAATATAAGTACAGTGGAATTTATTCTTTGATGATCAGACAGTCTACAACCTGACGTGTTTTAGAAAAAGGCTCTTGTGAGAACAGCATTACTGCTTCTAATTTGATCAACTGAAATCAAGAAGAGTCAAGAGAAGGATTATATTACAGTTCTGTGGTGGAAAGCTGGAGGTCTGATGTTCAGTCACAGTTAGAAAAGCTAAGCCGCAGGGCAGGGACGGACCATTACGTCCTTCAGAGAGCTGAGAGTATGCAGGTTTTCAGTCTAGCCACAGACAGCTGATTTTAGCAGCAATTAATCAGCAAAATCATGTGCTGTAGTGGCTGCTTCAGATTAAACATCCTCATCACCTGCACGTCACAATTTCCAGTTCATACCCTTGGAAGCAAACACTTTGAAGCATGCAGCCATGCGGATGCTAAACTCCATTCATTCATTGTCAGCTGGCCCTCACCGCCGCATGCAGCTGTCCCTAAGTGGCACTAAGCTCGACACCAGCTCCAGTTTATGTTGACACTGACATGGTGGGTGCCACCGTGTTTACTGAGAAGCATATTTATGAGCTCTGCCAAGCAGTGTCTTTCCTCACACTGCCTCCATTGGCTGAAGTTGAGTCTTGTTGTGGTGTCCAGAACAACACTTAAGTGGACCAAAGCCGTGAGGCAGAGATCCTGTCCGGCCCAGTAAGCAGCCTCGCCTAGCAGAGCTGAGCTGCGGTGTCCTGGCTGTAACTGGGTCAACAAACTGAATGTGCTGCTGATGAGGGAGATGAGATCCATGTGGATCGCTTCTGTCCTGCGGGGAGGCCAGGCCATGCAAAGGCCACGATATAACACAGTCAAGGAAATTACAAAAGCTGGCAAAGAGAGATAAGGACAACAGGGGCAAGAAGGCTCTAGCAGGAGAAGGGGGTGAAGGAGAGGGGGGGGGCAGCAGCTGAGCGCATGAGAGAGGGTCCTGCGTGTTGCGCTGAGCCAGGAAAGAATGGCCCTGCTTTTACCTGTCAGTCCCCTGTGAACATATCCTCATAAAACACAAATCCACCGATCTGGAGCATGTAATGACAGAACAACAACCAGTGAATAACACAGAACAGACAGCCATGCATGAGGACCCATACACACACAGGCAGGCAGGCAGAGGAAATAGGCACTCAGAGGACAGCGTACATATGGTTTGGTTGTGGCTGGGAGCTGAAATATCACAAGACATGGAGAGAGGGAGAGAGAGGGCCGGAGAAACAGAGTTGACGACAAAAAGGAAACATAAGACAAGAAAACCAAAGCAATGATGGTGCAACATGGACAGCATGACATGACCTGCTCAAAGACTGAGGCAACGGGAGGGTGAGAACGGGCCCTGACTCCCTGCTCTGTAGAACGTCACTCAGCTGCTCTCACCTTCACATAAAAACACTGGACCACACGGACATACTCAACAGACACACACGGTAGCCTGGTGCTAAGACCAACAAAGCGCCTATTAACAAGGTTAGATCAGAGAATTCTCATTTCTTGCCCCTGTCAGTCTGCTGATGTGCCAGACTAGTAAACAGGGTTCAGGCTCTACCCTGCAGCTGGGCCCAGGGTTGGCCAACTCACCACTCTCCTTCACCCCCCACCCCCTCCCTCTACCCAGGAGCTGCTGGCAGTAACACCATAACCTGACGTTCCAGAGGGACAGGAACTGTGAACCCCCCCCCCTACTGACTGAGCACTTAAATTGATACCATCGACTTACTCGGCTGCAGAAAACCTGGCAGATCTATTCTACTATGAAAGACAAGGCCGGATTCACTGATACAGCAGCTTCAATAGCACTCAAAGCTTTAATGTCCTGTAATCTTCCCAGCAGCAAAGCTGCATTTACTTTAAGAGGTGAACAAGTAGTGCTGAGAGCATTAAAACTGGGAGGAAAAGTAAATTAAGAAATTAGAAATGAGAGCTGTTCGGTGACAGAGGAAGATCTTGTCACATGTCCTGGTGCATGGGAACGGCACAATGGAGCTCTTCAGGTGATTTAAACAAAAAATGAGGGACATAGGGCCGACATGGGATAAAAGACAGTCATCCTTGCAGCTTCAGAGCCAGAAGTGATCAATAACAAGTGCAATGTTCAATCACTATAAAGCTCACTACATTTTAACAGGCGTAGGCGCTGAGTGTGAGAGTTTGACCACAAAGCATTGATTATAGTCCACTGCCCTTTTCCAGCTGCAAGTTAGAGTTGGTCCTGTGGGTGTTTGCTTGTGTGCTGTTTCCATTGAATCATATCATACACTGAATTTTCAAGGGAGCCGGCACGTTTCGAAACAAACACAACCCTAACTCGTAGATAGCATTCCCATTAATCAATGTACGAGAACTATTTCCTGGGAAAACAGTGAAAATGTTGAAAGAATAAAAAAACTAAATCCTGGATCTGCCAAACAATCCAAATCTATACCAAAATGTAATGGGTTCTTTGCTGACCCGTACCGCATCCTTCCACAAGGTTCCGTGGGAATCAAACCAATGGACAAGGGTTGCAAGGGAGGTATCTGAGATGCTACATAATTATCGCTTGTAACACATGAAGATACATTAATTAACATATTGTCACATTTGTCTCGTTTTTTATCATTCTTCTTCGTTCACTATAGAAGTGCAGACAGTCGTCCAGACAAGGCAAAGTCAGACAGACAGCGTGTTGTGCCAGGAAGACATCGGTGGAGGGGGTACACCTCACTGCCTCTGTGCTCAGGTGTCGCTGGCTACCTTTACCTCAGGGACAGCAGGCACCTTACAACATAATGGACTATTAATAGAGGGTATAGAGGCAACAGGCATCTTTCCTTTCACCAGTAGTGTAAGCAGGAGTAGAGGGCCTTGGCTATCATACCCCTGTGTCAAATAACACTCTGCTGACAATCAGGCTAATTTAAAAAAGTGTGGCAGTGTTCCTGCAGGTTTCAACAAGTTAAATTCAAGACCTTTTAAAGATTATAATAACAGATATTTAAGACTTATGTCAAGTGTGACAGATCCAAAGGAATATCAGAGTCTCTGAATTACTTTCACTTCCCCATCTTTGAAGATAAGGTGAAGTAGCAGATTAGAGAATTAACCTCTCAAAAAGCCACATCATCTCTCAAACTACAGACAGAGGCAGTAGTCTTTCCAACAGACAAGCCGAGTCTACTGAGATAAATGCTGACAGGGGTGTTTGCCAATGTGCATGCCATTAAAATCTTTTTCTAAAAGAAATGTAATCAAAGCTCAACAGAAGTATAATTTTTAACAGATACAAGACTTTTTAAAGCCTAAGATTCAGATTATTAAATCTTAGACTTTTTTTTTTAGACTTCTTAAACCCCTGCGTTAACCCTGGGATGAGATGAGCTCCTGATGTGGTTTTCTACAAACACAGTCAGTAAAATATGTCCTCTATCCAATCAGAAAATTCCATGTCTGACTTTCAGAGATAATGGGAAACATCATAAGTCAAAGTTCTGCCTTGCAGTCAAAGGGCACAGACTCAAACCCTCATAGTGATAAAAATTCTCCCTGCAGAGGAGCCTTTAAACAAGGCACTAAATCCCTTCCTGCGTCATGGGCAATTTTTGCCCTCTTACCTCGCAGTGAAAGACGACAGTGGACAAGTACATTTTCCTGGAGGGATCCGCTTAGTGTCACATTCATTACTTTCATTACTCTAAGCATTTATACTTTGCGTTAACACATTGAATTGGTTGTTAGAGGCTTGTTTAATGACATCTTGTGAAGTAATATTCACTTCAGTGTCTCAGCGTTGACTAATATTGATGTTGTGTGTGCACCTTCATTCTGCTGTGAGCAATAAAAAAAAACTGGGTCAGTCCGGGTGAACAACTGTCGCAACTAATATTCCGGGTGGTTCAGGGGCTGAGCCATCATTAATTGTTTCCGGTGAAAAAGGTCCAACTGTTGAGTCTATTTATTAATAGGTTTTCTTGGCAAGAGGGACCTGTCGGAACATAACAGGAAGTTTAAAGTGCGTTTAAATTAGTAAATGTGCACCAAGGGCAGTGTGACCTCGAAGGGCGAGTCGGCGACAGAGCACAGTATTTCAACGTGGACAAAAGCAGTCAAGCGGCAGTCAGCAAGCTGTTTAAACATGCATGAACGACACAATGAAACCAGAGGGAAATAATCCAGATCGTGTAGAGAAAAACGATAACAACTCAAAGGTCCACTTTTTTAACAGCTTTTAGCTGAGTCTCAGAATCTTCTTGAGTGAATTAATCTGTAATGTAAATGGATGAAGTAAATGGTGAGAGTTGAGCTCATTTTTTCCCGATTAACTGTGACAAGGTCACAAGTGAAAGTCCTTCGACTTGTCCATGTAACAGTTAATTCACTTGTTATCAGGGTTTTCATGAAACAGTAAAGTGACAATGAGAGAAGATGTACTAGAGTATAATAACTATTTGAAACTATTTTGATGGATAAAGCCAAGCTGTATTTCTGACCTTTGACAACTCTGTGACACGTTAAAATCTCTGTGTTGGCTTAAACTGGATATCTGTAGGAAGGACTAAATATTTGTTATCCAGGAATAATAATTATAATAAATAATAGTATTTATTTAGCAGCTGTAACCAAGTGCTTTACAAAAATGACAAATAAAAACAAACAAAATACAAAACGTCAAGAGGCAAATTCATAAAAATATCATCCAAAATCAAATAATAATAAAACTAAAAACAAAGACAGGAGATAAAATAATACATCAGTAAAGAGACAATCAAGTAATGATTTGGACATTGTTCACGTGCTGTGCTGTGCCTGTGCGCACACACACACACACACACACACACACACACACACACACACACACACACACACACACACACACACACACACACACACACACACACACACACACAGACACACACACACACACACACACACACACACACACACACACACACACACACACACACACACACACACACACCTGTGGAAACATGACTCCCTTGCAAGGTGCACCTGAGCCACAGGTGTGAGTCTCACAGCCTCCACCTGTGTGATCCAACTGAGGACAGGCTGGGGACAGGCTGAGGACAGGCTGAGGACAGACTGAGGACAGACTGGGGACAGGCTGGGGACAGACTGAGGACAGACTGAGGACAGGCTGGGGACAGGCTGAGGACAGGCTGAGGACAGACTGAGGACAGACTGGGGACAGGCTGGGGACAGGCTGGGGACAGACTGAGGACAGACTGAGGACAGGCTGGGGACAGACTGGGGACAGACTGAGGACAGGCTGGGGACAGGCTGGGGACAGGCTGGGGACAGACTGAGGACAGGCTTGGGACAGACTGGGGACAGGCTGGGGACAGACTGAGGACAGGGAATATATCTGGAAACATGATCTCCTCAGAGAGATCAACCCTGAGCAACGTTTGCTAAAGTGATGAATCAGTGAGTTTCTTGACAGACTCACTGTAAAGGATAGGAAAACATGACATTGATATATTAAAAAGGGCAAAACTGCCACGGTGACTGGATGGAGATCCGGCTGTGTCTGTCGGTGAGGAGCAGCTGGATCTTCAGCTGTCACTCCACTCTACTGAAGCTAGCGGGATAGCTTGGTCTGCTAGCTAACACTTGCTGTGGCCACACATTTCTGTCACTTTACTGAGTCGGGACACTTAGAGCCGTGGCTGTTGTCAACCAGTCTGTCTGTTGCCTGTCTGTTTTCTGTCTGTTGTCTGTCTGTTGTCTGCCTGTCCACGTGTCTGGGTGTGCTGGTACCTGTCCTCCACCCACAGCCAGCCCCGGGGAAGCGGACCCGTCCTGTCCCTGTCAGCCCGGGGTAAACACGCCTCGTTAGCCCGCCGCTGTTAGCTGAGGCTGGGGCAGCTGTGGGGGGGATGCACCGTCAGTAGCATGTACCTGTAATACGAGAGCAGGCCGTTGCTGAGGACGAACCACCGCCGCTGGTAGCCTTTCAGATAGTTGGTCCACTTAAAGAGCCAGCCTTTGTAAGTGTCCGAGCCCGGGGCCGCCGGGGGGGCCGCCGGGGCAGAGGCGGACGCCGCCGAGCCCTTCCCCTGCTCGCTCATCCTCCAGCGCCGAGAGGAGACCGGAGAGGAACCGCGGGGCTCGGGGGCGGGAGAGAGAGACACACTGCCCCTGCGTGGAGAGACACCGGGCGGGTGCGTGGACGTCAGCGCTGACGAATGGGAGTGACGGAGGGCCGGAGGAGGAGGGTCCGGTCCGGTCCACGGAGAGACACGACCCCGCTCACATGACTCCGGAGTGGACCGGGGAGGAAGGAGGAGAAGTGACCGGGAGCTGACGATGCAGAGGAGCCACAGCACAGAGCTGCGCTGCATAGACACGACCTCCCTGTACCTTGGCCTCCGTGTAATGTGACCTAACCCTAACCCAGTCACAGGGCTGTACCCAAACCGACCGTGGTCTCCATGACGACGGAGAGGTGTGTGTGGGTGCGTCCGTGCGCGCGCGTGTGTGTGTGTGTGTGTGTGCGCGCCTGTGTGTGTGGAAATTGCTTCTCTAACATTACAAGTCTATGATCCAGACCTGAACCACGTGATGTTGTTAGCTCAATATTCCCAAACATTACTGCGGTCAAGCCAGCCGACACTCGCGTCTCTGTGGTCAAATCATCCCACACAGAAATTCTACCGCACTCATATACTAACATTAATGATAAACGCATCTCAGGCATATCAGTCTCTCTATGAACTTTTTGAGCAAAGTTTTTTTATAGTACTTTGAAGTATCCTGAAATGATCTATTCCACATTGAAAATGTTGGACTTCATTTTGAAAAATCTCTTAATATTTACAGTAAATATGTTTAATATTCAGTATGTAGGTAGTCAGAGAGCTCCTGAACACAGGCATATCAGTCTCTCTCTGAATTTACTGAGCAAAGTGTTTTTATTGTACTTTTAAATATCCAGAAATGATATATTGCACAGTTGAAATGTTGGACTTTACTTTGAAAAATCTCCAAATCTATAGCAAGTGTTTTACAGTACTTTAAAGTATCCTGAAATTATCTATTTTCTACAGTGACAATCCTGAAATTATCTATTCCACAGTGAAAATGTTGGACTTTATTTAGAAAAATCTCTTAATTTTTACAGTAAATATGTTTGATATTCAGTACGTAGGTGTTCAGAGAGCTCCTGGACACAGGCATATCAGTCTCTCTCTGAATTTACTGAGCAAAGTGTTTTTATTGTACTTTTAAATATCCAGAAATTATATATTGCACAGTTGAAATGTTGGACTTTACTTTGAAAAATCTCCAAATCGATAGCAAGTGTTTTACAGTACTTTGAAATATCCTGAAATTATCTATTTTCTACAGTGACAATCCTGAAATGATCTATTCCACAGTGAACATGTTGGACTTTACTTTGAAAAATCTCCAAATCCATTCAGTAAAAATGTTTGATGTTCAGTATGTAGGTCAGAGAGCTCCCGAACACAGGCATATCAGACTCTCTCTGAACTTATTGAGCAAAGTGTTTTTACAGTATTTTGAGGTATCCTGAAATGATCTATTTTCTACAGTGACAATCCTGAAATTATCTATTCCACAGTGAAAATGTTGGAATTTATTTAAAAAAATCTCCAAATCCATTCAGTAAAAATGTTTGATATTAAGTATGTAGGTGTTCAGAGAGGTCCTGGACACAGGCATATCAGTCTCTCTCTGAATTTATTGAGCAAAGTGTTTTTATAGTACTTTGAAATATCCAGAAATGATATATTGCACAGTTGAAATGTTGGTCTTTACTTTGAAAAATCTCCAAATCTATACAGTCAAAATGTTTGCTATTCAGTATGTAGGTAGTCAGAGAGGTCCTGAACACAGGCATATCAGTCTCTCTCTGAACTTATTGAGCAAAGTGTTTTTATAGTACTTTGAAGTATCCTGAAATGATCGATTTTCTACAGTGACAATCCTGAAATGATCTATTCCACAGTGAACATGTTGGACTTTACTTTGAAAAATCTCCAAATCCATTCAGTAAAAATGTTTGATGTTCAGTATGTAGGTCAGAGAGCTCCCGAACACAGGCATATCAGTTTCTCTCTGAACTTATTGAGCAAAGTGTTTTTACAGTATTTTGAGGTATCCTGAAATGATCTATTTTCTACAGTGACAATCCTGAAATTATCTATTCCACAGTGAAAATGTTGGAATTTATTTTAAAAAATCTCCAAATCCATTCAGTAAAAATGTTTGATATTAAGTATGTAGGTGTTCAGAGAGGTCCTGGACACAGGCATATCAGTCTCTCTCTGAATTTATTGAGCAAAGTGTTTTTATAGTACTTTGAAATATCCAGAAATGATATATTGCACAGTTGAAATGTTGGTCTTTACTTTGAAAAATCTCCAAATCTATACAGTCAAAATGTTTGCTATTCAGTATGTAGGTAGTCAGAGAGGTCCTGAACACAGGCATATCAGTCTCTCTCTGAACTTATTGAGCAAAGTGTTTTTATAGTACTTTGAAGTATCCTGAAATGATCGATTTTCTACAGTGACAATCCTGAAATGATCTATTCCACAGTGAACATGTTGGACTTTACTTTGAAAAATCTCCAAATCCATTCAGTAAAAATGTTTGATATTCAGTATGTAGGTAGTCAGAGAGCTCCCGAACACAGGCATATCAGTTTCTCTCTGAACTTATTGAGCAAAGTGTTTTTACAGTACTTTGACGTATCCTGAAATGATATATTTTCTACAGTGACAATCCTGAAATGATCTATTCCACAGACCTCCAGGGGCCCATGTGCCCCTCGGCCATTGCTTGTTGATATATTTTTTGTAGGTTCCTGTAATTCATAAGGCTCTGTCTTGTAGAAGAGATTATTTTGGTTTATAATATGCACATTTGATGCAGTATCTGAAGTGAAAGTGTGCTACATTAAACCATAGTATATCTAGGATTATAATCACCACAATGCCACCTTTAATTGAAAGTAGATAAATTATTACTTAAAATAACTAGATGATCCTCTAAATTTGTTGCATATACTGAGCATTTTCAAGACCAATAACTGTAGGAGGTTCATGTTTGATGCCTGATTCATCGTTTGCCTCTGATTTGGTAACATCATGTTACCACAGGGTGGCAATGTTGCCAAATGGTCTTAATGTGGAGTGTTTGTTGCACAGCATTGAAAAGGGACCAGAGGAATGTTGCAGTTCTCAAATGCATTTAATAATTCATCATGTTTCAAAAAAATACTCACATATACTAGCACAGTAAAAATAAATACAAGTAATGTCTCTGTTAAAAAACTGTAGCCCTTTTTATTTGGAAATGCGCAAACAAACAAACCGATGAGAACTCATGCTACACACAGTTGCTCTCTAGTGTATCACTGCTACATATTTCATTTTTTTTAAAGCAACCCAAATAAAAAAATAACACATCCATCTGCCCTGATTGAAGGGTTCGACACTACATCTCGGAGAGAATCATGAGCTTGTGCTCTCACATGCCAGTGAAAAACGGCCACATTCACTCCACAAAGCTGGTCGTTACGGTGTCAGAAAATCATGTAATACAAAAAAATAAACACAATATCACATTTTCACATCAGTGCAATTAAACCCTGACCCGTAGCCTCTACCAACAAAAGCATGCAAGTCACTTACTCTATAAATCACTCTTATGTACAATGGGTCTGCTCACTGTCAGTGGAGATATTCACAGAGTACCTATAGGTTTAATCGAATGAAGAAGCTCACAACGTTACCAATTAAATACTATTTAGATACTGATATGAATCATAATTAAGGTTCCCTGTGTCTGTGGTGCCCTCATGGGGTGTTTAATGGAAGTAATCAAGCTATATGCTTCCTTATGTCTGCAGGATGTCTGAGTACATGTAGATTATGTCTACTGTGTTTGAGGCATTTTCTGATATAATATGGTGGGACATGTAGTCAGGACATCCCGGTGGGATTCTATTGCTCCTTCCTAATCCAAAGCCTGTCTGTTCTTATCTTGCTGTGTCTGTCCTTTGCTTCCCTGAATGTCAGCTACTAAACCTGCCCCCTCCGCCTGCCCCACCCACCCCCTCTCCAGCTCTGTCTCACACGCACACTCACACAGATCAACATTGCGTGCACAGGTTCTCGTGTCAGACTCTGCAGCCTCCTGCAGGCCCCCGGTTCTCTGGATTTAATGTATTCATCAGAAACAGACACTGAGTTAGGAGAGGGAGCAGATTAAAAGTCCAACAGTACATCATGATAAGGGACTGCAGTATTTTTCTGGTGCAAGACAACCTTAAAACACCCTTCGTCTGCACAATCCGCATTTGCCCATTGGCCAGGTTTGGTATGGGGACAGGAAAAGAGGAAAAAACATAGGCTACTTCTAACAATCTAAATTTAACACCATCTAATCATATTTGTACATTTCCAGATATAATCTCCCCACAGATTAGTATTTTTTTGCTATTTTGTCGATCCTTACTCTCAGATAAATCCAAACATGTCAGCTATGAGCGTCTGCTGTTGATTCAAAGGAAGACTCGATGATATTGCTGCCTCTCCATTTTGAGTCTCACAAACACAGCTTCCATCATTTCAGGCCCTGCTACAGTCACAAGACAACCGGCATTGGGACCTGCTGCATCGTTTGTTTGGGCAGCACAGCCTCAAATGCCTAACTGGCTCGTTAATGTGAGAGAAAAAAGAACTGTGCTGTGCTAAATGTATTGGTTTTCACCTACTCCCTCTCACTCTTCTCTCCTAGCATTTACACATTTAGGCGGAATTTGACGAGGAAGTGGTTGGATGACCATGTGTGAATTTAAGTGTCTTTTACAGCGCAATTGTCTAATAAACCTCATTTTTAAAAATCAGCTCAGTAAAGCAGGAGGCCACGGGGTAGGTTTATCCAGCCATTTTGATAAAAGTCATCTTTCTCCAGTGCTGCTCCACTCCTGAGGTGATAGGGGGTGGAGGGGTCTCTTGGGGTCACATGATGGTGCAGCGATTCCTCTGTAGTGCCCCCTGCAGCCGGATAGAGGTGTGGTTGTGGCGCGTGCCCCGTGCCACTGCGATGCCCAGCAGCTCTTTGAAGAGCAGCACGACGTGCCAGTTGAACTTGGCAGAGCACTCGACATAACCGCACTTCCAGGTTTTCTTCACCAGGACGGAAACTGCCCTGCGAGGCATGAAGCGCTGCCGCTGCAGATCTCTCTTGTTGCCCACCACCAGGATTGGCACCTCACTGCTGCTGCCTTCCCTGCAGGTAAAAATGGGAAAAAAAGATGAATTTTTCAACATCTACAGTTTAATCATCTTGATGTTTGTCACACGGTGGTTGGCTGGGCTTGTGCAAGATGTCTGCATGCAGTATTCCCTTCCTTCTGAGGTGTGCGGGGGTGGACTGGAGGATTAGAGCTCAGAGGCTCAAGGGGCCTCCCACCACACTCACACTGCAGTAGCTGGTTTACAGCATTATGAGGTGTGAAACTATATGGCAAGCCAGTGGTATAGGCGTAAATTAGTGGCCCAAGACCGCTGTTTGTAATGCTTACTCCCACTGTGTTAAAAGTAAACATCAACATTGAAGAGGACATCGAGTCCAAGCTTGTCCCAATGACACATGATTGGTGGTGGCTTGGAATTCGGATAATAAAAAGGAGAAAATGATGGTTTACTACCACACTCGAGAAGAAAGTAGTTACCAGAGGAAATCAAATTAGATTGTTGTGAAAGTACTATGCAGGAAAACAGGCTGATTATATATAGATTTTTAACAAGTAGATATTCTTTACAATTTAGAAGGAAGCCAAAGCCGCAGGAGCTGGAAGCTGTTATTATGTTTTTTAAGAAAAATAATAACATTAGCATATGAGCTGTATAATAAAAATTGTGTCAAGTCAAGTTGAATTCAATGAGGGCGGATAAATCAAGTGCATTATGAAACTTGAAGGAGCAGTGATGTGTGCGAGCACAAGACATCTGCTCAGTGTCGGCTCAGGTATAAATTGTTATTGTTTGCGTTAACTATTCATCTCTTTCTCTCATAATGAATAAGGTTTTTTCTTTTAGTTACAGTCGTGTGTCATCTTCTGACGAGGACATTTTCCCGTCTGCCTCCACAGATGGACAGAAAGCTCAACAGAGGAGATACACACACGCACGCACACACACACACACACACACACACATACACACACACACACACACACACACACACACACACACACACACACACACACACACACACACACACACACACACACACACACACACACACACACACACACACACAGATGTGAACAGTACAGTTTTCATGCCCTGCAGCAAAGTTCTTAAAAACACATTGTGGTGATCATATCACTTTTCTGCTTGTCACAGGTTGTGCTCACATTACAAACTTAAAAATACTCCAAAGCACATTTCCTCCAGGTTCAGTGTTTCAGCAGAACAACATGTACTGAGAGAGTGTGTGTATGCATCTGTTTGGGGAAACTATCCGGAAGTAATGAAGGGACACAACACTGAGCTGAAGGGCTAAAACAAAATAGAGCAGAAAAAATGAGATTATTCTGTTTGAATGTATTTTGTCAGAGGAACTTTAAGGATACATTTTAGAGTGTAAAGAGTAAGAGTAAAATAAACAGCTTAATTCTTGACATTTACACTACAGCCACCACCGTTCTTCAATGCTCTCTATTATTTATGAATTCAGTTTATATACAATATCTGTTATTTTACCGGTTATTCCTCTCCTCCTCCAACAGATCCCCCCCCCTCTATGATTACAAATCTCCTCTTTTCCATTCTTCTTGCAATCACCCTTCCTCCCCCCTGCTGCTGGTGGTAATGGTTTTTCTGTCATGGGTCATAAATATTTGTGGGAACACATTCAGAGCTTCAGGACGGTGGGGATGAACTGTGCAGTGGAAGCTTGGTCATGTACAACACAGCAGAGCCAATGAAGCCATGCAGTGTATCTTTCAACATGTAAAAAAATGTGTAGGTATGCCAACAGTGAAGATGACAGAGCGTGTGGAGCCCTTTAAATGTTTTTGACAGTTGTGTTTGTTAAAATGCAGCCAGGAGTCTTCTGTGTTATCTTCCCTGGTCCTCGAGCCTCCTGTGTTCTACGTCTGTTCTCCGTCCAATAAAAGCAGATCGTGACGACTCTCTCTGGGCAGCTCTCATTCAGCGATGCCAGAATTAAATGTCATCCTAAACTGTCAGGATGCAGCGAGCTGTGTGCTGAATTAAAAGATATCGCCACAAGCAGACGATCCATCACTGTCACGCTGCCACAGACGTGTAATTGCGCAGCTTTGTGGACCGGCTGAGAAATTGCATGTCGTCTCCAGATGGGTGACAAGGGTGGGGTGGTGGGGTGGGGAGGGGGGTTAGTCGTTAGGAGTCACCAGCGAAGGTTAACAAGCTGTGGTGTCAGCACATGTGTGTTCAGGAAGTGTTTGGTCGGCTGAGAGTGAGAGGCCCGGCTCTACCTGTGCTCCACTATCTGCTGTCGGATCATCTTGACGTATTCGAAGCTCTCCACGCAGCAGATGTCATACACCAGGATGTAGGCGTTGGCGTTGCGGACGCCTCTGCAGCGCCGGTCCAGCCACTCCTTAAGAACAGACACAGAGAGATAAAAACATGAATGAATAATAAATACTGTATGGACAAGACTATTTCAGGCTCCAGGGACAGAATCCGTCAGTCCAATCCATGGAGCCCAGCAGTGGTGGGATGTAACATCCATAACATCTTGTGGCTCAGCTGGGATCTTTCCTCCTGATCCAGAGCCATTGGCTGAAGCTTTCTGCAGTGTAGCAGTGACACATGTAAAGCGTCGTTGCGTCTCTTGAAAATTACCAAATATATTCAAGTTATTCATATTCTTATTATTGTTATTAATACTTTTAATACTAATCATTTTAAATGTATTTACTTCTTTTACAAAAGTACATATTTTTGTTGGACTGCATCCTCACCCACTTGTTTCAAGAGGATGAATACCAATGACTTTGGTGATAATTTGACATTTAAATGAGAGTTATTCATGGTTTTGAGTGAAGTGTCTGAACAGGTCGTAGGTGGATCGTCAATAAATTTGTCGACCTCCTGTTGACGGTACAGCCTCTGGGATGGCTGGATCATCCAGAAACTGGAAGGTTGTTATTTCAATCCCCTATTCCGCAGTGTCTTGGGCAAGATACTGAACACTAAATGGCAGTGCCATGTAATTAGTGTGTGAATGTGATAGAAAAATCGTGCATTAAGAGCTAAATGTGTGTGTGAATGGATAAGTGTGCTGTAAAGCGTTTTGACTGGTTGTTCAGACAGGAAAAGCACTGTATAAATGCAGTGTGTTTAATCGTGCGAGGGGATGTTGGCTCAATGTCGTCAATTTGCTGCTTATCCTCTGAGAGAAAGTGCAACAGCGTCCTGGAGCTTGTATGACTCTGGGTCTCACAGACCAGAACAAAGTCATAAAATACGGTGCCTTCCCAGCAGAAAGCACTACACTGTGTCTTAGCTACACATGTTAAAGGATTGCGAAAGAGGTTTCAGCTTCTACTGTGAGAGATAAGCAAACACAAATGTCTCTGTCAGGACAGGATAAAGAAACACACGCAAGGTCACTTTTACACTTTTAATGCTTCTCTGCGAAGTGATGTGAAGCACGTGCAGCAGTGCAAACAGCAGCTTTTGTTTGATGGCACCGAGTTCCAAAATGTAATAAAATTACATGGCAGAAACTTGAAAATTGCACCTCACTGGGGGACAGTAGCTCCGATAGAAACACAGTGACCCATGCTCCTGTTCATGCTGTGTTTATCCCGAGGTCTCGCTAACCCACCACCACCCTCACCACCTCGAACAGCATGCAATGGATTTATGAGCATTTGAGCTGAAAAAAAGAGCGAGAGGAAGATGGAGGTACTTGAGGGGCTGGGAAGACAAGATGTGTCCATGGAAGGAAATGAGTAAACAACCACGGCCCATAAAGAAAGTCAAAGAGATGAAATAAAGGGAGCAGCGGGTCGAGGAAATGTAGACATGGTGCGTCTGCTGTACCCGCTCAATACTAATGAACGGACTGGAGAAGGGGCCTGTCAAGAACTGAACTCCATTCTATTCTATTGTGGTTCAGTCGATGCAATGTGACTGATTTGATTCAATTCAATTCATTCCACTTACTTTCAGCTCCATTCAACAATATCAGTTTTCAGGCATTGTGAACACGAAGCTCTGTCCAAGAAGCAGTTATGTAAGATGAATGTAGCTCTAAATGCTGTAATCCACAAACTTGATGGCAGCAGCATTGAGTTATACAGCATGACAGACATTATAACATCATTTCATCACAGGAGGAGTTCAACAGTTGAGTCTGTTCACTTCCTTTACCAAGACTCAACTTCATCCGTACTTTTTAGTCTTTGTTTAAAATGAATTCAAACTGAACTTATATCTGTCAACAAATGCGTTCTGGCTCTGCATCAACACGCCTGAAAACCCGTATCTCGAAACCAATCACGTATGCTGGACTTGCACGTTAAGGAGGCACCTGGTTGAATTGTCGAACAGAAGCTCGTCTCCTACACATGTCAGCAGTTGTATCGTTGTAAAATACTGAATTTAACTGTACAGCAGTTGTTAGTAAAGACAACAGGGTCAGCAGTGCTTGTAGGGATTATCCATGTTGCGTTCTACACTGTAGCCGAAGCTAATGCTGTTTCTTCTCAAAAGAGGGTCATGTGATAGGAGCCTGACAAATCAGCGAAGGCTACATTACTATAAGACCTGTCAGCAAGCAGTTGTTCGTGTCTATGTCCTTATTTTCAAACATATCCATCTTTTCTCACTAAAATGAAGCCCTCGGAGTTTTCAAACTAAAACGGTTCCAGCAGCGTCTCAAAGGTTTTTCATTTCAGCAATTTTAAAACTCCGGAGTAACGTGTGGATGCGACGGGAATCCAAAGCAGAGATAGTAAAACGAATAGCACAGATAAAGCCTAAAATGATCAAGAAGATCAAATCTAGACGGATATAATACTGCAGCCAGCCAGCTAGTTAGCTTAGCTGAGCAGAAAAACAGGAAACGAGGGGAAAGAGCTGTCAGAGGTCTGCCAGCACCTTTAAAGCTCACTTAACAAAATGGTATATGTCAGTTATTTAATCCGTTCCACAAAGGTGTTACATTGCAGCCACTGGAAACCACCAAAGGGAGCTGAGGAGCGGGCTAGTGTGTGTGAGTAAGTGTTAAAAGTGAGATTATGTGCTATTACTAAGCCGGAAGCAGTCGCTTCGTCACATGTTGTGAGGATATTCAAAGATGTTCTGCTTGTAAATAATGTTGTCTTTTTATTTTTGACTGATGCACCTGTGCCTCAGGGACAGATTATGTTTGTTACATCACGTTACTTTGAAAACTCAGCATTATAAATTCAGTTTGCCAGACCTCTTTCAATTTTTCTGCCTCCAATTAAAATCCAAACTAATTTGACCCTGGTTTGTAGAAGCTGTTTGCAACGTTGATTTTGCGTCAAAGTCATTTTCTATGTGGAAATTCTTCCACTTCTGTGCAAATAAAACCAAGTGATGAGGGAGCAGGCGATGATCTGTGTAACTTCTAATGATTATGACATTACCACATCTGTGTCTGTGAGAAATAATTTGTCTTCATTCAATATGGAAAATGACATTTGTGTCTGAAGGTGAGTTGTGAGGGAGAAACATTAGCCTCACACATCAACGGGGACATAATGAGGCCGATCAGGCGTGGACGCAAACATGTGGCATGAAGATCGCTGCCATCTGAAGTGAGAGGGAAGGCAGATGAAGGGGGGAGGTGTGTTGTGAAAACTGGAAGAAAGTGTGATTATTTTCTTTCTCTCCAGGTTGAAAATCCAAAAATAATTTGTCACAGATGTTATGATTTCTGCTTTTCATCTCTGTTGTCAAGTGTCCATTCAAATGTGAAGGCAGGCCAAGCAAGGCTCGGGGAAAAAACACGCACCTATTTTCATCACCCAACAGAAAAGACATATCTCCTGTCATAGCAGCTCATCAGGACGTCTCACTCTTCTCTGCTAATTGAGGCAACTGGTGACGTGAAATGCACCTCGGCTTCACGTGCAGCCTCATGTCCCTGGAGCTAAAAATAGCAGCTGGTTCTCATCTCATATCTCTTTGTCACCCGAGTCCTGTTTGTAAATGTGGAGGAGGGGATTAAAAACAGCAAAGACTATTTCTCCAAAAAAACGTAAACAAAAAGCACAGGCACAACAAGCGAACGGAGAGAAGACCACCGAGGCCTGGGCAGACAAGAGCAACTGAAATCAGATGAATTTAAAATGCATGTGCGGGCATGTTTATTTGTGTGTGTGCGCTGGCAGGGATGTGGGGGTGTGCTTGTGGGAGCGTGACTGTGAAGCGGGTGCCACTGTCTGTGTCTTCCACTCGGTCTCTTCGTAACACGGCAAACAGGAGGGAAAAAAGAGCATCTCATCCTTCGCTCCTCAAGAGCCAAACAGAACACGTTTCCCTGGCAACGGCAGGTTGCGGTCAGTTTTGAACAAAGCTGTCGTGTATACTGACATTGTGTGTGTGTGTGGGTGGGGGGGGGGGGCTATCTTAATGTTAATGAGAACAGGTTGTGATGGATCAATATTCAACTACAGGATGCAGTGTGATGAGTAATTAGAGATATATCACACGTAGGCCATGCTGGTTGATTTGCAATTAAAATCGATTACATTCCCCGGTGTGTGTGGGGGGGGATTACCATGTGGCGTGCAACCTTTAGGGGACATGGTGACTGATGGTCTAATGCTGGTTTCTCACACTCATGAACTATTAATTACTAACATGAATTTTATACAAGTTGAAGCAGCTTTAAGAACACGTTTGGCATTTTAAATACGCTTATTCACTTTTAGCTGAGAGTGACATGAGGAGATTAATGCCACTGCTCATAAATACAATGTAAAGGAGGCGTGGCAGGCTATCCTTCCTGAGCTTAGTCAAAAAGACTGGAATTCACCCACCTCCATCTCTGGCTCAATATATAATTATCAAATCTTCTTTTTATTAATTTTAATCTGTACTAAAGATTTTAGAACGATATGTCAACGATGTGTCTAACTACCTCCACCAAGGAGGTTATGTTTCCACCCCTGTCCATCTGTTAGTCGGTTGGTTGGTTTGTAAGCAAGATAACTGCTCAGCTTGGTGGAAGAATGTGGTAAAGTCCCCAAAGGAAGGAAACCACAACATTTTGGTGTGGATCCGTATTAGGGGGTAGATTCAAGAAGTTCGTGTCACTTATATAACGTTGTGAGACGTTTTAGAACATTTTCACTGAATATTGATGAAAAGAATCTGGCACATTTAGAGGACTGATTTCTATATGTCTCCAATTTGGTGCAGCTTGATTGAAATTAAGAATATGAGTTCTACTGAATGCTGTTCTAATTCATACGTGTGTTTTTCCTCACAAACCCCTAATTGTCTTGTAAACCTCATGCGGACGCACACTTCTTATTTCCACCACGTCTGCGAAAGCCAAAATTATACAATGTGTGACATGGAAAGCAATCATTTCCAGCCTCTTATCACAGACTCTATCGACAGAGATAACTGTGAAAAACGTCCAGAGAGCTGAAGGAGAGAGAGGGAGGAGAGAGAGAAGGAGTAGAGAGAGAGAGAAGGAGGAGAGAGAGAGAGAGAGAGAGAGAGAGAGAGAGAGAGAGAGAGAGAGAGAGATCTAGGTCTTGAACAAATATATGTACTGAGATAAATAAATAAATAAAGAGAGAGAGAGAGAGAAAGAGAGAGAGAGAGAAAGAGAGAGAGCATTCTGTGTGGGAGGAAGTCATGGAGATACATTATGGCAAGAAAAAAAGAAGATAGAACAAGACAAACTGTTGCAGAATCCACTGTCAGGCTTAAAATCATCTGTCATCACATCCTATTGACACTCTGTGACAGACGCTCTCTAAATGCCATACTATCAGCATCCGACAGATAAACTGCAAAGCAAAGAAATCATTACACCATCACAGCCTCGCAGTAAAATAACAGAAATCGTTCCTGTCTCCAGTGCTGGGAAGTGTAAAAATGGCCTTGGTTGAAATGGGGTCACGAGTTGCCTGCCAGAACATCCCTGTTCTCCTTTCGAATGTAATCTGAACTGATGAGAAATGGCCACGCTGCACAAGCATGGAGGCGGACTGACTCACTGCTTGTGCAGCTTGTTCATCACAGATTTCAGTGGACTTTATAAAAAGCTCATTCGGTAAATCTTCCTTCGACAGTGTCCATTAAACTTTGCGTAACCTTTCTAATTGACTGAAGCAAATTCCTGCTGTCTCCTCTTTATTCCCGACTGTATTCATGGAGGGAACTGTGCTGTGATTCAATCTGCTCTGCGCTGCAAGAAAGAAAGACGGATTCTCTGAGCTGGCAATGCATTGTGTCCACTGCCCCTCACCTGCAGGTTTCCTTTCTCTGCCCACTGAGCCCCATGTATCATGGACATATGGGACTACACTAGTTAACTGGTAAGCCGTAACATAATGCCACTGGTGTCACTTGTTGCAGTTTGTCATGCCTCCAAATAAAGCAGTCGGGAGAATGACATAATCCCGAGTCCCGATTGGTGGACATTTGTTTTTTTTTTAACTAGAGGGTGAAAACACTTCTAGTAGTGGAACTAGCAGACACTTTAGCCTCAACCAGTTACAAAGTAGTTCACTGGTAAGACCCAAACACCTTCGATAGTTAACTAGAAGACCCCCTTGAATCTTTATATTTAACTTGTGACACTTTTGAGCCCTACACTAGTGGACATTGTGGCTTTTAGTAATTAACAAGTCAATATTATCTTCTGACGTGCCGTGTCGGTGTGCTCGGCTCATTTCCCCAGAGACTCTCAACCTACAGCTCTCAAGGATACAGCTGTTCCACACTGCTCACCGCATGCTCAACACGGTGCTTCATGTTCCACATCACAAATGCACTCAATACCGGCGAACTCCCTCACTTTGTGTCTAGCCAAATTAGCACATTGTTTCCCACACTGCTGATTGGAGCTGCAGCCGAAAAAAACCTGTGTCTGCTGTGGAGTTATTTGAAGCGGGAGTGAATGCTGATTGTATCAATTCCCATCAGAGACAAAAGCCTGATCTTAGTGGGTTAATTGACCAGCGCAAAAGGAGCTAATGACTAAATTCCAAACTAGTGCGACCAAGTCTCCGACAAAGACTGAACTAGTTAAAGACACCGCTGTCTGATATCGAGGTTATATATTAGGTGTCAAACGGCTTCCCATGCATGTGAGCAAGCTGCAGGACAAGCAGGACATGACAGGGAAGGAGAGGGGGTGAAGTACAGCCGGCCTTGCAGGGTCGTTCCTCAGCAAATGAGCGACCATAAACCTGTCAGGTAGAAATGTTGTGGCAGCACTCAGCTGATGGTTTTCCTTCCACAAAGAACCGGCCAAACACTTGCCTCCTCACTGCTCTGCCACCAGAAAATGATTATGAAATGTTCTCACAGTATGGTACAACATGATATTATAATAAAACTGTGCGAGCTTAGTGACTCAACCTCAGGGACATCCGACACTCATAAACTCATGAGACACGTCCTGTCTCATTCTTGCTTTCTGCTCACACCTACCAGCTCATTCCCTGGTGGGGGTTAAGCACCATTTAGCAGAAGAAGGGGGGAGAGAGGGAGAGAGAGAGGGATGGGGTCTTAAGACAGGTTCTCAGTGGGCAGGAAACAATGAATCACTCTGACATGATGTAGCAAAATCTTAAATCTCTGGTAGACCAGCTACATGTTTTCCTGCGGGAGCCTGACAAGATGATGGCTCCAGCGTCTCAGCTCGCCTGTCAGATGTTTTCTGTGTTAACGCCCGGGTTTCAGAGCGTACAGCAAACCAGAGCTGCTCTGTCTCCTCCCCGGCCTGATCCTTATTTTTTCAGTGGCACCCTGTCTGTGTAGATAACCACAGCTGTTCTTGGAGAGGGCTACATGTGACACCAAAGGGGGAAAAGGAGGGAAATGTTCCGCTGCAGCAGTCAGCTCGGTGTTGTGACCTTGGAGATTTATATCTTGAAAGCATCACATCCTGGCTGAACAGGCAGGGCTCAAAAGCTGAAGCTAACAGAGACTGGGGGTCAGGCATTTTTCTTTCAATCCCTAAGGGCCTTTCACACTCACAGACACCAAATCCAGACTTCCTTCTACTTTTTCTGCTGCTGAAGAGAAGAGGAAGAGTTTCACTGAGAGGTGTTTTTGACTTCACTTTTAGATTCATATTTTTTTCAAGTCTATTTTGAGAACAACACTCCGTCATGTTGTCAATGTGATATCTTTAGGGATTTCTTCTTAGAGCAATTTTAACAGAAGTGTTTATTGAACTCCATTATATGAAATGTCTGTTAAAAATCCAGAACTGCTCTGGTGATGATGACAGAACTGAACGGTTGTTTAATCTTAATGACTAAAAATTTGCTTCCTTTGTTACTAAACCGTGGTTCATTATTCTAATTTTTTTAATACATTTTTCTCCCATCTCTGATTGCAAAATGCAATAGAGAATCTCTCTGGGGACAGTACGGTTATGAGGAGCAATTATAGCTTCGGATCAAGCATTTAATTAGTATTTTATAACCTGTTCTATACAGAACATTTTCAGAGAGGAAAAAGATGCAGGGACGTCTGAGATAATTCCTCAATATTCTAGATTCTTGGCAAGAGAGAAGCCAAAAACCAGGGACAAACCAGGGACGTTCTGAGCTGAAGTGCATTTGTGCCATGATCCTGCAGAAAATCTGATGTTTCTCGAACTAATGAGGAGTGGCATATGACCTGTGGCCATGAATAAAAGGGCAGTCTGTTCTATTTTTAAACTGGGACTTTAACCAGGTGCTGTGGTAAAAGCCCGCAGCACAATCCTGCGATTACTTTCTGCGCGTGTGAGCCAGATTCAACACAGCGGCCACCAGCAGCAGCAGAATAAAGTGTAATGTGATAATGAGATGAACTCACTCACACTATTTGATGCTTTGCTGTTAGTCAAGGAGACTGAAGAAGACATGTTTATGATTACTTTATAAGAAGAAATGCGTAATTTGCTGCAGTGGGACACACAAATCTGCAAATGTTTATCATAACATCATCAACTCCATGCCACCATGCCACTTTGCTTACTTTATATGTTGTTCTTATTAGCTATGTTGTTGCAGATTGAGATTTTTTTTTAACATTTTTATTTCTTCTTTGATACTGTGATTGTCCAGGCCTGTATCTTAGTTTGTTGCTTTGGCCACACACGGTGATGTCTTGACAATAAAGCTTACAGACATTTTTAAAAATGTAGAGAAGGAAGCTAGATTGATAGATTGAACTTCAAGTAATAAAAATATAAGCAAAGAATTCTACATCAAATGTGAAAAATATTACCCTGAATTTTAAGTTTTCACAAGTTTGACAAAAAGGGAGAAATGACAGTGACCATGAATACCTGTCATAACTGTGGACACCACAGGGACACATGCATTAGTAAATATGTTTTATAACATTATCAACTCCATGCCACCATCTCCATTTTAAATGTTGCTATTATTGTTGCTGTTTTTCTTTGATATTGTTGTCAGTATTGTATTTGTGCTAATAAAGCTTACTGAATTAAAGAAAATTAACTTAAGAGAGTGAGTGAGAGAGCGAGGGAAAAAGGTAGAGAAAGAGAGGGGGGGAGAAGGGAGTTTACAACGTCAAAGTGAAGCTCTCCATGGCTTTAAGTCAGTCGGGTCTCCATAGCAACTAGTAGACTAGGGACATTTGATAGTGATAGAAGAATAAATACAATTGGTGGGTTCGTCTTTGAGGGACGCCATTGGCTTTGAACAGGGGGACACTAGTAACATGAAGTATGAGATTTAATAAACGAGATTTGATCCGAGCACGAATCACCACACATGTTGAATAAAACCTCCTGTGTAAGTTAAACGCTCTATGAGCCGGATACCTGGCTGGAGCTGGATGGAAAAGAGGAGATTGGCGGGACGTCCAGAACCTTCAGCTCATACATGTTCCCGTTGAGGATGACGGAGGGTCTGTACACGTATCTGCTCCTGGTCGGCGTGTACACCTCCGAGAAATCGTTATAGATGAACTGGCGGATGATAGAAGTTTTGCCCACTCCGGGAGCGCCTATGACCGCGATACTCAGAGTCTCCACCATTCCTGGAGCGCGAGTTCAGCACCATGGACAGCGGCGCCAGATGTGACCGTCCAGAGAGCACAGCTGGCCGCCGCTGCTGTGCCGCAGCTCCGATGGAATTCAGACCCGCCGCTGCCCCTTTAACCGGCCGCCTCCGAGTCACCTCAGCCGGGTTCAACTGTCAGTGGCTGAACGAATGATCCGGCCCTCGAGCACAGAGGAGAAAACTTTATCTCCAGGTCTGGAAGGAGGGGAGAGAAGAAGAAGAAGAAGAAGAAGAAGGAGAAGGAGAAGCCACGCAGCTTGGAGAGCGCGTCAAAAACAAATCTGGATGCAGACGGGGGGGGGATTGTTTTCTGCTGCCTCCGCAATCCGGCACACGGAGAGACTCCGGGTTTTCAGGGGACATCCCCGGGCGACCTCGTCCCAGAAGAGGAAGCGTAAAAGTCCGTCCTTGTCGTCCCCACATGGATAGAATCTCATCCAGGCTAGACGCTGACCTTGCCCGAATCACGCAGGGGAGCCCTGGGTGTCTTCATGGATTGTCTCCTCTGCACCTCTCACCGCTCAATTCCACCGATGCACCACCACGGCGCGCCTCCATCACAGGGAGGACGGGCGCGCAGCAAATCAGCTTTCCACGTGTTCCGAGGTGAGATACAAACCCATCATCTCCTTTTGTCCTCCGATGGCAGAAAGATCAGTTTACATCTGCGTGATTCAGGAGAGAGGAGCAGATCCACGCAGCCCGCAGACGTGCGTCTCCACTGAAGGCATCTGGAGCCTATTAACGCGCACTGTGTGTCTGCTCTCTCTCTCTCTCTCTCTCTCTCTCTCTCTCTCTCTCTCTCTTCTCTCTCTCTCTCTCTCTCTCTCTCTCTCTCTCTCTCTCTCTCTCTCTCTCTCTCTCTCATCCCTTGCAATATCCCTTGCTCGCCCTGCTCATCCAATAGGATCGTCTGAAAGGCTGCGCGCTCTCCCAATGCGCCGCGAATAAATGGCAAAGGACGAGGCCACACACACGCCGCCATCCTCATGCATCATCTCCCGGAGACGTGGGAGCACATCAGACCGTGAGGCCTCATAGGGCGACGCACGCCATCGATCACACGGTGGATGGCAGCGGCTCCACATGTGGCCACAGGTCAACCTCAGTGACAGAGCTGAGGACCATCACACACACTCCACGACCCCTGAGGAAAGAGGCGATGAGCTGATGACCTCTGGAACTGCTCAGCAAGGAGAAAGTGCCTTAGAATACTATTATAATACTATACTATAAGGTATTAATACTATATATAAGCAGTTAATAACAATCACAGCTGTGAGTCCAGTGTGTGAACAGTTCTTTTGGCATCTGTCCTGGGGCCAAAAGAACTGTTCACACACTGGACTGTTAAACTAGAATTGTCATATACAGACATAAATATAAACATTTTGTTTTGTCATAGGCTGATTTGAGCCCTGAGGAAACTTTGGGTATTTGCAAATGTACACAGCCTTTCCACAAAAAAACACTAATGCAATGTCGGAGATATAAATAGTTAGCCAAACAAACATATTTTACAATTGATGGATAAATGAATGTCCTGCACACTGCAGCAGGCCTCAAGAGCCCTGCTGTAGTGTGGAGGATGCTGGGAGTTACTTTCCGCCCCTTTGCAACCCTTATTGGATATGAATGTTGTTTCCCAGCTTCAATAAGCCGTCAGGTTTTTACAGTAATCCGGAAATCCCGCTTATTTAAATGTTCAATTTGGTTTTAATCATTCATTTTTGATTGGATTCTCAGCAGCACTTCTCCAGGGAAGTGATCAAATAGAGGATGTCATTTTGATGAGTCATTTGCTATCCATAAAGCATTAATAAATGTGCGATTGACTGTTCAAAAAGCAATTGGATACAATGTATAAACCTTTAATGATGGATACCTTATTGAAACATGACCCCAGAGCCCACCCCTGGTGAATCTAAATGTTTGCTCGAGAACAAACATGAGAAGCCTCATAATGAACATCTCTATGTGTGGAAGTGGGAAAAATTTATTAGATTTCTTAGATTTCGTATTAGATGTCAGATGTGATGAGAATTTATGAGCTGACTTCCAGATATGTTTATGTGATAAAAAATGTGTGGTTTAATAACCTGGAGGGAATTTACAGTGCTTTACTATAGTGGGTCAGGTGTTACTGTAAATGTGTTTACTTTTAGGCCAATAAATAAACATTAGTAATTCCATTAGACCCTGGATGGGGTTTTTTCCCCCCCGTACCTCCCCTAACTGCTGTCTTTTAATGTGGGCTCTCAAATAACTGGATTACACTGCAGGTTTTTGCCCTCCCTTCTTTACTGAGCTTTGTAAATCCTTTTTTTCTTATCATGCACCAGCAACATCGAAACTTACAGAAAAATCCAAAACTCAACAAATTTTAACCCTCAGGGAAATTTAATTTTTTTTAATCTCACCTTATTTTACCTCCAGCTGTTCTCCCTATTTGTTTTAATTGATTTATTTGCTTTAATTACATTCTGTTTTCTTTTTCTTTTGTAAGCATCACTTCTTTTTATCTTTTCTTGGTGTTTTGAAGTGTTTTTTTTTTTTGTAGTTGGCCCCATTTTAAATGGTTTCAACCTCAATGTATTCAAGTTTAAAGAAAGGTTTAATGAATAAATTAGTTGCTCTTCGTATTATACAATTATTAAACTGTATTTATAGACTTGAATGACTAAATAAAATATGTTTGCTGAAATATTTTTGGGATTCATGGCTTTTTTTGTGACCTTGGTTATAATATTGTAAATCTATATTACAGTACAAAGCAACAATTACTCTCCTCTGAACAATAAGTGTTTCTCGGGGCATAGCCTTCACAGTAGTGCAATGCAGTAGCGCCACCTATTGGAATGCATTTATCACAGGATCGGTATTATAGATCATTCATTAGAAGACTCTTGTCAGTACGTCTGGATGTTTGAACATTGCTGACCTTTGTAATCCCCCGGGGAACAGAGCCCAGGTGTGTTTGTGTTCCGCGTTAAGGTCACCAAGCTGAAAGTCTGATTAAGCTTCCACGAGCAGCTCGGACTTTAAAAAGCTGCCGTCACCATGACAGAGGAGCGGCTCTGACTCAATGATGCATTGGAGTGTGGAGGAACCTCAGACTTCAGTCGAGGCTAAATGATAGAAACGCTGCTCTGACGGCTGTTGGATCTATAACACGAAGCAGAGTGAACAAGTAGAGAACACATGAAAACCTAAGAGCTCATCAGTGGATAGAAAGTATAGTGTGTGGACACAAGGCTCACTGGGTAACAGGGACTTTGGGCGTGTGGAGTTTAGGCAGCAAATCAAACAGAGATAAGGTTTTAAATCCAGTGACACTGAGACTTGGCAGAATGTGCCACCCGAAATCTCTAAATACTAACAAAAAAACTAAACATGTGAATTTATCAAGTCTTTTAATAGTTGTTTTTTCAGATGATGCACACAGAATGAACAAAATCATATCAATCAAAAAACAACAACATCTGATTAAACACTTCTTTTTTTTTTTAAAACAGCATTTCATATGAATCAGCCGTCACCACACACAAAGACACACACTCAGAACACACAGCCACCTCTGTTGTAATCTGCGTGAGGTGTTACCGTAGGTGCATACATCCCGCAGTCGATAAAAAGGGCTTGGGTGTAATGACTCGAGAAGGAATATAATTAATCTTTAGAGTCTGTGGGGTACAACAGCGTTACTGGATGTTGTTCTAGCCTGGTTTCAGCTAAGCCAGTGTGCGCTACCTACATGTGCACTCACAAGTGTTACAAACCAGGACGTCATAAGTTCTAACCTGAGCCTTCATCTCAGGCGGCCATGGTGCTTGAAAAGCTGCGATGAGGATGAAGCAATAGCAAAGTGGCAGAGAGAGCCCGAGTGGCTGCCACTGATGCAGGCGAAAGCCGCAAATACAAAATCCTTTACGCCCAAGGCTCTCTCCCAGTTTGCCGCACTAACAGGACTATAAACACAACAAGAATATGGACACAAATCAAACCATGGAATGATTAAGTAAGAGTGCAGTGAGTGGACAACTGCTGCTTGTCTATAAACTGTGCAGATATTGATGTAAAAATAAAAAAAAATGGCCACACATTGACAGCTTCCATGCACACAGCACATCAGTCGTTCTGCTTTCAGGGGACAGCAGAAAAGAAGGAATCTGATCCAAACACGGATACTAAAGAAAACTGTAAAATGACAAAGACGAGAATAGTGTAGTTTGTAAATATTTGACCCTGACAGCCACCTTCCACTTCACACACGCAGAGGGATGAGGAGAGTTAAAGCTTTTTGTTATGCTGTGTTTAAATAGGAAGTAACCCAAAATAAATATGCCCACAGTGTCGATTCACCTGCTGATTGCAGATGCTAAAAATAGACTGAAGGTTGCAGAGAAGACGGGCTAGATCATGATTGAAGAGCCTCATGCAGAGAAAACAGTCACGGGAATACAAGTGTCACAGCCGTCTGTCTGCAAATTAATTAAGGTTGGGGGGGGGGGAAGAGTCTCAAATATGTTCATTCACACAATTCATCACAGCATTATGTTGTGTAATTTATGGTGTGAACAAAGTGAACCAGACATCTCTTTAGAAAAAAAACAACACGGTTCAAAATGAGACAGTAGGTCATTAACCAGCTGAATGAAGCAAAGCAGTCTCCAGGCCCGACGTGGCAGGCGCTGGCTCCTGCACTGCGGCAATCGTAATATGGTGCGGGGGTCAGGTGAGGACGAGCAGGAGGAGGAGGTGAGGGGGGGCGGCCGGGTCAACAAACTGGGGTTCTTCAGTTCTTCAGCGCGGCCTCGTAGGTCTGGAACACACACTGGGAAACTTCTGGAGCTCTGCACTTCAGAGAGACCTGGAGGAGGAGGAGAGGTTTAGAGGGACATGTACAGACAGAGCAGGTTTAAGAACGTACAGAACACACGTTACCACAGGCAACACACATAAACCATTAACATCAAACCACACACAAGCTGATATATTGAGTTTTAAATAGCCAAATTACGAAAACCTGATATGAACAACCCCCCACCAACATGTACAACAAATATGTTAACATGTCCCACTGTGTATGACAGGTGCTTTACAAATAAAATTGCCTTGCTCCTTTATACGATAAGAGACAAGTTTTGAGCAAATAAGCAGTCAGCACCATTTTTCACCTTCAAGCAACACTAGGTGGATGTTGTACCTTAAAATAATAGCTGTTGATGGTACACAAACTCATGATAGGGAGAATGGCACACTGGTCATTCTTACAGCGCTGTTACATGCTGGAACATTACGGCCTGCTCTGTGTCACACATCACACATCAACAATCAGGAGTGGAGCTCATCAGTCTCGGTGTCGGCACCATGACAGAACCACTGAAGAAACGAAGGAGGACATTGTTGGAGGGAGTGAAAAAAAAGGAAAAGAAAAAGTGACAGTAAGAAACCAATCAGGTTTTCACGTTTACTGCCAGACTTGAAAAAGACAAATCAGTTAATATGATTCTTTGGCTTCTGAGGTTAACGGTTGCCAGTTTCTTCTCCGTCAGCTTGACAACAAATGGCCATGTGTACAGCTGTGTACATGGGGACGCTCACACTGCAACTTGTATTTATGAAAGAGAATTACGTATCCCAACTGTAGGAGGAGCCCGAGTATATGTGAGAGCCAATCTTGTGTCACTTCAGTACTGCTTAAAAATCTGATCCAAACAGCCAGAGTTTGTGATGTCACAAACCTAAGGAATGAACCCTATGGGCGGGGCTCCTCACCTGCAGATGAGACTTTCCTAATAGTATGAAGAAGTTATTCAAAACCTTACTGGGCTTTATGACTGAGAAAGACTGGCTGTTACGGACCTATAAGAAATGGCTCGTGAGGCCCGGAACACATCAAATAAACGAATCAGAAACAACTGTTGCCACTAAATAATAACAAATGTTTATTGGTTGAAACAAATATTTAGAAAGGCAACAAACCAAAAGGGTTGGAGGTTCCCGGCCAAAACAAACAAAAGAGAGGGGAACACTGAGCCAGCCATCGGCCGTCGAAGTCAGTGTTCACCCCCGAACTAAGTCTGCCTAAATAGCCCACTACCTAAATGAAAGAAAAAGGTTATCCGAAAACAGGACTACCGGGAACCCCCGAACCAACTACCAACATAACAAAAGTATCAAAAGGACTTCTGGCAAGGGGGAAAACGGAGCCTCGGTCTCCTCACCCGTTCACCTGCATGGAAGTAGAGAGAGAGAGAAAGAAATTCACAGCCTCCTTAAGTCAGCTCCAGCTGACGAGGTGATGAGTCTCACCTGAGGACTGGCTGCGTGGAGAGAGAGAGAAAGGTGGAGAGAGGCACAAACACACACATTCTCACACAGAGCCCCACCTCCTGGCCACACGTAACACCCCCACCCAGAGCTTGTGAATAGCCGGGGGCAAACGTGAAGACCAGGGAGGAAGGAAAAAAAAACACATTCACAAGACCTAACACCGTGACAACGTGTCGGCCAGGACGTTGTCCCGCCCCTTCACATGCCGAATGATCACGTTAAAGGACTGCAGGAAGAGCGCCCAGCGCATTAACCTCTGGTTAGTGTTCCGCATCTGATTCACAAAAACTAAAGGATTGTGGTCCGTATACACAACAGTTGGCGAACTCGCGGAACCCACATAAACTTCAAAGTGGCTCAGCGCCAGGACCAAGGCCAACGCCTCCTTCTCAATAGTAGAGTACACGCGCTGGTGTTTGTTGAACTTCTTGGAGAAGTAAGAGACGGGATGTTCAACCCCGTCCCCCCCCTCCTGAAGCAGAACAGCACCCGCACCCGCATCACTGGCATCAACAGACAGTTTAAATGGACGATCAAACACAGGGGCACACAGGACTGGGGCCGTAGTCAACAAAGCCTTAATACAGTCAAAAGCACGCTGACAGCCCTCAGTCCAGCGAAAACACACCTTCGGGCTCAACAAGTCAGTGAGGGAAGCAGCTACCGCAGAAAAGTTCTTACAAAAACTACGGTAGTAGCCCGCCATCCCCAGAAACCGGCGCAATTCCCGCCGTGAACGAGGGACAGGGAAAGAAAGAATAGCCTCCACCTTGGAGTGCACCGGCCTGACTTGGCCCCGACCAACCACTTTGCCCAAATAGGTCACTGTCGCCTGGCCAAACTCGCACTTAACAAGGTTTAAAGTAAGATTGGCGTCACGCAAACGCCCAAACACAGAATACAGCTGCTGAATGTGCTCGTCCCAGGACCCAGAATACACAACAATGTCGTCCAAATATGCCTCACAACCAGAAAGACCAGACAACACAACATTCACCAGCCGCTGAAAAGTTGCTGGCGCATTACGCATGCCAAACGGCATCACAGTGTACTGAAGGAAAGCGTCTGGAGTCACAAAAGCAGAAATTTCTTTCGCCCGAGGAGTCAGTGGCACCTGCCAATATCCCTTTAACAGGTCAAGTTTGGTTACATACTTGGCACCGCCAACATTATCCACACAATCCTCAACTCGGGGAAGAGGATAACAATCAGGCCTAGTGACTCCATTCACTTTCCTATAGTCTGTACAGAACCGGTCTGAACCATCAGATTTCATAGCCAGCAGACAGGGAGAACTCCAGGGACTACAGCTGGGTTCAGCAATACCGTGGCCCAACATGTAGTCCACCTGCTTCTGCAAGCGTGCACGTTTTTCTGGATTAACTCTGTAGGCATGTTGTTTAATCGGAAACGAATCTCCTACTTCAACATCATGTTGCAGCACCTGGGTCTGAGAGGGCACATCAGAGAACAGTGACATATGTGAACCAATCAAACGGACCACATCCTCACCCTGAGACGGAGGCAGATGCGAAACACAACCATCAAGATTAACCAGCAGTTCAGAGTTCTTCAAACGCCCATGAACAACAGCACTGGACAAGGCAACGACATCACCATCAAAATCCAACTCCTCAGACTCCGGCAAATCGGCACCGGACAGCGCCACAGCCGCCTCACCCTGATCAATCACTTCAGCACCGGACAGCGCCACAACAGATTTCAATACAACAGGGGAGGGTGAAACAGACCCTCGCTCCAGATAGGGCTTCAACATGTTGACATGACAAAGCCGACTTCGCCTCCTGCGGTCCGGGGTCGCGACCACATAGTCACGAGCGCCAACCTTCTCCCGGACAACATATGGCCCACTGTAACGTGCCTGTAACGATGAGCCAGGAATGGGCAACAGCACCAACACTTTGTCCCCTGGGCTGAAGCTACGGCTCTGCGCATCTTTGTCGAACCAACGCTTCATCTTGCCCTGGGCAACAACCATGCTCTGTTTAGCCAGCTCACAAGCACGATGAAGTTTTGAACGAAAATCACACACATAGTCCAGCAGATTCTGTGGTTCTGCACTACCAACCCATTTTTCATGTAGCAACTTAAGCGGACCGCGCACCGTATGGGCAAACACAAGCTCAGCAGGACTGAAACCCAGCGACTCCTGTACCACCTCACGCACAGCAAAGAGAAGCAGGTGGACACCCTCATCCCAATCCTTACCATACTCGAGGCAGTAAGTGCGCAGCATAGATTTTAGGGTCTGGTGAAACCGCTCAAGCGCACCCTGACTCTCTGGATGGTACGCGCTGGAATGACAATGAGAAATGTCAAGCTGCTTCACCACCTGTGCAAAAACCTTAGACATAAAATTAGACCCCTGGTCCGTCTGCACCACCCGTGGCAAACCAAACAAGGAAAAAAACTTAGTCAACGCTTTAATGACTGCAGGGGCGGTGATCCTCCGCAGAGGAATAGCCTCAGGAAAACGAGTGTTAACGCACATAATGGTCAGGAGAAACTGATGACCCGCCTTTGTACGGGGAAGAGGCCCTACACAGTCTACGATAACACGTTCGAAAGGCTCCCCTACAACAGGAATCGGATAGAGTGGAAACGGGGGAATGGTTTGATTGGGCTTACCAGAGAGTTGACAGACATGGCAGGTCCTACAGTGCTGACGCACATCGGCTTTAAGACCCGGCCAAAAAAAACAACGCAACACTCTATCATATGTCTTATTTACCCCAAGATGGCCAGCCAGAGGATTATCATGGGCCAGCTTCAAAACTTCTGGTCGAAACAGCTGTGGAACTACAACTTGCTTCACAACCCCCCAATCCTCTTGAAAACCCAAACGTGGTGGCAGCCACGCACGCATCAGCACCCCGTCCTTCAAGAAATACCTGGGAGACCCACCCCCATCATCATCATTCAAACCCACAGCCGCAAAAAGAGAAACCAGCGTGGGATCACGCTGCTGTTCGATAATAAGCTGTTCACGTGACATGGACAATTTAACATCTGAACTGTCCAATATAGAAAGGGGAGATGGCGGGGGAAAAGAAACCGGGCCTGGGGAGGGAAGAGAAACCGGGTCTGGGGAAGGAAGAGAAACCGGGTCTGGGGAGGGAAGGGCTGGTAACACTGACGAACCGTCCCCAGCCATAAAACTGTCACTCAATTCTACTTCCTCATCACCGGACTCAGGCTGCAGCTGACGTTGCTTTGCTGCCATGGCACGGGTAATGGCGCAGACAGAAAACACCCCTGGGAACTTTCTCACCAACTCATCTGAACATCCAGACCGGGGAACAGCTGTTACTTCAGGATTAAGCAGGACCTTCCCCCCCGCTAAATCGTTCCCCAGGATGAAAGACACCCCCCCGACAGGAAACTCATCACTGACACCTACAATAACAGGTCCCGTAACCAACTCCGAGTCCAGGTGAATGGTGTGCAAAGGAATCCCCACAAACTGCATCCCAAACCCACGGACTAACGCAGCCGAGTCGGTTGAAGATTTCTCAGACAGAGGCAACACTCCACTCAAAATGACCGACTGAGAGGCTGCACTGTCCCTCAGAATAACGACAGGGACTTTCGGGCCTCCCGCAGTCAGCGAGACCGCCCCCTTCATGACGAAAGGCAAAAACACACCATCAAGCTCCGGAGACTGCCCAGGATGAGAGCGTGAGAGAGATGAACTGGGAGCACTAGGAGACTGACTCAATGAGCTTTCGGTTTTTAACAAATTAACAGCTTTAGGAGGCTTTTCCCTTTTGTTCAAAGCAAAACAGTAATTAACTGTATGGCCACGCTTCTTGCAAAAGGAACAAACCCTGTCACTCTCCTTACCCCCTCCACTCTCCCTACGCGTCACAGGGGGCCTGGGCGCAGAGAAGCTGCGACCCAGGGAGGACTGTGGCTTATCATAACTGTCCCTATGAGTCAAAACGTATTCATCAGCAAGTACCGCAGCCCTAGAAATTTCTAGCACGTTACGGTCATTAATGTGTGTCACAATTCGTTCAGGCAAACAATTCTTAAAGTCTTCCAGCAACATCAACTCACGCAAGCCAGCGAAATCAGAAACCTTCATAGAGCGACACCAACGATCAAATAACACTCCCTTCTCATGACCAAACTCCACGTATGTCTTCTCATACGACTTCTTGAGACGACGGTACCTCTGGCGATATGCCTCGGGCACTAACTCGTAGGCCCTCAGCACCGCCTCTTTGACATGATCATAATTCAGGCTCATACCAGACTCCAAAGACGCGTAGGCATCCTGGGCCTTTCCCGTGAACACACATTGTAAAAGCAACGGCCAAAACTGCCTAGGCCACTCCAGGGTCTCAGCTACACGTTCAAACAGGGTGAAATATTTGTCAACATCTTTATCATTAAAAGACGGAACTAAACGGATGCATCTACCTATATCAAAACCACTGGCGGCAGGAGGGGGAGGAGAAGGAGGTGCATGCTGTAACTCCAGCTCCTTCAGACGCACCTGCCTTTTTGTCTCTTCCTCCAGCTTCCGCACCTCCAGTTCACCCAACAGCTCCTTCTCCCTCAGATCCAGACGGCGCAACTCAATCTGCAGCTCCAATCCCCTGAGACGAGCCGCTTCATCCACATCTGACCGTGACTCCACCCCCTTCATGACCGCTTCACTCAAAAGACCCTCTTTATATAACACAGACAGCAGCTCAGTTCTTATAGCCTGCTTCTTCATCTGCTTAGTCACCGTAACTTTAAGAAAACTGGCCAGAGAAATTAACTGCTCTTTAGTGCAAGAACAGAACTGCTCCATCGTCGGATGAGCAACAAACTCCTCAGCACTAAACGCCATGACGAGACTGGCCACACTGATCAGACCAGGGCGAGAGGAAAAAAAACAGACCGCTCACCAACCTACTCCCTCAAAAATACTACCCAAGAGGGCAAAACACAGCAGCACCAAAAAGAAAACCATGGTGCACAAACGTGCCGGCCGAAAAAACACTGGCAACCACACTAGGAAGTCCAAGCCAACAAACTCTGTCAGTGACGACCAAGTCACACCACAAAATCAACTAGACACGGCCTATCACAATAGACACGGCACTCACAGTTGGAATCAACAGAAACACTGAAGACCCAACATGTGATCCCGGACGAGCCCCCAAATATGTTACGGACCTATAAGAAATGGCTCGTGAGGCCCGGAACACATCAAATAAACGAATCAGAAACAACTGTTGCCACTAAATAATAACAAATGTTTATTGGTTGAAACAAATATTTAGAAAGGCAACAAACCAAAAGGGTTGGAGGTTCCCGGCCAAAACAAACAAAAGAGAGGGGAACACTGAGCCAGCCATCGGCCGTCGAAGTCAGTGTTCACCCCCGAACTAAGTCTGCCTAAATAGCCCACTACCTAAATGAAAGAAAAAGGTTATCCGAAAACAGGACTACCGGGAACCCCCGAACCAACTACCAACATAACAAAAGTATCAAAAGGACTTCTGGCAAGGGGGAAAACGGAGCCTCGGTCTCCTCACCCGTTCACCTGCATGGAAGTAGAGAGAGAGAGAAAGAAATTCACAGCCTCCTTAAGTCAGCTCCAGCTGACGAGGTGATGAGTCTCACCTGAGGACTGGCTGCGTGGAGAGAGAGAGAAAGGTGGAGAGAGGCACAAACACACACATTCTCACACAGAGCCCCACCTCCTGGCCACACGTAACACTGGCCAAATGAAAAAGAGAAGCAGATTGCGCCCTTTAATCTGCACAAATGTAATGATTCTACATTTTACAGCTGCAAGATCCGCAAACATGAGTAACATCTGCAATACTGCATTAGATTGATGCTACAAATGAGATCACAGTAAGTAAATAAATCAGAATAATCTCCCTCGTTTCCAGGAGACAAAATTCATTATTTTTCCAGACATGAAGAAAGAATCTCTTCTTAATTGAGTCTTATCGGATAGAGACAGAAATACAGACACACGAATTCACTTGAGAAAAAAGAGAAAGTCTCTTCGCTCTTTGAAGTCAGTCCCAGCTGGAGCCGGTTAAGGATTTGATACAGAGTCTCAAACTGAGATTTCCTCCATCCCACTGCAGTGGTTATTTCCAAAAGGAAGGTAACACACAGCAGCTGGAGCTTTGGAATAACTGTACCATTGGTGCTTAATGCTTAAATCAGAATTAATATCCTTTGTATTAATTCATATTTCCAAACGTTACATAAAATAATTGCTGTATAACAGGCTGTTCATTCTGCTGCGAGAAATGGAAACCACTTGTCTGCAATTACCGACCATCCATGACTGGTTTTCACTGACAAGTACAAACAACGCAGCAAGATGCTAAATCCACAAATACGTGGTTTTGTTAAAGTTGTGTAATTACCTGTCAAGTTTGATATAGCTCTACTTTCAGTGAGCGATTTCTCTTTTATTCCCTCGTCTTTCCAGCAAGTATTTTGAGCATTTTCTGCCAATTATCAGACAGCAGAGAGTTGACAGGAGGAGAAACAAGCTCCCTGGTCAGTGCCTTAATCCCAGTGTCCCCAGACAAGCTTTCATTTCTTCCTGTTTTCATTTCAATTAACTTATTGATTATTATTATTTTCTTTAATTCAAATAATTTTTTTTTATTTTACAGGAAATTTAATTTAATATCAATATATTTCAACATACATTAGAACTATAATTAGAGCTCCAATAGTATATCTGTTGGCCCCCCCAAAAAAACAGCTAATTTCTTTTGTCTTCGCAAATACGAAAACTTAGTTTACAGAACATAGAAAATATGTACATGTTAATTTCTTAATTTAAGTTATATATAATTTGATGTAGAAGTTTATTCTTTTATTCATAGCTTTTTATAACAGTTTATGGTTAAAATGTTATAAAATTTAATACAAACCCTCAATAACATTTATTTGTCATAAGGGTTTGATAGCATCATCTTAGGAATCATTGCCAAATTTCAATATATATATATATATATATATATATATCTCTTCTGATATTATCCATATTGGTTGTCCATATCAAAAGATCAATATCGGTCTGGCTCTTGACTAGCTGACCGGTTATTCAGCAGAAATGCAGTGAGTCATTGATGTCCCACTGGCCTCAGTGAGGAACAAGTGAAGGTCAGGGATTGTGCTGTGGTGGAGATCACGGAGCTGCAGTGAAATACAGCACTTATATCACAGCTCCTTCAGTGTTTCCTCTGTATACTCGGGGCTCTTTGCTAATGCAGACTGCTGATGGCAACATTTTAGACAGCTCCTGTCAGCAGGGGGTTAGATTTGAGGAAATGCAGATGCTACCGCCGGAAATGCGGATGCGGGGCTGCACTGAGTGCAACCTGCTATCGAGAAAGCCAAAACTAGAAAACAGGAAAAAGGGAGCTACATTAATGATGGAGGAGAGTCCCCTGAAGGTGTGTATGAACAAAGACTAAATTGTATCAGTCTTTGTTCCTTCATCCCATGACAATGAACTGCAAAGGTTATACAAATGAGACAGGTACGTGGGGGACATAACTCTCATCTAGCAAGAAATAAAGCAGCCTGACAACACTGCATGAGTCAGAGTCCGTGGAAATGTTCTTTTGTGATGCGCAATGCAACAGGTTCAAGCAAATATAGATGCTTATTCGATGCATGTTTGGCTCATCAACTTTATGTGTTAACAAGAGATAACATTTAACTTTTTATGAATAGAATGAACAAACAGTTTAAGATCTGACAAATTAAGTTAATCGATTAAAAACCCTTTAATAGTTTACCACAGGGCTTCTCAGTAACACAACCAACAAAGGTCTAACTGAGAAAATTCACCAATCTTTAAACTGTCTCATAGAAAATACAGTATGTTCCATATTTTCACCCCAAAATAGAACTTGTGAAGGAGTGTGTGAGACATCTATTTTTGAATTCACTTTGACCAAAACCATCAGAATTAACAGCAAAAGATATGGGAAGAGAAAACAAGGCAACACCACTGGTCACACAGTTGCCATGGGGACAGGAGATGGCAGATGAGAACTCCATGCTACATATCAAAAGGATAAGAGATCTCCCCATTTTCTGATCAAATTACTTTAACGTATAGATGGGCTAAGTGCAGGGAAATGAAAAGTTTGAATCAAACTGAATTTTGACATGATACCAGCTAGAGGCAGACATAGGTCGCTTTACTTAACCACAAGAACATTTTGGTGACAACATGAAGAACACAAATACGGATTCAGCAGCCAACAACATATCCCTCAGGAGTTTGTAGAGAACAAAACCAGAGCAACACAATGAATGCTCAATAAAAACTCGGAGGGGTTGATACATCATTTTGTGTTCACAAATTATTAACAAAGCCTTTTCTTTGCATTGGATTAGCAATGTAAGGCCAGTTACAAGTTTGCAGATAAATGTCACTTTACTCCACCACATTATCTGCATTCACAGGCGTCTGCCTCGCCCAATATTATTTGGATTATCCACAGGCCTGGCGTGCACCTGTAGTAGATTTTTTGTCTCATCTGGATGGAGATAATTTGTAATACGAAAGACATGTGGACAATTTTATTTTATTATTTTTAAGTGGAGGAGAAATATTTGGCCCAAGGCAATAGTCTGACAGCAGTATGGAGTGTGTAATTGGGGCACTGCTTGAATTCTTTAATACAAGTGGTGAGGCATCAAGGGACAGCTGGGGTCAATCAAGTTTGGGAAATATAAGAAAAATAGGCCAAGTCATGTTTACACCTTAAAACAGGCGCTGAAAAAAATGCATCTCCACGTCATGGGAATGAATAATAATCTTTTTTTAATGTTTCGTCTTCTAAAGCGAATTAAAACCCCAGAAAACGAGCGCTGGCAGGGCTTTACTTCTTCATGTCTAAAAATAGCTGCCAACAAAAGGCTACGGCAGCTTGGCTTTAATGTGCCAAGAGAGAACAGGGACCATGCAGCAGCCAGCAGCCAGCAGCTCACAGGGACAAGCGTCAGCATACACACCGAGCATGCGGCACACAGCTAACTTTAAAGTCTAGCTGTGTCTTCACTAAACAATTAATGACCCGTCTGCAAAAAGTAGGGGAGCCTTCTCAGCCGCTGTGAGGAATCATTTGGACTTAAATATCAAAAGGACGGGGAAAGTACGGTATCAGCTGATGGTGGCAGAGAACGACCTCCTGAATTAATGTTACATCACAAACTGACGCACAAGGGAAATATACAAGAAATCTAGAGCAAGAAATAAAACAAGTGTACCAAACCTCAAACAGAGTAAAATGGCACACAGTAAATACTGTACCAATAATCATTACTTAAAAAAACAGTGCCAGGTCAGGCTAGGTGACTAAACTGATGAAGGTCAGTGAAACGATTTAAAATTCAGAAGATTTAATGAGCGAGGGCTGGGAGACTGACAAATTGCCTTGTCTAGACGAGAGAATACAAGAAGACAGTTAATAGCACCTTATAAATAAAAACATGATCTGAAGCAGTGTGTGAGTGATGAGCGGGAAGGAGAGATCTGCCAAGGTCACCGTTCTGGACCGGTCAGGCAGAAACAATCCGTGACCGTGGCACCCTGACAAAGAGGAGTGACGGACAACAAAACCATGGAAGACGCAAACAAATACACACACTTCAATCACTGCACAATCAACCAGCCCGGCCCCTCCAGCACACTCATCACTCAATGCTTCACAGTAATCTCTGTCTCTGCTTGTTCAAATCAGTCACTGTGATGTCATGTGTCTCTCCAGAACGTCAGCGGCGTGTGTTATAAAACTGCCTTCTCTTGTATCGCTAATATGCTGCAGAGGTCTTACAAATGTAGGAAACAAAAACAAGGTGCTCTGTATTATTAAACATGGGGATTTGAAATTAATTAGAAAAACGAAAAATGTCAAAAAACAAGAAATATCTCTTTTTATCGTACGAAAACATAATTTAACCATACAGAAATCAGCCTGCTTATTCCCGGTAAACCATTATAACCTTTAAGATAAAGATTCATTAATCACCCCAGGAAAGGTAAAATCAAGTTTCACAAGTTCTAGTTTTTATAATATTGTCAACACTAACAATGTGAACAGATCAGATTCAAAGTGGTGTCCGTCCACAGGTCTTTGACAACTTTCTCTGAATCGGATGTATTAAAACTAGAGTGCTGCTGGGGCAATAACTTTCCCTCTGAGCCTGGAAAAAAAAAAAAACGGCCGACCCAGACCTGACAGACATTCTGTTTTCATGTACAAACCAGACTCCGGTGCTTTCAGGATAAACTGTTCTGAGTTTGTGTTACACTGACACACATTACTATTGATTCGTTTTCCTGATTGTGCATGAGCAGTGTAAAAACAGTCAAGTACCCTTGCCCAGCCAATGTAGCAAATTTGACCAGAATGGTCATACAACAGTCACATGGCATATTACAACTCCCTTCATCAGTTTTATTGAGCAACTTATGTGCTGCTTAATAAAACTAAATGTCCAGCTCAGCTGTTGTTTATTTTGGCAGCTAATAGTTAATACAGCAACTACGACAGTGACAGGACTGATGAATTCAGCTCATGCAGTACTCACCGTGTAGTTTGGGTTTCCTGCCTGCACCCTCAGCTCGGCCAGCACCCAGATTCCATTGCTGAGTTTCATGGACTGATACAGCATGTCCTGACCCTCCACTGTACGCTTGGCTATGGTGAAGATGTTACTGCCCTGCAGTTTGTTAGAGGCTGCGTCTGTTGAAGGAATGAAAAAAGTTATTAATTTTAAATTGTAGAAAACTGGACCTATTCTGTCTTTTCTGAATGCTCATGTTTAGTATTCAGTATCTGTGAATAAACATTGTAATTATTCAGTATGAAGTGTCACACACTGACTCCTGTCATGCTCTATGGCTGTCTACTGAAACTACCATCAAATGTACAATAAACCATGAAGAATTTATTTTTCAAGTTATCATCCCTTAAAATGTCCCCGCAGGCTGTCTGTGCATTGACAATACAGTCACTAATTTGGAATGAACTTTTCTCCTCAGAGTCTGTCTGACTGCTGCGCTCCAGCAGGATGTGAAACGTTCGCTCTCTCTGTTCATGAAGAAATTTAATCTGTGGGGGGGGAAATCTCCATTAAGTTGTCATTAGGAATTCTTCTCCAGTTCAGCTGCCCTCACGCTATTGTAAAACTGGATTATCACACGTAAATAGGGACTACAGCTGATGAGTTCTCATCAAATGCAATTTGCATCCGTAACGAGGGTCTGAGTTTTCACCCTCTGTTGCTCTGCTCGTCTGTCTTCACATTTAAAAGAAGCTGTGGGAGATGTTGTGTTGTGCAGGATGTGTTCTTCAGCTCAATCACCCTCACGTTCTCTGTGGCGTTCTCACCTGAGTTGAGATGGCAGTCTTTGATCTGAAACTGGGACTCATTGTCATTCGGAATGTCTTTCCATGTGGCGAGGAACACCTGTCGCTCTGTAGAGTAACAGACAGTCATGAGATTAGTCCAAATACAGAGCACATGCTGAAACCTACACAGTATGAGGATAGCAATAGAATTTTTGCTAAAGATAAATGTAAACTGTGGTGTAGTCGTGTGTGAGTTTTTCTGATTCTACACTAGAACACAAGGCTTCCTGCTGTGTGTGGCTCTGGGGCATTAGTCTGGAGCTTTTGGCAGCAATCCTGCTGCTAGCCCCATTAGGAATCTCTGCAGGGTGAACTGCCAACACGTTTTCACAGAATAAATCAAACAGCAACATAAAAATGAGAAAAAAAACAGCCCAGGAATGGCATCGTGTATGTAAGAGCAAGTGTGCAGCCACACACACACACACACACACAAATCCTACGTCAGACCTCTTCACAGGCTCAGATCAGACACAATGATGTACACTCATGGAAAGACTGACGTGTGTGAGTGTCATTCACGTCAGCTTAGTTTTCAGGCTTATAATGAAGAGATTTAGCCGAGACCCACTCACCCATCTTCCCGTCCTCGACAAACAGCATGTTGATGGGGTACTGGCAGCTGAAGTAGAATACGTCAATGTTGTTCTTAACAGCCACCTGCGAGAGTAAACATATCCAAGATGAGTCAGGAGGAGGAAAACGACAGCGGGAGAAACAAGAAGCAATTCACGGGTAATTACTTTTCAAGTGCCCTTCAAGGATGGGCACTGATGGTTTAGATTTGCGGTTTACTGAACAAGAGGGCTCCAGGCCATTGGGAGTCTTACTCTCTAAAGCAGTTTTCAGGTATGATATGACCTGTGTGTAAAATACGTAGAATTGGCTATGGAGTTTACCCAGGGTTTGCATTTCACACATGCACAACACAGTGGGAGGTTCTCTGCAAAGCGAGTTAACAACACTATCAAATCCTTCGTATTGTTCAGGCGAGAGGTGGATCAGCAGGGTGCAGCAGGCAGAGGCAGGGAGAGACGATTTAACTCCGCTAAGAATATCACGTGACATTCTTTACATCACACGGTCACCGGTGTAAAACTCTTTTCACCACACACTCTCTTGACACATTTGTCGGTGTCTTCTACTTGTAGGACACCACTTTTTCACTTGGAGATACTTGTTTTTCCTAGGCAGTAGTATTGATCAGGCTACTGAACAAAGAGGACCTGAGAGAGGGACACTGAGTTCCGCCACAGAAGAAGTAAAACTTATAAATAAATTAATTAAGGCATCTTATGCCTTGGTGCAATGCGGGACCACACAAACTAGAATAGATAATCTATCTTTTTGCAAAACATACATAGAATTATAAATTAAGAAAAAACAAAGCCTAGTTTTCCACATTTTGATAGAAATATAATTTCTTATTTTTTTGTCTAACACTTTCAATAATTTTCTGTCATTTTCAAGCAAGAATTTATTTGTTCCCAGTTTCCAATTGCCTGAGTATCCTACGATAGTAAATTAAACGTGTCGATTTTGGACTGCTTGTCAACTTAATTAAGCCAGTGTTTTCCAGAGTATTAATTCAATCTATGGCAGTAACACAGAATAGCACATATTATATGATACACTGATCAATCAAATCAAAAGCAAAACTGCAACAACGAATCACTTGTTAGAAGAGCACTCACACTGACAATGTGGAATATTATGCTCCAACAAGACAAAAATAACATAGACCCTTTCAAAGTGGAGTAAAAAGGTACGCAGGGCTGCTGAGGCCAGGGGAAACAAAGGCGTCATGTGCTGCGAGACCACTAATGACCGCCCCCACCTCCATCATCCCTCGACACTCTTATCTTCTCTCTCCAGCTGCACAGAACAGCCGACAACCATTCTCCGCAGTTAAAAGAACCACCCTGATCAAAAACAAGCCCGCCTCTGCCTCTCTTTATTTACAACTTATCAAAACCGCTCTGATGGCTGTTTCGAGTTTTAATTCCGTTTTATTCACTGCCTGAAAATTCATCAGTTTTGGTGATCAGTTGGGAGGATGCATGACTTGAGAAATACAGTCATATTTTCAAGACAAACCATGAGATGCAGTCAGGTCCATTAATATTGAAATATAGGAAACATTTTGGTTTTATTTATTATTTTAGTTTTAGTCCTGTAAGTTTTTGATATGCAATGACAAATTGAATGAGTTAAAACACTTTCAACTTGAATTAAGACTTAAAAACTTAATACAGCCACATCTAACAGATAACTTATACTCTGACTGACAGCTGTCTTGGTTTTCAAGGCCCTGGGTTCATTAGGAAGCCATGAAAGATATAACATATGAAGGGAAATGAACAGTGTGTTACCTGCAGGTTATTCAGAGGCTCCATCTTCATAACAGGGCCCACAGTACTCAGGGGAAGGGCAACTTCTATGCTCTGGTTTGGGCCGAGAGGAGTGAGAATCTGGAGTGGACCAGCTGGAGCAAGACCAAAGCTGCAGAAAAACACACAAAAAGTGTCAAAAACGTTCTAAAAATATAAAAATCTCAACTTCGATCGCATCCAGGTGGTTCTTACCTGTTTCTGTTGAACTGGATGGCAAAATCAGTCATGATACTCATTGCTTTATTATTGAGGGTCATCTCCATTTGGATGACCCCGGCACGGCGGGCAAAAGTGCCAGTTATCTCCAGACCTTTGGCCTTCATGGCAGGAAGCCAAATCTGCAGAGGAATAGAATCAGTTTTTTAATTATGGATACATCATGGACACATATGGTTACATCATTCTGTCAGATGTCTTATCCTAGCTTTTCAGAACTCACTGTTTTAGGTGCGCTGTTCACCCCCGTAGGAATACCAACTCCTCCACCGAGATCAAACAGGTCATCCAGACCACCGCTGACAGGGGCATTGAAAGACGCAGGCATTGCAGCTGGAGTTGGAGCGCCGAAACCAGTCCCCATCTGTGAGTAACAAAGCAACACGTTATCCTAACACGTTCCATTTCACACTGAGTTGCCTGACAAAGCCTTTGTAGAAGAAATTACTTACAGCAGCATTTCCTCCAAGGTCTCCACCAAGCTGGGTAGAAGGTTGAAGCAGAAAAAAAGTTATGTTGTTGCAATATTAAATAATTTTTGGGAAGGTTGGAAGCGGATGGAGGGAGGGAAGTGAGAGTCTAAAACGCTATTCAGTGATCGATGATATCTATGGGGTTTATTCTATTAATAACAAGGACGCATCAATGTTTCTCATTTTAGGTGTCTATTGTAATCCAGTATTTTTTTTCAAGTGCTATTCACTACCTTTATCTCTTGTGATGATGAAAAGGTTGGGGTACGGTGGAAAAATTACGTATTTCTATCCATAACTACTGTGTATGAAGGACAATTTCTTAAAAATAAATAAATAAAATCACACATAAATGGAGCAGGAAACGTAAAATGTGTAATACAAAGTGCAAACAGGCACAGGTCCACTGCTAGGGGGAGGACTACTCAGAGGACAAAGTGGTACACCAGGGGACAAGAAAGGGATCTAGGCTGGTGCTGGCCTTTACTGGTCCAGTGTGGTCTCCTGGACCAACCTCAGTGGGGCTGTAATCTGGGGGCGATGGGGACTGATGTGGGAGCTGAGGTGACTGAGGAGTGTCCGTCCGCTGGGGAATAGGCGGCTGATTGAAAGACGAAAACACATCGCAGAGCCCAGAGATAAGAGACGGACTCCAGGATTTAACAGCATTCTCACTCTACATGTCACTGTAACAACTAATGTTAAATGATGAATGAACATGTCAGACTGATGCATGAGAACTACAGTAAAACAGCAGTGGGTAAATTAATCCTCTAAAATGGTCTGACATGGTTTATAAATGTGGTGCCCTCTCCCTCCACGTAGTTACCGGCTCAGACTCATCGCCCATCTGCAGGTGCAGCGTTGAACAAAGAAAGGAAAACACACAAGGGTCAAAAGAGAAAAGAAAAGAAAAAGCACCAAGAGTAAAGAAAAAAAGAAAGAGACATATTACCCTCACCAGGTCCCACTGATAAAAATCAAGTAGGATGTGTTGTAGCAGCTTTATAGCACTGGGAAGTTTATCTCAAACAGTTGTGTGTGGAACGGAACACCTACCAAGCTGTCCAATCCTCCTCCAAGTAGGTCCATAGCACCCATTTGCATGCCAGAGGTGGGGGGTGGTGGTCCTGTGGTGGTAGGAGGCGTCAGGTCCAGATTAAGCAGATCTCCAAGGAGGTCTCCCTGGGATGGGATGACAGCAGGAGGTGCCTCAGAAGCTCCAGCAGCAGAACCTGTCTCTGGGCTCTCACTCTCACCACTAGCAGAAATAAACAAAGACAGGCAAAAAAAGAGTAACGTTAATTTTACTTATGTATTTAAATGGGGATGTCGGGCCTGATACCTGCTGACTTTGATTCAAACTATATGTAAGCCTAATGTGTTAAACTGCTGTCATAGCTCCATCTAGTCAACTCAGTCTGAACAATGGAAGTAAATGTAATGAGCTGAAGGCACCAAGCAGCAGGATATGACCCTGCTGGAAAGTGAGTTGTTCAGCAGATCTAAAGGGAATCAGCAGAGTCAAGAAGCTAGCTCAACTAAAGTAAACACACCCCTTTCCCTGCAGTGTTAAAAAAAGAAGAAGAAAAGAGCATGACTCACGATCCAACACTGCCAGTGATCCTCTTGTGCTGAACGCCACGGCTGCCCTCCACAAAGGCACTTGGTGGCTTGTGGTAGACAGAGGCCAGAGTACCGATGTGGCAGATGAGCTCCTCCAGCAACGTGGGCTCGATCAGATCCGTCTCCTCTGAGATCAGGGGCTTCTCAGCCAGTACCACCTCCTTAGCGGCCACAGGGTCTGTGGAGAGCAGACGCCAATAGATGTAGCCGCGGTCCCTGAGGTCTGGGTTATCAGAATCCTGCCGTAAGAGAGGGAGGCATGAGGAAGAGGGATTGTTATTTATGGAGCATATTTAATAAATTCTTAATGCTAGACTCTTTTCTGTCTTGGCCTCGATATGAGAGACTGAACAGTGATTCAAAAGATCTAAAAGTCAGAGCCTTGGGGTAGATCTTGAATTGGATAATGTGTGAGACAACCTGAAACTGTACATTTTTATAAAGGGTGTTTTCTCCCTGTTGTTGCGTTTTGCCTGCAGGAGCAAAAATATTATATAATAAAAGCCTGTATGTGTTAAGCTTATGATGGTTGTTTTTTTCGATATCATTCTCCAAGAGAAACTCTGCCTCAACCCAAGTCATTTTCGAAGCCACAGCTGCGGTGCCGTATCAGACTGCAGCAAAATGAGTTCCTCATGTTCCGTCATCCTCGTATAATTAATGATGAAAAACAAACATAAAAGAGCCCCACTTCATCCTTTCCATGATGATATTTCTCATTAAAGCTCTACAGGATATGAGACAACAAACAAGGATAATTCACAACATTACACTATTTACCCAATTATGTTTTTTTAATGTTACTGATTAAAGCATGCACATGGTTGAGTAGTTCATATATCATTATGCAGTTTATTCTAATTTGTCTGCTGAACCTCACTTAAAAAATGTTAACTGTTAAAATGCTGGTTGGATAAACTAGAGAATCAAGTGTTGTCTTTAAACAATCACACATACAATTTACAGAGATGCTGCACATGTTTTGGAATCTTTATTTTGGTAATTATTGACAGACTGAAACATACAAATATTATTGGGGCTGAAATAATATGAGATGGACTTCTTTTTTTTTTTTTAGAATCAACTCACTATCTAAAACAATTAAAATGCATAATTTGTACCTGCAGAGTGAGCCAAGATCACTGCAGTCATTACTGTGTAAGTGCAGGGCTTGGTTTCATAAAACCATTCCGATACTCCAGTGTCTCAACAACGATAAAGTATTGAAAAGGTCTTCGGATTCAGAATCCTTGTTGATGAGAGAGAATAACTCATACCTCAGGAAGAAGACATGGATGTGTCTTCAGATGAGGATAAAGCAAGTGAGGGCTGTCACACATCTGTACACAGAGGTGACGGCAGGAATGTGAAATGAATGCATCAAACTATGTGTAGATATATTTTTTCCTCACCTGTGTGGCCAGACTTAGAACCTGCTGCACCAGCTCCTGGGTCTCAGTGGGCTTTTTCAAGAACAACTTGACGATGGCCGTCAGAAGCTGCAACTGCACCTAGAGGGCATAGTGAACACATACAGAATGTTAAGACTAATCACATGCTCATTTTAAATACAGCTAATGCAAATCAATTGTGGCTAAAAACGAGTTCTAAACTTAGTTTAATTCTCAGGTTTCCCATGGGTGCCACACCCTGCTAAATACTAAACAAACCAGAGCACAAAGGGCCATTTGATGCAAATGCTTCTCCTTATACCCACAAACATCACTTAATATAAATCCGCTAAACCTCTTCAAAGCAATAACATGAATCTATTACTTAGGTTGAGCCGACACAAGCAGTTTGGTTTAAATCAGTAGAGAACTCAGGAAAATGCTATTCAGTGTCAAGGTTTGTGCTTCTGAGCCACATATCCTGTGGTGGCTGAGGCTCTGGAAACAGTGCAGGTCGCCAACCAATCGCAATGTCTGTGGTTTGATCCCCAGCTGCTCTTGTTGGCACTTAAAAATCTGCAAGATACTGAACCCAAACTGGTTGTACCCTCAGTGAGTGAGAATGTGTATAAATTAATGAATGGCAAGAAGCTTTAATCAATTAGACAAGAGTAAAGTAAGCGTATTAAAAAAAGATTTAATCATCTAGGATTTAATTTATCCTGGTTACCACAGATTTTTTCAGTTAAATTAAACCAGTTCTCTGTAGTACTCTGTGTTTCAGTGTGGCATGTCACTTCCATATTCAGAGCTTAGCAGCAGCCACCCGGTGGCTTTAATTATTTCCAGCTCCAGAAACCAAAGTGAGCTACTAACTGCCAGCACCGACTTCAAATAATTGGGGCCACCTCAATAAAAGGCACTTTTATGTTTTCGAAAGAACAATCTCCTTGCCCTCTCCTCAACACACCTGAGTGCTTTCATCGTGGAATCCCTCCAAAAAGCTCTCAAGCAGCTCATCAGCATTGTCAATGCGCTCAGCGTACTCTCCCACGATCCAGATCATGGCAGCACGGGCCTCCGGCTCATCCAGGGAGTCCAGGTTTTCACACAGAGTGGCAATCACACTCTCATACCTGGAAACAGACACATGTGACGATTTTGCAAATGTTATAGTAGAAAAAACATTAAATAGGAAGTAAGTATTTGATTTAAGGCTACATGAATATATTTTTGACCACTAGAGACAGCAAAAGCATCAAGAGCAGCAGTCAGAGAACATTAGCATCACTCCGTAGATGTGTTTTCTGGAAGTCTGACAAATCTAAATCCAATATTTACTGTCGTTCAACAACAGATCTGGTGCTTTGGGTCCTTTGCTTGTGAGATGCTCAACCATCTGCTGTATCTGCATAAAATGCTTGATAAGAGCCAGCTCCTTTGACATAATGCACTTCTTACAAGACATGTCACAGAGGAAAGATTTAGTTGGAGTCTATTTAACAGAAAAGACAGAAGTTTGAGTAGCTTAAGGCCTAAGGCATGGAGAGGAGTAAGCTTTGCAAAGCCGCTGCCTTAGAGAGACTCATGACTGCGGGTGATGGTGGGCTGCTGCGTGGCAGAGGTTTCTGTCTGGCACATGAATCCACTCTGTTGGAGTCGCAGCAGTAGTCATGCTCCAGTGTAATGTGCCTGACGTTTCACCAGGTGCATCACGAAAAGAAGTTAAGTGGTGTCCACTTCAAATCCCACACTTTGCTAGTGAAGACATTTTCTTCTCTGAAAACTCTCCTGCAAGTCATTTAGGATAAAGGCCAATCTGAAAACACTTTGCCTGTGTAATAAGCTTTGCCATTTTAAAGAATATAATCTGAGAAGGGAATACAATCTGAGAGGCGGTGAAGTGGAACAGTTGGGGCGACTGCTTGTGAATGAAACTATGCTTGAGTAAGTAAGTCTAAAATTTCAACATCAGACAGCGATGCAAAGCATTTAATAGGTCTTACAAAGTGTCCCACTTTAATGAAGGGGCCCAATTTTATGGCATTTATGTAATAAAGCACTCAAATTTTACATTTTTAGGACTGAAATCAGACTAAAAACATCAGGTGCTGAGTAATGTAATGTCAAGGAGGGAACCTACTTGTTGGGGTACTTGCGGAAGATGTCCTTGATGACCACGATGGCCTCCTGCACCACATAGTTGACCTTAGTCTGGATGAGGTCTAACAGGGTGCTGACACAACGCTCTGCTGATTGCTAATGAATGGAGGGAGAAAAAAAGTTGTCATTATAGGTCTATATAACCAGAATAGACATATAATGATAATGAAGACATAGGTAAAATCTAAAACACAGGTTTAAAAGTAAAGAAAAGAGGAAAAAACCCTAAGAGTACACTGGGTTTTTTCTAAGCACAAAAAGCCCTGACATGATGACAGAGCCACCTTTGGTTTATCATATAAACACTAACTGGAAACACTAACTCTTGCTTTAACGCTGACCCTACATAGTTGCCACATGGATGTAAACAAACCATTTGATGACAGTATTACATCATCTGCACTCACCTCTACTTTGATGGCACAGCGGCCAATGGCTCTGACCGCTTTACGGACAAAGTCCACATCCACCTCGGTGGCGTACTCCTTCAGCTCAGCCAGCACCTACAGCGAGGCAGACACGTATCCATGTAACGCAGATTATCTTTTCAACATTATATTTTCTGTCTTAAAAAGCGCCTTAAACAACAGTGTATTACAGCAGTGAATGTGTTACCTGAGCGATGTTGGCTTGAGACGCTAGACGAATCATGATGTCCAGCTTCTCCAGTTTCACATAGATTGGGTCATTGTACTTTACAAAGAAAACCTTCATCTCGTGCTTCAGGATCTCTGGGCTAAAAAGGGACATGAACATTTCTTATTATCTGTGGCAACTGACTTAGACAGTCATACAAAAGCAACTGAAATTTGCCATGCTACAGTAATGCAACTTTTCTTCAGGTTAGCAATAACCAAAGTTTGATGACACCTTCTCCCCAGGTTATCTCCCCACACTTACCGTCTCTGCACGATGAGATTGATGTTTCTTAGTGCCACATACTGCAACTCGGGCTCCGCAGAAAGCAGAGTGACCAGAGGAGGAGCCAGTTTCTTCAGCAGGGTGCCATAGTAGTCCAAGTCCTTGGGTAGCATCTCCATGAACTTCATTAAAACCTTTACTGCTGACAACACCACTGCCGAGTTGGCATGCGAGAGCCGTGGGGTCACACGTTCACAGATGCTAGTAGATGTTAATGATATGAGGAGGGAGACAGCAGAAAATTGAATGGAGTTTACTGGGAATTGGTTTTTAATGATATGCAGTGTTAATGAAGCCAGCGTTTGCTTTTACCTTTGGGATTCACGGTCATCACGAGGTGTGTAATTGGCCAGGCAGTCAAGGATGAATATCTGTCCCCACTCTGTGCACTCATTTAAAGCTGTCAGCAACTTGTTGATGGTCTGGGGATTCAGGTCCAGTAGATTACTGTTGGGATGAGACTCTGCTATCTCCGACAGTGCCGCCACTGCGTTTGCTACAACCTTAAGATAAAGACAATTGAACAGATAAATGCTAACAGGAAAAGTAAGAGCCAACAGCTATAAATAAAGACACAAAAGACGCCACTGTACAAACTCCAGTCTGGCATCAGGTTGGAACATTAGTATGCCAGCACAGCGCAGAGTATGTAGCCAGCTCAGTCCCCCTGAGTGAGGAATCTGGCTAGCTCAATGGAAAGTAAGCAGGATGCCGGAAGAAATCCTACCATGGGGTTGGAGTCAGAGATGAGGTCTTTGAGGGTATCCAGGAAACCTTGGTCCTCCACCAACTGGGCGTTGATATCATGGAGCTTTGCCACACACACAGCGGCTGTCTTCCTCACGTATGGGTCTTCGTCCTTCAGACATTTTCTCAGCGGCTCACAGAGGTACTCCGTGATCTTGTCCACACGGATGCAGCCCATTGTGCGAACAGCGAGGGCTCGGATGAGAGGGTTGGGGTCTTCACAGTCCTGGAATACGTGAATCAGAGAGGCGATAGCTTATTTCACAAACCTTAATTTATTTCTTCATCATCTGACTACAAAGGGCCGTGTTTAACCTAAACTGACACCCTGGGGTTTGGTTATTATATCATTGATGTCAGAGATTCAAGAAGAAATTTACAGCTGCACAAAACAGCATTTGCATGAGTTTATTCTAATTAGTGAGAAGAACATTTGTCCTTCAAATTAGTCAGTATTGAACTACATAAACAACAAAATGTGAAATTGGTACTTAAAGTTAGTTTAAGTGGTGAAATTCTCATTAAAATTAAAAAATATTCCTGATACATTTCAAGTAAAAACGTACCTACTATTCAAAATAATTGTATTCCTAATATCACTTGAAATGTTTGAGAAGTTCACATTTTGCACATGTTTTACAACATTGTACTAAAAAACACAATAACTCAGATCAAATAATAACAAACAATAACTACAAAAAGTGATTGCACATTTATGGCAGACTGAGCTTTACCTTCACAAACGTGTTTACAGCCATGATAGCCATGTCCGGCTGACTCTTGGCATAGTTCATCAGGTAGAGATAGACCAGCTTTTTCAGTTCAAGGTTGTCCGTCTGCATGCAGTTCACAACATCTGGGAACAGAGCGCTGAGGGAAAGACAGGGTGGAAGGTGTTGAGTCACAGTACATAATTACACTGTGGATATTCCTGAAATTATTTCTCCTTTCTCACCTTACATCCTTGCCAACTGTCATGGACGCTATGACCTTCTTTACAGCCTCTTTCTTCTTCTCTTTCTTATCACTGTTCAGCTCTGCCTTGAGCTCAAATATCTCTCCTGTATACACAAGAGGAAAAGATCATTCATCATGTAGCCTGTTTGGCTTGGAAAGGAGAACTGTACAGTAAAAATACTTCAAGACAGTTAATACTCTGAAAAAATCTATCCTGGGATTTGTCAACGTTTAATAGATTATGTCTGACTTTGTACTGTCAGTAGAGATACTGAATGATGTGTCATGTTATCATGTGAACTTCTCGTGAAAAATGACAACGGATTTTCTGTTGTTTATGTATCAATGATTATGTTTTATAATAAACTAAGCGAGATCATCTTCATTTGGTTTATTCCTGTGTTACTCTGGTGCGTTTCTGCATGAACTACACCATAAAGACCTACACTGTCAATTTTAAATCTAGCTACTTAGAGTTTCCCAGGCACCGTGAGCCGTTAATCACCCCCAATCTCCTACAAGATTTTAGCAACACTGAGCAAAGCCACAGGAAATGCAGACACTGAAAGAAACATGCTCCTACACTGGAGTCTCAAGAAATCCTAAATAAACAGAGTGTAGACACCATCACTCATAGTATCCGTGTGTGGGAACTTGCTTCAGGGATGTGTGAGGAAATCAAAAATACAGCAGTGGGGCCCAGCAGGACAGTAAAACCTCTGAGAAGTAGTGCTCCATATGTCTGATCGGAGCTTAAATAACCAGAGCTGTTAAGTTAGAGGCAATAATGTTGGCATAAAGCAGGGTACTAGCATTTTTTCTTTGTATTTTTTTCCAAGCTGTAGTTGAGTCAATTCAACAACAGTGTTTATTAAAGGATACATTTGGGACCATTGAGCTTGAGCTAAAAAAAGCATCTCCAATTTAATTGACTGGATGATTGTGATTGTGTAACACACTGTGGTGCTTCCATTACAAATTCATTTTTCTGAAACCACTGAACAGCTTTCAGTTAATTGGACACTATCAAGGTGAATCTAAAAAAAAAGTCCAGGTCCCTCTTAGCCGAGATAATAATTCAGTAGAATCCAGTTGAGCATGCCACAAAATACACAAAGCACTACGTTAAACATGTTAAAACCATTTATCAAACAAATTGACAAAGAGTAAGCTATCAGACCTTTCTTGGTGGTGGTGAAGTACTTGGAGTCCGTCATCTTGGATCCAAATTGTCGATTCTCCTGCAGCGTGCAGAAAGAGAGAAAACGATGATTGTGTCTTTTTCTGAAGCTTGGGACAATCACAAGAGCAACAGGAAACACTAGAAGTGCAAGCATAGGGAAATAAAAGGAATTCCTGTCTTCTCCTGGACAAATGACACTGATCTATCAAAATACATAACAATGGATTCTGGTGAGAAAACGGACGCTCACATCTCCTCTTTCTGGGTCAGCAATATCTCTTTTACTGAGCAGTTTCCTGTTGATCCAGTGCCTCTCTTTAAACAAGATCTAGCATATAGCTACAACAGTGACTGGTCTCTCTCTCCTCTTTCCCCTGAAGAATTGTGAAACTGTTTTACAGGAACACCTCATATATAATCAGAATCTATACACTAATTGAAGGTAGGGTTGAGTGCTAGGATTGGTGTATAAGTTTGTGTACCGAATAGACTGCTAACTGAGTCCATATGAGTGAGTATGCTACTTTGGTAGGATAGTATAGATACTGATGTAGTCCCTGGAATTTGTCTGTACTGAATGTAACAGATGGCTGATAATTTAATTGATTTAAATGACTTTCTATTCAATCATACATATGACACTGTACTCTTTGTCAGAGGGGAATTTCCCTTGAACAATATCAACATCTCTATACAACATGAGCTGTGTTTTACTGATAGTTATATTAATGAACATTCCCTTAAATAGTCCGGATGTTCGTTAGCATTACAGCGTTTGCAGTGATCAAATGGTATTTATTTATAAAGAAGTAACTTGGAGGAATAATGATACCAGCAGATCGTAATGTTAACTGATATTTTATATCAAATGTATGTGTGGCTGAGGCTTGTCAATGTTATAACACCAGTAGTAACACTGAAATTGAACGATAAACCTGAAAACATAAAATAACTTAATCGTGTTAGTTTCAGTTACTGTTGCGCTTCAGGCAAAAGCAAACACCAGAAGGGTTTTAGACTCCAGTGAAAAATACACAACTTTCAAAGCAGCGAGTAACGACACAGAAGACAAACACTGATAAGAGAGTTGAGCAAAAGTAAACTTATTGATCTGCACTTTATGCAGTTTTGAAATGAGTTAAGACGTAGTAGTTAGAGACTGTTTGGATCCAAGTGAAAATTAAAACTTTATTACAAGAAAATTGCATTTTAATGTCCACATAGGACCTGGTCTAGATCATAACCCACTATGCACTGATCTGGATAACATTCTCTCAGCAAACCCGAGACTGTTTAAAACACTGTTTCAGATTTACGAAACGTTTTACTCCATTTGTGGCGTTAAACAAAACAAGACTCCAGCACTTTTTCACCTCTAGGCCACAAGATCTCGAGTCTAATTCAAACCCCACTGAGCTGGGACTTCGTGTCCAACATCCTTCCACAACATTAAGAGAAGCAGAAAACTGTCAGAGTCTGATTCTCTTATCTTCAACTCAATCCACCCGAACATTATTCAACTATTCACTAGTATCACCAGTGGATCAGCATTTAGGTCAAGTTACCGTTAAAAGGTAATCGAATGGGGAGCTAACTTCAGTCTTCCTGTAGCAACAATATAACGATTACAATATGTTACGACAATTCCCGCAGCTGCCAGGTCACCGTGAACATGATGTGCTCTCATATAGTTTATAAACCAACAATATGAGCGAGTCACATCAGCTGACTGTAACTTAACACTGCTAGCTTAGCCACAGGGTACAGCAACGTTAGCTGGTTAGCATCCGGCTACATCGATGTTAAGGCTAGCATAGCTGGAGGTGCATTCAAAATACGAGACGATAACGTAAGTTCAGGTCGTTTAGACTCCATAGTAACATCGTTAACAGCGCAGTTCTACCGGTTACTCACGCAGAGCTGATTCGCCCATTCCTGCATGTTGGCAGCGGAGGGGTTTTCTGAATGAAGCTGATGCTAAATGCTAGCGCAGCGGTACAGGCTGCCTGTCAGTGTCAGCTAGCGCCCCGGCCACTTCTCCAGCTAGCGCCGCTGAGGCATGACCTTCCGAGCCGCGGCTTAGGGAAGCCTCTGCCGGGCGAGGTAAGCTCTTAATCTGTCTGCCAAGTTTAAACCTTCCCCCGTGAATTAGCGTACCTTCTGCGGTTAAATTTAGACGCGCCACACCGTGAATTTGCAGAGAAAATGTCCACAGACATCTTACCGTGACAGGCGAAGCAGGAGCTGTGATGGCCTTCGTCCCCTCCCACTCGATTTACTTCCGTCTTCTCCTCTAAATATCGTTTGCAAACAGACGGAGCAACGTCAGCTTTCATTCAGAGACCGAAGAGAGGGAAGTGGTTCAACATCTCCATCAACTACATGCTGCTTTAAATACTGTCCACTAGACAAACATAACTTAACATAAATATGAACATAAACACAACTTAACATAAACATGAACCAAAACACAACATAACACAAACATAACACAACATCAACATAAACATATACATATACATATATACATGTACATGTACATGTACATACATACATACATACATATACATATACATATACATATACATATACATATACATATACATATACATATACATATATATACATAAACACAACACAACACAGCTTAACATAAACGTTAACATAAACACAACATAAACACAATTTTACACAAACATTAACATAAACACAACATAACACAAACATAACATAACACAACACAACATATACATATATACATATACATTACATATATATACATAAACACAACATACAGCTTAACATTAACAGAAACACAACGTAACAGAAACATTAACATAACATAAACATAAACACAACACACACATAAACATAAACATAAACATAAACATAAACATAAACATCAACTCAACATAACACAACATAACATAACATAACATAAACACAACATAGCATACAAACAATCTAACCAACCTAACATAACATAACATAAACATGAACATACTGTAATAGACATTGCACTGTAGAGCTTGATCGATATAGATTGAATAGAATCTGATATAAGGGAGTAAAAAAGAGGAAATATTTAAATATAAATATAAAATTCTATTGGTAATGATTTTTTTGAAAGTTTTTGTATAGGCAAACAACAGGGATACCGATGTGTCTGCGACAGCCTCATATCAGCCAATTGGTCGGGCTTTGGTTCAAAGCAACTGCAGAGCAAACTCTGATAATCTAATGTAGACTTGGATGTGTTTCCATCATTTAGTCTATGCTTTGTTTTTCAGTTTATTGTGTTAAAAGTAGGTGTCTCTTCTTAGGACAGAAAAGTCTACACACAGAGATCAGTGTGCTACACAAACGGGAGGTTTACGCTCAGTGGGTTACATTTTAAGTACAAAATGTTGGTAAATCACATTGTGCAGGAGGAATAATATTATTGTTATTTACATTCAGACGATGCAGGACTTTCCCCAAATCCAACTCCAGTCTGTTTTCCACACTCTTGTGACCAAAGGGCCACACAAACAAATTGACGAGAGCTCAGTCATGAACTGCAGAGGAAAATATTTATTACAAGAACAACTTGACAGCGTTTTCAACTTCCAAAAACAGTGAAATCTTTCAGTATTGCTATAATCATACTGTACAAATTCAAAAAAATGTCAAGCAACCTGTACATTTGACTGAACGTTTTCGTGAAAGTAAGATTAGCAAACAAGAAACTATCTGATCGTGAACATTCTGATTTTGTTGACTGGGGATAGAGACTGAGAGAGTTTCATGAAAGTTGTGCAGAACAAAGAACAGACAATGTGAGGACAATCTTCCAATCACAGTTTTTGTGATCGGTTTACAAATGTAATGTCATGTTTGTATGAAGTCACAGTTGATATAATTGGTAGAATTGAAAACCAATTCATCAAAATGCTAATTTAGGTTTAGGCCCAAAATAAATTTAAACTTTGAGCAGAATACATGTTAATATCAGTTAATACAGGGGACACAAGCTACATATTGGATCAATGCAGCTCCATCAATACTGATACATCATAAGTTATGTGTTGCAACAAGAGACAGTATTAAAGCAAATTACTGAATCTCTGAACATTGCAAAAGAGCCAAAATAAAAATGTTTAGTTTGTGTGTTGGATCAGTTTTGAAACCGACATTTTAAAGAATCGTGTCTGTTTACATTTTACTGTTGAGAAAATTGAAAAACAAACCTGTCCCCCTCATTCGGATCACCCTAAACACTTGACAGTACTCGGGACACAGATGTCACTTGAGCCCACTAACACTCAGTTTCATAAATAAATAAATTAGACCAACATCACTCCCCTCTTCACTCTGTACATATTCTCAAACAGTATGTACACAAACATAAGCACACGCTTTACTTTTTTTTATAACTCATTCAGTGTCACTGCCCTGCAAAAAATGATTTTTTCCACAAATGTTTTATATTTGCCGCCACATTTTCTACAAGAAATATTTCACCCCTGAAAAAGTTGAGTTTTGATGCCTGTGAATCATTTTGCAATCAGTTTTTAAAAGATGCAACATAAATAAAGATTAGTTTTCAAATAAAAAAATGGCCACCGATTTCTCTTAAATTGAGGAAAACATGTGGGGTTTTGTGGTTGTAGTGTTTCTGCAGGGCATTGACACAGTTCCAACTTTTTCCACTTACAAATATATTTTACAAACTCCAAACCTGATAAAAACCAAATACAGAAGAGCTGGAGCTGAAGCCTCTCATACTGATGCCAACCGTGTGAGAGCCTAACAGGAGAACTTGGTATCCAGTTACAGTATCTATTATTCATGCACTGTTGCACACATGCAGTCACTCAAGTCCAAATCATTCTTCATCCATCTAACCGCACCTTAACGTATCGATGTTACTGGTTCTTATCAGCATCAGTTCACTTTATTCTACAAGAAACTGTCAAGAAGTTTTATCCGTGAGTAAAATGTGTATTTATTTAGCCACTAGATGTCGCCATACATTATGTCATGTCTTGGAAATCCTTCTGCTAAGGTCATGTGGCTTCTCGAGTTTCAAAACAACCGGTACGATTTAGAGGCAATAAATTATATATCTTTATAATGAATTATACACCTACATCACGTATAATTTAGAATAAAAATTGGCAAAATCCCTCGTTTTTTTCCACATTCACTCTCTCCAATTCCTATTATTGTAAAGAGATAATGACGACGCTGGCAAGTGTTACCAAATAGATCTTTGTGATGTGGAGCAAGAACATTCAAGACCTAACCTGCGAATAACATTTAAGGCAAAGGGGAATTGTCAAGGCATTTCCAACACCCATATTGCATAGCTAAGGCAGCACCGAACTCAATACAGTGAATATGTACATTAAACTGTATATTCAATGCCTTTTTATATACACAAAACACCCACACGTCTCACCAACACCTTATTTACACATTCATTCTTTTTAGCGTTTCTATGCTCATTTCTATGTTAAGCATCGTTTTCCAGAGTACAGTTTGGTCGGAGGAAGAACTCTCAACATATCAGTTTCAGTGACAATGACACAAAGTGATATACCCCTCACTGCTGCTCAAATTAACTGTTACACTCAATCCACTTAAAAGCAGAACATTTTACTGCATTAAACAAAAATCTTAAAAACCTGTAACACATTATAATTAATTTAGAGATCGGTAGTGCGTGTTGTGTTTATGAAGTCACGAGGAGGACGGGAGGGTACCATTGTCTATGTGACCTACTGGCGAGTATTTTGAGTCGTAAAAGAAGACCACTAGCGTGTAAGGGACTGGAAATGTCACAGTCATCTTAACAGCAATCAAGGCAGGCGAAGATTCTATGGCAAACCACAAGAGGGAGCTAATGGACCTGACTAAAGGTTTCGTGTTTACACTGTGTGTTCGGTTGCAGCTTTGAATCTCTGGCACTTGACCATGCCCCACGTCGGGGCACATGGCAGCACATATGCTCTCTCTCTCTCTCTCTCTCTCTCTCTCTCTCTCTCTCTAATTCCGGGTACCAACCATGGGAATTTCTTTTCGGGTGTTTTGCTGAGAAAACACCTCCTGATTGGCAAAAAGCATCCCAATGCACACGTTAAAACAACAGTTAAAGTATTAAAGACCATTCCTTTGGTAATAAATAATTTGGCTTGAGTGCAAAATAAAAAGCAATGTGACCCCCCTCTACCCCCCCCACCCCCCTGCAGTTATTCAGGCGAGAGACTAAATGTAAAAAGGAGTGTTTGACATGCAATGAAAACAGTCTATAGCCTCGTCTTATTTTACACAGTAGTCAAAATCCTCCACGTCATGCCCATCAGTTCCTGTGCTACATCCAAGCTTCATTATCGAGGCTTCCTGACTGTCCAGGGAAGGAGCAGTCTTTGTTACCCATGGCTGGGGATCGCGGCTGAGGATGGATCATGTCCGCAAAAGCGTGGTGCAGGCTCTTGCATGTGGCAGGATGCCCGGTGGAACGGGAGCTCTGAGGGGACATCGGGGGGGTGGGGCAGGGTGAGAGTGGGTTGCGAGCCTGCAGATCCCTGTAGCTGACCGGGGTGGGGATCCGCGACGGGCTGTTCTCCGGCCTGTTGTCAGTGCGAGGCCTGATTCTGGTTTTCAGTTTGTGCTTTGACAGAAGGGCCGCCTTGTCCGCCTTCCTCTGCCCTTTCTTAGTCTGCAGCACTTCACCGTCCGTGTCCCCGTTGGCCAGCGGGGACGTTGGCGGGGGGGAATCGGAGCGAGATTCGCTCAGACTAAAGCACATGGAGGAGCTTTCACTGGAGGAATCCTGGAAGGAGCAGTCTTCAGAAGGGGGAAGGTGCACGGGTGATGGACACGCCTCTGGAGGTGGAAGGTCATCACTCCCTTCACCATTTTCAAGGTTATGAGAAAAGTTTGGCTGGTGATTCTCCAGAGGGACACCGCCCTCAGGCCCTGTGCCCCAGCCAAGCTGACCCTGCTGACCTGTCAGCCCCCCTGCAGGAGGACCACCTCCAGGGTCTCCATTCATATTCCTACAGTGGAAAGCCGGTTGTGAGGGGGGCTGAATAATTAAAGTGTCGGACTCTGGCAGGGATGATGAGAGTTCCCTCTCCTCCATGGAGCTAGAGATGGCCGGCAACTTCCTGAGACCCCCTCCCCGCTCCCCCCAGTGTTCAGGCTCTCCCTGACAAAAGTTGTGTGGTCCTCTAAGGTTGTGTCCGTGAAGTAAATGTAAGGGGTCCTCTAGAGAGAAATGACTGGGATTAGTTCTCTTGGATTCCCTAAGGTCAGGCAGAGTTCCGATCTTTGACCCCACATTCACAGAGGAGGAGGAGGAGTTAGAGGAGGAATAGGCAGAGTCAGTCACATTAGGATCAGCGAGCGTTGGCACCAAATGTGTCACAGCTCCCTGCAGGGTGGCTCCTCCTCCTGGAGCTTTCCTCGACACGCCGCTAGCCTGCTGCGTGTTGGCCAGGAACTCGGCCTCAAAGCTGCGATACAGATCCTGCTCCTTCTGAGGGTCGAGCACCGGAAGGATCTGGAAGCCAAAGCCGATTCCTTCCTCCTCAGGATCCTGCCTCTCCATGCCTGAGCAGCTTTTGTAGTGGCCACGCCCAACAGAGCGAGTGCCCTGTGCCACCCGAGGGGAGCGAGCAGAATGATGGTGAGAGTTTCGCGGAGATGAGTGTGGTGAACGCCGACCTCCCGAGGTTACCGGCGGCAGCAGTCTGCCTTTCCCTGTGGAGGGTGAGCGAGGGGCAGGCGGTCTGGGGGTAGTGATAGTCTTCTTGTGGGGGCTGCTGTTGTTGCTCTGAATCCCTTTAATAGGTGAGTTTGAGCACGAGGACGATTGCCTCTTGGAGAACCCACCCCCCATTCTAGGAGAGGAAGGGGGCATTTGTTTGGCCCGAAGTTCCTCTCGTCTGTCAGTCGGGGGGGGCTGAGGTTCTCTGTAGCAGTGAGCGGGACTCGGGCTGGCATCACTGGCCCGAGTCCGGCTCTGTACCCTACTCTGGCTTTGGGAGCGTGGAGCGTGGAGCCTTCTGCCATCGTTTCCGAGGGAGCGTCCCCTCTCTGTGCGAGATGTCCGGGTTCCATCAGAGGATCCCTGTGGGGGGTTGGGTTTGAGAAGTGGAGCGAGTGCAGCTCGTTCCCGAGATTGACTGCGTGCTCGGGGCAGTGAGGGACGAAGGGACTGAGTTCCTGCTCCGGGCCTCTCGATCAGATGCTTCCCCTCTTTGCGATTGACAAGCAGGATGACCTCTTCACCAGAGCGCCGTGACGCGCCACCAAGAGGGTACCGCCCCCCTCCCCCTCCTCCTCCCTTAGATGATGCTGTGGAGGAGTCACTGTCTCCAGACAGACGTCTTGTTACTGGCAACATTGTCTCCTTATTCCTACAATGTGGAAGAGAAAAAACGTCATTAATATATTCCTTTGTATGAACATATCATGGCCAGTTTTCTCATGGATAGAAGATGTACATTTATTGGAGTCCTCTGTGTCATTGTCCATGTACAATGCTCTGCTGTTTAAACATTTGATTTGTAATGAAAATTGGCTATTTTAGATTCCGTTATTGATACTGTATTTATAGCATATACTGTATTTTTGCATCTCTGTATTTCTATTCACCTTTACTAATAACCTTTATTGAAGATTTTGTATATTTTGTATTTCATCTTTTTGTTTTATATGGGTGTGGTTTTCATATGGTTTCGACCAAACCCCACATTTAATTTTGACATTTTATTTATTTAGAATATTTTGTATTTATGTTATGTGAAATAAACTAAACTATATAAAATAACACCAGAAAGAGTCCAGCCTATCCCAGTATGCCCTCTTTAGTCATATTACTACAACAGGGACAGTATGCTACCTCTGACTCAGCCCTGACATATATATATAATAAATAATCTCTTCCTTTCGAACCATGAGATGACATGTAATGTGCAACACTGAGGATTTCTGAGTATTTCCCAAGCGGCCACTGCGGCACCCAGACAGTGTTTGTGACCTGAGGCTCTGTGCTTCTTGGAACAGTGGACAGTGACAGCCAGGGGGATTACAGGGAAGTTAAGAACAAGTGGGAGCAGGATTAGAGGTCTTGAAGATTTTCTAAACCAACACACAGCCGCACTGCCCTTTCTCAACCAGCCTGTCAATGCACTGTCACGCACCAGAGGGAGCATCAGGTTTAACTGTATAATCAAGTTCCCTTACAGGGGGAAGAAAACCTAGATAAATGTTAAAAACATCAGGTGTGCTGAAATATATAATCTTATGGGTAAAAGATAACTTGATGCAGATATTATATATTAAAAAGTATATCTATAATGGCAGATTCAGTAGAGCACACACCTCAACAGAGGCCAGTATGTCCACTTAAATTCAATCAAGCTGCACCGAATTTCACACATTCATTCCACTTTATATGTATAATTCTTTGTCATCAAGATCCGTGAATTATTCTCTGGGAAAAATGTTGAAGATGTAAACATTGCCTGATCTCCCAATGGAAGGTGGAAAACCAAATTTCTGGTTCCACAACTTGATCCGAATTCGCACCAAATTTCAACCAAATCTTTCCTATATCACACATCTTTTTGTAATTTTTTCTGCCTGTAATCTTGCTCATAAACAAACCAACTAGCGTACAAATTGACAGGAGTGACACTAATAACAGTAGAACATATTGACCTGTTTTACACAGGGTTCTGTTGTAACTTAAACTTTAAAGCGTAAGAAAACTGCCTTGCTGTCTGGAATCTGTGTCTTCATCAACATGTCAGTCGAATTAGAAATAACAGCATCCTTCAGTTCTATGTTTTGTTTTCGTTTAATCGCAGGTTGTGACTTCAATTAGTGTTTTAATTAAACTGGACTTCTGAAGTTATCTTTAGAAATTAGATTTGCACATATTCAGACGAGGTAAGTCGCCTGAATGGAACCCACCTGTTGACCTACTTCCCCAGTTAGCTGTAAACGGTTGTCTGGGGATAGTCGTGAGATTAGTCTTTATCTAGTCTGGCGCGCTTGTTAAGAGATGCCGCACCCACACGGGGTTAATTCAAATGAGCCGCTGTCCTGACGTCTGGTCCGAGCCATCACTCAATAAAGAAATGAACCACCCGTTGGCGGATAGCCAAAGTAAACCAACATTCTGCTCCTAATTATGCTCAACAATGGTGCTTTCACAATTTGGCATAGAGGGAAAAGTATGTGACCAACTAAACCTTTTCCAAGCATCAAGGAAAGTGGACGTAGTTTTGAATTGTCCTTTAAATCCCATAGAAACAGCTCCTGATAAAGATCTCAACCTGCTTCCTCTCTGGCTCTGATTCATCCAGCCTGCTCACAACCTGATCACTGATTTACCACTTTAGATGAACGTCAGACAAAAAGTATGTTCAGACCATGTAAAGAAAGACTTTAGTAAAAGCCCTTACAGAATCCCATCACCGATCAATAGTCAATAATTGAATTAATTAAATGAAAGTAGGGAAGAGTATGGAGAGCTGAGGAAATTTGTTTGGTGTCTTTCCTGTAGCCACTAGGGGGTGCTGTAGGGTGACTGTGTGAGAGGGATTTGACAGAGCAATGTCACCTGAGATTAGTTCAAATCTGCTCTGGTCTAATCTGTGGTTTCCTGGCATCTGTGTGTGTGTGTGTGTGTGTGTGTGTGTGTGTGTGTGTGTGTGTGTGTGTGTGAGTGTGTGTCCTGTCTGTCTGCTGCCTGGGCATGAAAGAGCAAGTGGCAAAAAACTAAGCTCGCCCTGCCAGTCTACTTGTGAGAGATTAATTTCTTATCATGGTATCATCCTCACAAAACCCAACACCTGCGTAGGAACACACACTCGCCTGAGAGGATTAAAGTGTCGGGGTTCTGAACGGTCCCGTGGCGGCCGTGGAAGCAGATTCCGGCCTCCGCCAGAGTCCGGTTCAGTGTGGCCCAAAGTGTTCTGGGTTCGGCTCGTCCGTGAGGAGGCACAGGGAGCAGAGGGAGGCTCCGAGGGGCGCCTGTCGGGGGGCTTGTAAGGTGCAATGCCATCGTTTCGCCAGTGTGGTCCTGGGCTGGTGGAGCGAGAGGAGTGGGCACTGGAGGACTTGCTGTGGGTCCCCTGACCTTGGCCACTGGCTTTAGCCTGGTGGTAGCGGTGGGCTGTGGAGACAGAGTGATAACAAGCGGTTGAGACCCAATGAGCTATTTAAGGTTCATAAATGCATCATAACAAACCACATCAATGGCATCAAGCCTATCAGCAGTGGAATAAATACACTTGCTGCTTCCTTTAATCAGAGAGACGAAGCTTTACTTTTCAAACAAGCGTATAAGAGAACTGCCGATGATCCCACCATTTAGGGAGACCATTTATAGAACACATATTTCCATAAACACCGTGTGATCTTCAGCGTGGCCTATTGTGGCTTGAAACGTAACACCAATTATGATTTCAGCCTGTGTCAGCTGTCCAGGCCGGAGAGTTCACCCAGACGTCACCGCCTCAGCAGCAGTTTGGATAAGGAAGGGCCGTCTCACCCTGCATAGTTATGAAGATGTGTCACTGCGCTGCTTATCTGAGGGACTGTAAAGATTGAGTGATTCCGTTTATTTGTTCCGGAATAAATGTTGAGTGTGTTGAAATGATCTGCTACACTTATGTGTTCAGGTCAGGGTGCAGGAATTATCACAGGGTCCACACATCATTAATTTCAGCCATAAATGTCTTGGTTGGATGTGATTTCAGTATCGTATATGGGCAAACCTGTTCACACTGTCTATATTGTGCTTAAACTGTAGCATTGCTTTTTTAAAATTTATTTCCTTGCATTTATATCTATTGGCTTGTTTATCCAAACGTTCTTACTACAGTAATGTTTCTGTTTTTCTACCCCCCTCGCTGCTGTAATGTGGCAATTTTCACTGTAATGGGACTAACTATGGAATTTATTTTCTTCTACTGGTTAAGGATTTAGTTATAAAGACTGATTGTAGCTATCATCCATCCATCCATTATCTATACTGCTTATCCTTAAAGGGCTGTGGGAAGAGTTGGAGCCAATCCCAGCTGACGCGAGAGGCCGGGTACACCTTGGACAGGTCGCCAGCCCATCACACGGCCAATATACAGAGACTACCATTCACTCTCAGATTCACACTTACGGTTCAAGTCTCCAATTAACCTGACCCAAATCTGCATGACTCTGGACTGTGAGAGGCCGGCGGAGAAAACCCACACAGACAAAGGGAGAACATGCAAACTCCACCCAGAAAGACCCCTGGCCGAATAAAATCATCTCACCAGCAAACATCAGGTAAAAAAACAGAGTTTATAATTGTTTAAATCATAGTTGCATGATCTGTTCCTCGAGGACCGACTGAGAAACGAACTTTAGTCTGGACCTGCTCCTGGCCCGAGTCTAACACACAAAACCTAGATCTTTTATAAAGAGACACAACAACACACGTTGTTGTGTAAGGGCCTGACGAGGAATAGTAAGTGAACTCACCAAAAGCAGCACAGCGACACGGGTCATGCTTGTCCAAATAGTGCTCTAATGTGTCCCAGCCCCCTCCGACGCGCACCATCACATGAGTGCGCAGGACCTGGGGCAGAGAAAAGGGAAAACAAGGCTTCAATAGATAAACAAGAGGGTGACGTACGAATTCATGCACAAAAAAAATGTGGCGCCACACAACCAAACATGTTGCACAAGTCAATAGATATTCAAATTCCAGCAGCGGGCCACCCTGCAGAAGGCCGGCTAAAGCCCTCAGTGTTACATAACATGTAGATGCACCCCTGCCTGTACCCCTTCCCCTTCTCCCTCCCCCATCCTCCCCTTTCTCCCACATCACCCCCCAGCTGCTGCCATTATGAGGGCTGTCCATTGCCATGCCAACTCATTAAACAAGAGTACGGTAGCATAATAAAGAGCCATAGTGCTGTGAAAGACTTTTTTAGGCCCCTCTCTCTCTCATGCCTCTCAGCTGGCTTCCCTGTTTTCAGAGGGCAGCAGGGTGAATTAGCATGGTAACAACTCCCCCCCCCCGCTGTCCTCCCTGCTCCTCAGCTGAGATTTCAGTCATCGGTGAGAGGAGGGAGGGGGGGCGGGGGATAGCCACAACAGAGGGGGTTGGTGGATATGTCACTTCTTCCTCTCCTCTGCGTTCTGAAGGCACACACATCCACAGGATCACACCGAGGAACCTCGCTCCCTCCAGGCAGAAGCTGCCGTCACCGTGGCAGCACACTCGGCCTGATGTGACGGCCCCGTGGATGTATCCCCTGCCTCGGGTTGTGTAACAGGGTCTGTCAGCCACATGTTTTAAAGGTTGTTGCCGTGTCTCTGAAGGGCGTGCAAGGCAGAGCAATAATGGTACATCCGAGTGGGATGGCACAGTTGTTTCCCACTAACTCACACGTGGCGTTTGTTGGAATTTCAAACTTTTAACTATAGTCTGTGTCTGATTGAACTCTTAAGCAATAAAGCTAGGAATAGTTTTAGCTAGATATAAGGCCTTAGTAGAAATGATTTAATAATAACCTTTTCCTCTCCTAAGGTTTAATCTACAAGAATTGTGTGTGTGTCAAATTGATGGTCAGTCTCACAGCTGTCTTGATAGGAGGTCAGACAGAGTGACGTTGTTGACTTAATTCTGTTTCGTTGCTTTGGTTAAGTTGCTGCGAATGTTTACACAGTCAGGTTTATTTTGAAATAGCTGAAACATAATAATCTTTTCTCCAATTGTTAACACCTTTGCCCCATATTGCATCTGTGGTTCAAGGACCTTCTTGAAGTAAACAGGTTGCCTAGCAACTATAGCGTCATTGGGAGTGTCTCCCTGTTCTACTTCCGTATTCCAAAAGCCAGGAGGATGGATTACGCCTGCGCACTTCCGAGGAGGAGGAACGAAGATCTACTACTATAAAATGGACAGATGCCGGATGTTCATGGCGCTCTGATACACCTAATGTACTGTAAGCCCATTGTTTTTTCCGTAACCTGTTCATTGTTTCCTAAATAAATACTTTAATTGACCAAACTGAGTTCGGCTCTACTTCTCTTAAAGGATAAAAGAACACATTTTTCAACACATTGAGACTCATCCCTCATCTGTTGAGGTCCCAGACTCAGACTGTGTCTGACCTCCGTCTTTCCTCTGAGAAGAGGTGAGACATTGTGAGTCTCTTCATTGACCTTTCTCCTCTATTACATCAAATTCTTCAAAACAGCTGATCTGCTATCTCTATCGGACATGAGAGTATAATCTGCTGATCCTCTCCACTGCTCTGGTCTTATGTCAGTGGCAGGTTTGTGTTTTACTCTCTGTGTGACCGTTATAAGGCAGCAGGGAGAAGCAGGGCTCATATTTAGGAGGAAGTGATTAGATCTGCTGACTCTAATTGTGACCGCTAATTCTATCTGTTTTATCTATAGTGTTTACCACGCCTGAGGTGTTGCTGTGACATATTAAGACTTCACCTACCCCTATAATTAAATTTTGACAGTAGAGGAGCAGTAGGTTCCATAAAAACAGCCACTGGGAATCCAAATAGTCAAATGTCTTATTGCAGTCTGATAATTGCGTGACTATAAAGATAATTATCAAGGGTCATAAAATGCTACTTGCACAGTGTGAATTTCCAGTCAGTCAGCTCATATAATCCCTTGCAGTCATAAAACAACAGACATTCTTTGTTAATGATTTTTAGCCCTTGTTTCATTGCAAGACATTTATTATAACGCATTTCATATATTATGCATGATGCTGCGGCACATCTGTTGAGGCTGAACATGTTTTGGGACCATGTCTCCCTTTTGAATCTATGGCTAGGCTTCCAGATTTCTAAAACCTCTGAAGGGGTATCAGTCTTCGCCAGTGTAATAGCGAGAGAGACCCAGTCCCTGTTTCTATGGCAACAGTGAACAGAGAGACTTCTTGTGATCATTGCGTGGGCGTGTTGAACAAATTTCTCCTTGAACCTTGCTGGTTCAAAAATTAAGCTCATGGTCCATTTCAGCTGTTGTGCCCCACGACTGAAGGCATCTCTCCCCTTTAGCAGAGATGCCTCCCTGGGGACAAAGACGCCTTATTAACTCCCTCCCTCTGTTCGCATGGCGCCTTCGACCATTTGCTTTCACCACTTCATCCCCTCGATCAGCCTGAGCTCCTTGTAGCAGCTTTGGCAGCTGAATAGGGGTTTGTCGATTTCAAAAGCGGCTGCCCGCTTCCTGCCCTTTGGAGGAATAAAGGAAATGTGTTGGGTGCACTTGTAGCGGCTCAGGCATATGGATGGCCATCGTCATCCCCCAGTGAGGCATCAGGAGAGGGCGGAGACAGAATGAAGAGAGCTAATCTGACAAGTCAAATGCTCCCTAACACACACACACGCACACACACATATACAAACACTGATTCCTGTCCCAGACAGGCCGTTCAAAACAGTCTGTGACAAACATGTTTGGCTGCTCCAACACACACTCACTCCATTATATGGAGGGCATGAGTTTTCTAAAGGGTGGAGGGAGGATTAGGTATTTTTATAATACAATGAATGCTTATTTATTTATTTCCTTACTCTGGTATGATGAATCTTTTAAGAGGGAACAATTAATGGCTTTTTTTGTGGCGGGAGGCTCATAAAGGACAACTATCCTATCTCTGTCTCAGGACTTTATTTCTCCCATGGCAGTTACACTCAAGATCAATATTAATCTATCATGTAGAAAGGTTTGGAGAAACACAACACATTTAGATCTCTATAGTGACTTATGTCTAACACAGCGATGGACTGTTGTCTGTAATAAAACCTGTATTTCTTGAAATAGTCTGCATCTTAAATTTAAGTTAAATGAGTCAAAAGAGTGGATCTACTTTACAAATCGGGTTCAATCTATTACTTTATATACTTTAATGGATAGAAAATTATACATTTTCTTGGATTTGCCATAAATTTGGACTTTCCACTTTAAGTCTAATGGCGGCTAATGTGAAAATTATTGTTCTACTAATGATTTAAGGTTAGATACCGGCATTTTAAATTATTTATGCTTTTGGAGAAGACAGTCAAAGAGTGCCAAAACTGGGTATGACTTGCCATTTTAAATTACAAAATGGAGAATGTTATTTTTTCTATGTCAAGGGGAGTTTCCAAAAAAATATATAAAATTCCCGATAAAAAAATGTTCAAACTGTCCCTTAACAATAGTCATACTAAATTCAGTTCATGTGACTTTAGCTTTTTGAATAAATGCGCAGTTCCCTATGAAAAAGAAGTAGAAAAAGACACGTGTGCTGTATATTTTAGCATGTTGAACGTATCACGTGTCCCTGTCTGGAGAAAGTGGCGCTGCTCAAAGTGAGAAATATTGACAGGACTGGGCAGTCATGCCCAGTCCTGTCCATGCAACTTGGACAGCCACGCAAAGAGACCATTAATCTGGCTGCGGAACATTTTCGGTAATTGAGACCAAATCGATCCCTGGTATCATCCAGCCTTCCTTCCCAGTCCTCTGAGGCCTTCTGTGGGAACGGTGGCGGCTCTCAACCTGAAACTGAGACAAACAGTCTCGCCCAAACAGGCTAGAGGCAAGATAAGGGCAGAGTCAGGAAATGACCTAAAGCTCTATTTGTGTCTCAGTGGAAAAAATGTCCAGTCCTGGGATCGAGCCATGAGAGAGAGAGAGAAATTATAATCTTGTTCCATACACTGTTGAGTTCTCTAGGTTGTGATGCAGCAGGGTGGTTCATCTGTTGATACTGTATATTACCCTGCCCCTGTTGAAACATATGATGCCATATGTCTGCACCATATGCTTCTATACAATTACAGGCTTCACGCTCTTTTATGCTATTGACCAAAGAAGCCTGTTTATACAGAGCTGAACCGTTTCAACGGACCTAAAGGATCATTAAGGTTTGTATCAAAATAAAAAGTAAAGCATACACAGACATGTAACTCAGTGACGGGTAATTCTTGATGTTTGTTGTGATGACAGCTCACCCTGATGAAGATCAGTGCACTGGAGTCTCCCACTTTGTACTTCCCCTCTGACACCTTGATCATGGGGAACTGAGCCGGACAGGAACATCGGCCCAGGATCTCTCTCACCTAAAGAGGACAAAACATTTCATCAGTCAGAGCTCGCAAACATGACTCACACATCTGTAAGGAACCTAACAGCATTTCCTGTTCCTGAGGTCAGTGCCCCCATTTGAAATCATGAAATCATGTATAGACACAGAAAGCCCTATGGTCCTGGGGCCTATGTGTCAGCAACACAATGACTCGGTTGTATGGTTTGAGAAACGAGCAGTTAGATGGGATATATGAGGGTGATGCAGTGAGTGTGCGTCATCTTCCTGTCAACTCCTCTGCTCTCTCCAAGCACCTACCCTGTGCTGAAAGGCCCCACCCGGCTCCCTGACCACATTAAAAGCCCTCATCTCATTCCTCCAGAACATTTTGTTAGTTTAGTTCACCACAAAGTGCCACAAAAGCACAAAAATACATATGTACACGTGGTAATGAAGACCCCTCCCTCTGCAGCTCCCTGCACTGTTACATGACGACGTTCCTGCCGCTGACATCACAAACTGAGGAGAGGAAGAGAGAGAGAGAGAGAGAGAGAGAGAGAGAGAGAGAGAGAGAGAGAGAGAGAGAGAGAGAGAGAGAGAGCTCATAAACCAGAGCGCCGGTGCTGATGATGTCAGCAGGCCCCCGTGCTGCCAGCTGGGTTTTGATTCGAGTGCCCGTGCCCTTGCTGTGGTCGCGGGTGCTTATTAGCCAACTGGAGTCAGACACAACTGCAGGGTGGAGTGAGACCCGCCTGTGCAGCGCAGGGCCCAGCTCATTCAGGACAACTTTCATGTTGTTCTTGGCGTCTCTCTCTCAGACAAAAGCGTGTGAGTACTTGTCAGGCCACGGAGGGAGAGAAAGTCGAGCAGCACAGTGACAGAGGATAAAAGAGGAGGATGAGAACAGCTACCTGTGTGTGTGTGTGTGTGTGTGTGTGTGTGTGTGTGTGTGTGTGTGTGTGTGTGTGTGTGTGTGTGTGTGTTTGCGTGTGTCTGTGTGTGTGTGTGCGTGTGCGTGTGCGTGTGCGTGTGTGTGTGTGTGTGTGTGTGTGTGTGTGTGTGTGTGTGTGTGTGTGTGTGTGTGAGAGGGCGGCCATTACAAAGGGAGGGAGTTCATATTATTACTGTAACAGCAATCACACGCCGTGTCACAGAAGTATTTCAGGTTGTGAGCTCCCTCCCTTGGGCTGCGTAGAGCATCTTTCAGGCTGCCAATACAGCTAAAGGGATGTAGCTTGTTTGTAGTGTGTGTGCGTGTGCGTGTGTGTGCGTGTGCGTGTGCGTGTGCGTGTGTGTGTGTGTGTGTGTGTCTGTTTGGCCCACAACACCTACATTAAAGTGAGCTCAGAAGATTAAGGAGGCACCGTGTTATTTTCTTGAAATAGCACCCCTCTTCTCTGCCATGTAAATTAAAGGGGCCGGGATAAGTGATAAGCCTCAGCAGCATCTCACCTGCCTCTCTGTTCTCCCTCTCACCTGCCTTACCCCCCCCCCCCCCGCCCTCTCCTCTCTCAGCTGCTTTTTGTTGCCTTTAAGTCTTTTATTTTTAGCCGAGTGCAGGAGCCGACGGGACCTATATTTGTCTTTTCTTTGTTTTGCTTACATTTCTACATCTGCTTTCTCGCTCTGCCCCTTCTCTCTCCGCTCTGTCAGTCTGTCTGTCGTTGTGTCAGTGGGTGGACTACAGCCCTGTTTGGAAAAACCCCAGCCAGTGACTTCATGGAAAGATTGCTATGGCAACAGACACACACACACACACACACACAGCCGTACCCTTCCCTTTTTACCCGTGCAGTTTTCCTTCTTTTTTCATTCTTAGTATAGTGAAGCTATTCTCTTAGCACCAGAACACCAACTCCCCCCAAGAGCTGAGGTCATAAGTTTTCCTCCAGAGAGGAGGTGTAGCGCTCACACACCGCCTCTCACATGAAAGACAGAGCGGGAGACATAGTCGAGCCATGAGGTGTTTTAATAAAAACTTAATCAATAGCAGACCTGACATTTGATCTATTTGCTCTGTCGAACCTCTCACATGTGCGCTTCCCATGCCGCTACTGTGTCAACAATGGATACACACACTGAAACTAGAATACACACATGAACTCTCTCGCTCACACGCACACACATGCTTATACATACACACAGTGGTGGGATGTAAACAAAGTACATTCACTTAGTTACAGTACATGAGGACATTTTCCATGTATCTGCACCTAATTGAGTAGATTTATTTTTGGATACTTTAACTTTTACTCCACAAAATATATCAGCAAATATCTGTACTTTCTACTCTATATTTTTTACAATGCACTGTGTTACACGTTCACATTGTGAACATTTACATAATTTTAAAAGTAACCAATGACGAGACCGGAATTGGTCCATTGATCCAATCGGAGCGGGCTGGTAACCTTAGAGCCCGCCTCCTTTAGAAGAGGCCACTGCTGAGGCTCATTCATAAGAGAGTCTGCGTTATTCTTATATTAAACAGAATGTGCAGTAAAGGCACAGTTGGTGATGTCCTAGAGGATTGCATAAGGAAACATACTACACTCTGCAAGTATTTCTACCCTTTATACATCGTATTGTGGCACTTGTACTTGAACACATTTTTCTTTATTTATTTGTACTTTTACTTCAGTAAAATGTGTAGCTACGTCCTCCACCGCTTGCATACACACAGTGCAGAGAGAGATAGGCCGGGAGGAGCGAGACAAGGTCACGCAGGAAACATGCGGAAGTGGAGCCAGAAGAGTGAGAAAAACTGCAGGATGAATTATAGATGTGTGCAGGTCACAAGAGAGACACTTTCAGACCGAGCTGCAGATGTTTGAGAAGGAAAAGAGACAGAGAGAGAGAGAGAGAGAGAGAGAGAGAGAGAGAGAGAGAGAGAAAAGAACAGTGACTGAACAATCCACAGCGTGGCCCTATATACTGGGAATGTGCTACATCTGTCTTCAGAGTGGAATGCAGAGATGCTTGTGCAAGAGCAGCAAGAGAAACATTTTCATTATTAAGAGGCCGCTGTGACGTTCCCCATGAAACTGAGAAGGTGGGTTTTGTCTCCTTGCGGCTTAATGCACAAGAAAATACACAGGACATATTCCTTTAATGACCCCCCCTGCTCAGATCGCGTCATGTGCTCAGTGTAAGTCAACAATCTATTCATTCTTTTCCTTCCTGACCTACAAACATCTTAAAGGACTTTCGTGGAGGAGATAGGCTGAGACGGAGGGCTGCCCAAACCCTGGGGATGTACAGAGGAAATGGGAGGAGGAGGAGAGAGATAAAGATGTTTAGGTCCACACTTTCTTCACTGTTATGTGACGTGGACTCCCATGTCACACTGTGTAAGACTGTGTTCTGTAACAATGATATCATAAAACAGGGGGTGTAAAACATTCCCAGTTTTGTGAATTTCTTCTAAATCTATCGGCAATAATCATGAGAATACACAACAAATAGTTCTAAGTTTCACTTCCTCATTCATAAAGGGATTTGAACTTCATAAATGTACACACAACTATATAAATATCTGTCTGTTCTCCTTGTGACTCAACAAGCCGTGTACAACTAGTGCTCTCATCAAACAGAGGTGTGCTGGCCTGCAGTGACTGGTTCCGTGTGCTACAATTGTTGCAAAAAAACCTCCGACAATAAAAAGCTGATCATTACAACATCTCACTCCACAGGAATTTACACGAGGGTGGTTTCAGCACTTACTCCTGCGCATTTCTGTGAGAAAATTGTAAAGAGGAAGAGGTTTATGACGGGAAACAAAGTGCTTTCAAAGAAAAGAAAAATGCGAGGAATATCAGCACAGGCGGCATATTCATTGGGACTTTAAAAAATGTAAAAAATTAAAGAAACCCTGTTCTTTGATGACAGAGGATCTTCTGTCATTACTGGCACCTTCCCATGTTGAAACAACCTCACCATCAGATAAGCACAGAAGGATATGAAAACTAGGCCACAGGGGGCGACTACTTGGCGGGGTGGAGATTTTTTGAAGCTTGGAGAGGTTACAGCTCCACCACCCACATGTAAACATTCCTAGATCCTGTGAGCACACACTGAAAACAGCCACATATAAGACTCTCTGCTCCTATAACCGCTGGTCTGACAGCCCGGATAAACATCTCCTCTGTGGACGACCATGCTACATCTCATAAACATGAAAGTGCCTCCTTTGCACAAATGATCTCTCTGGACAACCTGAGGGGCGAAGGGAGGATATGAACGGCTGATAATTATGTTTTCTGATTACGATGGACCTGTAGCCTGAGGGGAGGAGCTGCAGAGAAACTGAAGTATTTTGAGGCTGTTAGCAGCTCGACCAACAGGCCGGACGAGCTGAGACAAGATGGATAAACAGAGCGGGATCAAGGTCGGGTTAGTCAGTTAATGCTGGTAACACAGGAGAAACAGAATAATAACAATATACTTTAGAAATTAAGATAAATGAAGAATTCATTAAAGCTGTAGTTTGACGTTTTGGCAAATACTTTTCTTGCTTTTTGCAGAGTTTGATTGACAAGTTAAAACGAGTCTTAGCTATAAGCCTCAGCTATAAGACTCGTTTTCACATCAGGTTCTCAGCTACAACTGGGTGCTAGTTATAGGTTTCTATCCTCATTTGGTACCGTTCAGGGGCAGAAAAAGCCGACACCCCTCATGAAACCTCAATAAAAATCCATTAGATCCCAGTTGGTTTTTCATCTGCACAAAATTCAAAACTCTGATCGATATAATCGAGGCGGATTATATTACAAGGGATTATGTTAGCTTCATATTACCCATAAACTGAGCTCGGGCTGCATGTTTTCCCTTGTTTCCAGTCTTTATGCTAAGCTAAAAAAAAGCAGAGGCTGGCTCTCTAAATATTAACCAATCAGATGTGTGTGTGGTGACGATCTTCTCGTCTAACTCTCTGCAAGATGTCTTCTTCCCAAAATGTTGAATTATTCATCCAAAATAACTGTTTTGATCAGGTAGAAAAAAAGCAATCATACTGGGTCAGACATCATCGGAGAGAACCATGCTCTAAAAAAAAATCAATGTCTGTCTTCTGGCCACATGACAAACAGCCCATCAGGGGCTGGGAGGATAAATATAATCTAATGGACATCAAGTGCTGTAAGGTGAATAATTCCATCATTCATCTCTTTCAGCCAGATAGCAGTGTAATAAGTGGGTGCAGGAAGCTGGATATCACGCCGGCGTCTAACTCATTTGCTGCTTTGTTTTGATGAGGCTCCACAACACTCAGCACTCTCCTCCTGACATGCAAGGTTAGGGGAATGGATGACCGTCTGAGGACTCTCTGTCTGCCTGACAGTCTCTGCCTGAGACCAGCTGAGAGTCTGAGGCAGCCAGGTCACTCACACAGACAGTGGCTTGCTCAGATACACACCAACTTCACTGATAATTATGCAAAAGATAAGTAACTGGCACCAAAACACTGCAAATAAAGACATGAAGACGTGCAATATGCGAAGCCTGGAGTCAGCTGTTTCACCTCCATGTAAAAAACAGTGACGCGAGATCTGCTCTCTGCTGTCACTGTGAAGATAACCTGTAAAACACTAAAGCCACACAATTGCTTGTGACATGCGACACAAGATAGAGAAACAGTGAAGGATGCCACGCTCTCTCAGCAAAGCGTGTAAGTGTGACCCAATGCAGAGCATGATGACCTACTTTTCCCCTCCACTCTCTCTACTGTAGCTCTGCCTCCCACAGCCACATTCACGGCAGTCAGGTTTAACAGAGTGTACAGTAAAGTCACTCTAGGCACCCTATCTGTGCTCCACTCCCCTTTTCTATTCCATGAATGCATGTATTGGACCATAAGGTTAATGGCCGAGAGTGGCCACACACACATAATACACACATTCTTTGCTTTATGCCCTCTGCTCCGCTGGTGTTTCCATCCAAAGACGGAGACGTCAGCCTTTGATTACCTCGCTGCCAACGGTGTCAGTCTATTCATTTCCTCTCCTCCACGCCACCAACAAGACATATCGTTCTGCTGCTTGCAATCATCTCCAGTGGAGACAGGAGTGGGGGATGGTGGGTGGAAAACAGGGCTCGCACATTTATGAACTAAACAAGCCCTGAATGTTGAGGCCTCGGGTGAGAAGAGACATGAAGCAGTTAAAATGAGTGAGCAGGAAGAAGGAAAAGATGATGAAGGAAGGGAGACGACAAAGGCTGGGAAGCTCTTCTGGTCCCTTGTTTATGAGCTAGAGTATTGTTCTCTATAGATGCCGATATGCATGGAGTAAACATGTGAAAAATTAGAGTATGCATTAAGGGGTCAGTGAGTCGAGTTTTAATTATTATATATATGTCAGTTTGCCAGAGGCCTAAATGCAAGACCTAGAAAATACACAAAAAGGCTTGTGTAGGTAGCTAACCATGCTCCTTTCCCTAAGGCTCAACGCAGCATATAGGAAAATACTGCTTCAATCAAAGTCACTGTTATAATCCCTCTCCAATGGAAATATTATAGAAAATCCCCTAATGCACAGGATAAATGTATATGTGGAGTATACAGTGATGTGGACCAGCTGCTGTCTGTGTCCCTCATGAGGAGAACAGATTGCATGAATGGGGGGGTAGGAACCTTTAGACTCACAACAAATCACCGACTTAAACTACGTTGATAGGAAATGAGATGCCGGCCACTTCCTTAACTCTGGAGTGGAAAGCCGTCTCACTGTGAGATGAGTAAGAACATACGCAGAGGCAGATCGGAGGGAGGCGCAGTCGGGAGGGGAGTATTTACATGAGGGTGTGTTTCAACCAGGAAAGTAAACCTTACAGACAACGGCTTTAGAGTAGTGTGAGATTAAAACCTTTTATATCCAGCGGGTAGTTGATATGACACATCACAGAGTTTAATGAGTCACTATACTGTTACATAAGTTGTCTGGGTGAGGGATAATCATCATGTTCATTATTTAATTATTGTGAAATGGACCCCAACAGGGTGATGCAGCCCCACGACGAGAAGCAGACTAATAACTGGTGATAATTGGTGATTATTGTGCTTATCAAATAGTCACATATCCTGAGAGTGAGTTGCACTATGAGCGATCACTGTCTGTTAGTTTATACTAATTAGAATAACGACACATAATCCTGTTATCACTACGCTTGTATTCTCTCAACAGGAAGATTAATTTGATCACGCAACTAAAAAATGTCTAGAGTAATGGAAAGTTGGTAAATGTACAAATCTCATTGAGATGTTTTGAACAGAAAAGGAATCAAGTGCCACACTCTTCACTCACTTTCTCAGTGGAGCACTTGGGGGGACTGGCACCAAAATTAACACACTCACAAATACCAGTGCCCTTAACATGTCTGGTTGACTTCATCAAGATCCATGAATTATTTTCTGAGAAATCAAGGAAAATGTGTAAAAAAAAAAAGAAACTATCTCCTATCACGTGATATTAAATTAAGTGAAAATAGATTCCTAGATCTGCCCACTGATCCTGATACACACCAAAATGGAATGGGTGCGTTCTTGACCCACACTGTATCCTTCCGCCAAATTATGTGGTAATCTGTCCAAATTGTTTTAGCGTAATCCTACTAAATAACAGAAAAACTCAGACGACAACATAACCTCCTTGGTTGAGGTAATAACACACCAGATTTTAACGTACTGTTCATATGTGACCCTGAATATTTAAACATACATATGATCCTATAAAGTGTAGCTTGTCAGACTAAATGGTATTACTCCTATAGTTGATACACTGCGCCATAAAACTATTTGGAGGTCACACACACATACACTATATAATTCACATTTACGACTTGTGGTTTGATATATTGGATGTGAGCATCCTTGGGGTGCACACATGCAATCACAATGTACTGGGTTCACGTCTAAAAAAGATCAGAGGTCCAAATGGAATCTCAACACTTGCAGCATTTCAGCTTGTGCATGCATGTGAGGCACATCTCAGTGGGAGGTAATGACCTGATAAGTAATTGATGGCATTTGATCAATAATGGCAGTGGATATGAAAAGGCAAGCAGATCATGAATAAGTGAACAAATTATGTGTTTTGTTTTATTTAAAGCAGCTCCAAAACTAAGCCATCATGTCTCTAATCTCTTGCCTAATGCACCAGACAGAAATACACAGAAACATGTGCAGGTTTTCTGCAGGTTAAGCTTGAGTCTGATGCTATGAGAGACAGACGCCTGGTGATCTGCAGCAGGAGATGAGCTGGCGGCTGATTGAGCAGATATTGATCAAACTATTTAAAAAGAAAAAGGAATTCATTATGAGTTTCTTTCTGGTAAATACAAACATCGGGCCAGGATTCAGTGGAATTATGTCTCAGACAGTCTCAGCCACAAAATGGGAAGTGGACCACAGGGCTGGAGTCATTAGACAGGATGTCTTAGTACAAGTAGAAAAACTGCAAAACACTCATGATAATACTGCCCTATTTTACCACTGCAGCCATTCATCTTAGTGCCACTGTGGTGTCTAGTGTGAAGAGCCTTGTGTTGCTGATAAACATGCAGCTTTTTCCTTAGGTTTGACTTTTATTCACCAGACACATGGGAGTGCCACATCCTAAATCAGTCAAAGTCTGCCCCAATGCAACAGCTGAGGGACGTGTGTGTTAGCGTGAATGACACAGAACATCACAGACATACGCTCTGTGGCTCTCCTGTGATCTTTCCTGTCCTGAGTCTCAGTCAGGTTGTATAATCCTCAGCAGTCAGTCATATGAGTGAGTGTGTCGGACGCATGTCTGAGTACGAACAGCGCACATCCTCCGCCACATGCTCTCCTATTTCTGTCTGCGGAGGTCACACTCAGAAAGCTTCTCGCTCCAGTGTGACTGTCAACTGTCTTCCACCCAACTCCCTCTCTGCTGTCCCTCACATCTTTAGTGTCAAAGACAGACATTGTTCTTCTCAACAGCATGAAAATATTAAGTTCCCCCCCGCCTCCTACTCACAACCCAAGCATGTGTTCTTCTGCTGGTCTGTCTAGCTGTCTGTCTCCTCGTTAGCTGGGCCCTCTTGTAGACTCATGTCCTATAGCTGAGGTCAACCAGTTCAACAGGGCCAATGGCAAGAGTTGATGGTTTGAATTCCACAGGACAGGACACGTAAAGGAGGCAAAATGCCAAAGGACATTTTTGGAAGTGCTTCAGAGGACAGCAATCAATTAGTTAATAATTCATTAATCCATCTCTTCTTGTTTGATGTTGTATTGATTATTCCTGGTGGACAAAGTCAACTAAGAGGCTGAAGATGACCATCAACAGAATTAACATGTCAGTCTCTTGCAGCATTGTGAAGAGGCGGAGCTGACCTTTGTTACTCAGACCAAGCAGGTTGTGTTTTTTTAGCACTATTATGCAGAATTTTCTTAACTGATCTCTATGATATTTTGAGGAGGTAAGAGACATGACCCAAAGACGAAGCCCTTCAATTTTGATGCTGATTCCCATTGTGAGATTGGATGTTTTTCAACATTCTCCTGGATTTCTAAGAGGATAATTCGTGGATCTTAATCAGGCATGTTTAGGGACTGATATGTATAATTGTGCTCAATTTATTACAGATCCAAAATGAAAGAAATCTGGATCTAGTGAATGTGGTTTCATAAAGGGGACTGTCTTGGGGAAGGTATACACTCTACTGTGTGCCTTGCTAGTTCAAGAATGCAGGTAAAATGTCACAGAGTTGACCTGTGACATTTCAGAGCTCCAAGACAGAAACAAGAACTCAGGTGTCACACACACACACCGGCCCTGACAGGTGGGCAGGAATCTAACAGCACAGCTTCAAAACTGAGTTATGTGTAGATTCATGTACACACCCACACCACAGGGACTCTATAATGTGCCTGTGTTCGTCATAGCATCAACATGATGTTTTCAGAGAGGGTGTTTGACTTTTGACACATGTCTGTGTTTTAGAGTGGAAGGGATGTGCTTCTATCAGCTGATCCTGTTTAACCCACTGGTTCTGTGGAACCAAGGCCTGGGGGGGGGGGGGAAGCCTGTGGGAAAGTGGATTCATCCTGCAGGGACCATGACATTCCAGTACATCTGTTGTATGAAAACTGAGCTAGGGGATCATTACACTCCTCTAGGTTGACTTTCATGAATCATAATGTAGTTATGAAACATTTTGGGAAGCAGCTGGGGTCAGAGTATTAAACCACAGGCTAACACGTGGCTCTATTCAGATGCAACTCACCAGCTCATCCAAATTTCGCATGTCACATAACACTCTCTTCGGCTGCCAGATGAAGGGCTCTGGTTCGGGTTCATCTTCGTCCTCCTCCGCACTGTGGTGGCTGCTCTCCTTCCGACTGAAGCCCCTGCTGGGTGAGCTCTGCTCGGCCGGCGGCACCGCGTCGATCCGCAGGCTCTCCTGGTCCCGGATCTCCTCCTCGATCTCCTCCTCCAGCTGGATCAACATGGGGGCCAGCATGCCAAACTTGGAGCCGCGGCGAGCCACCTCCAGGAGGCAGAGGATGAAATTCTTCTCGTTGCACCTCTCCACCAGGTCGTTGGTCTCGAACATGAGCACGTCCTTGATCCAGAGCTCCTGGCGGCACCAGCTGATGAAGTTGGACACGTTATCCCGGGCCAGGAAGGAGCCGGGCACGACGTTGCGCGACTGGAAGCCCACATCCTTGGACGGCACCTTCATGGACCTCGCAGCCTCCGGGCTCTCCAGCTGGAAGTCCTGCGCGGCGCGGTTGACGTGGTTGGCGTGCCGGCACAGGGCACAGCCGCTGCCCAGCCCGTCCATGAAGGTGTCCGCGGAGACATCCAGGTCGTACAGGGTGTTCAGCCACTCCGCCAGGTCCTCCTTCATGGCGTACAGGTACTCCTCGCTGGATTTAAAGGGCCGGATGCTCTTGGAGGCGGACGACTGGATGTTGCTCTGATCAGCCATATTGTCGGATTTATGTATCAATAAAAGTCTACCTGATGAATCCGGGTTGTCTCATCGCACGACCGCGCTCCAAAGCCTCGCCCGCAGGATGCAGGGAAATAGCCGTGTGGACGCACCCATGCCCGGTGTGCATGTGTGGTTTCTTATCGCAGCTCCTCGTAGCCTGGCTTTGTGCTGCCACGAGCATTCCTGGATGCGGACTGGCCCACTGGCCCTGGCGCATGGATGCGTGTTCCGGATGTCTCTGCGCAGCCTGGTTCCTTCAGAGAGCGCATCGCCGGGGGGAGCCGGGGTGGGAGAGGAACGCGTGCGCTCCCGGACGGCGGCACACGCCCATGCGGCGAATCCACCCGGGGTCCGGTGGCTCGGCTCGCCCGCTATCACAATCCACGTGTCACCACCATGTCTGCGGTCGGATCCTTCTCTTCAGGAGCACTGTGCAGCAGCAGCAGCAGCAGCAGCACTGACTCCACGGATCATCCTCCCCTGCAAATAGGCTCAGCCCATGTTGCGCCGCCTCTCGCTGGATATGTTGACCCGCGGTGGCTTAGAGCAGCAGAGCGACTCGGTGGCACATCCCATTATGAGGGATCATCGCTCCGCACAGAGGAGGCAAACTTAACCCCATGTTCTCCAACTCAGCATATGCCATAATACTCCCCCGACGTGTGGGTTATCAGGCAACAACATGAATACATACAGTTCAAATACTCATCATTTAAAATAGACCCTATTCTTTATTTTATTTAATATTAACTTAACCCCATGCTCTCCAACTCAGCATATGCCATAATAGTCCCCCCTAAACCGGACGTGTGCTTTATCGGGGGAGCAACATGAATACATACAGTTCAAATACTCATCATTTAAAATAGACCCTATTCTTTATTTGATTTAATATTAACTTAACCCCCTGTTGTCCAACTCAGCATATGCTCTTATACAACCAACGTAGCTGACATCATAACCCACATTTTGTCACTGCAGGCCCCAAAATACTGTTAACGTTGAATTCAAATACTAAACTATTCAAATCCATCGTACACTGAGTCACAGAAGTTCACTAAGCACATGGTCTTATTTCCACTGAACCTTATATGTTTGATATCCTTACCCACTATCACTGCAGGCCAACAACTAGTTAACAATAAATTCAAAAACTACACGTATAGTATTGTTTTGAATTGTTATGTTAAACTTAACCCCACCTTCACCAACTCAGCAGAGGCTCTCTTAAACCTGCTGAACCTGATATGTCGGTTATCATTTCCCACATTTCCCACTGCAGACCCACAAATACTTTACATTGAATTGGAAAACGTAACATTTGAAACTCATGTCTAAACTCTAACTGTAGTCTTAATAATTAAATTAGAATATCAAGCAGTACAGCGCTTACCTCTGCCAAGGCTCAACAGTGCCCTTATGAAACCATATTTAAATTCACTAGATCCATTTCTCTCTGGATCTGCATCAAAGTTTCATGGATTGGTCCTTGGGTCAATCATACTTAAGGTAAAAAAAGTAAAAGTACTCACAATCCAGAAAGGTCTTTATCAGGTTGTCTTCTATGTTATGGGACTATAACTCTTTGCATAAAGGTGTAATTGTAACTTGGAGGTGGAGAAATGATTCATTTAACACACTCCTTTTTAAAATATTGATCAAATGTTTCATGTAATCAATGCTGTCAAATAAGTGTAACACAGTAAGTAAATAACAGTATGTGATTTCGCAAATGAAGAAGGGAAATCAAAGTACTTCTCAAAGAAGTGAAAATTCAAGGTGTGTACTTGCAACGATCATACATTTTTTTTAAGTTTATTTCAGGTGCTGAGACTTTTACATGTTGGTATTTTGAGTTCATAATGTTGATGATTATATATTCATGCAGTTTTTTGCACCCTGTGATCAAACAGGCAACTAGTATTTTTAATTTACGAGGACGAAAAGATCATTTGGTTACATAGTCGCTCACTGAGGACGTCTTTGTGTGGCCTTTTTATACCAAGTAGCCTCAAGTGATAAAAAGCATTTACAGCTGCATCTCAGTATCACGAGACAGCCACTGTGATCAGTGCAAGAATTTCCATTCCCACTCTATAATCTCAAACATGATTAAGGGATAAAATGAAGAGGGAACTGTGATACGTTAGTTAAGCTTGAGAAGCTTTATCTAAAACTTTTGCAACTTTGTGATTGATTTGTAAAAGACAGTGAACAAATCAAGAATCTCAGACCTGGGAGACAGAGTCTGTAAACGTTGAAAAAGCAAGAGATTAAGAATTCAAAGGGGAGATAGTGAGATAAACAAGAGACGGGCAGTGTTACTCAGTCCACTCAAACAGTGGTTTGCAGCACAAGACAGTAACTAACTCATGATAAGAGAATCTAATGATAACAAAGAGAAATGTGTGTTTGTCACAGTGCACAGGTCTGTTGTTAGAGTGAGGGAGAGGCAGGCTCTTTCTATAACAACTTGAATGTTGCATTAACCTGGGAAAAGTTGATTCCTCTTCTTATTCTATACATCTGTAAAACTTTCAACGACCAGCAGGATCATTTAAGACCAACACCAAGTCACATAAATGATACAAGAGACTTGTCTTGATGTCAGATCTGCTGACTCCTCGGCACCAAACTTCAGTCAAATGTTGATGTTGAAACCTGATTTTCAGGTTTTTATGGTAAAACATCAGTGAAACTTGCCTGAGGCACAGTCAGTGATCTAAATTCCAAACAAGATGGAAGCCTCACAAGTCAGATCTGGAGCACGTGAAAACTAATGAATCCTATTGGCTATTTGAATACAAACTCAACCAAACCTAAGCTTTTTTAGGACTATGTGATTATCTATAGAGGCTTACATTCTGAGAATTGTCTGAAAAGCACATTCTCTTCAATTATATGTGGGTCTACCTGTCATTTCTATCTTGATAAACTTCTGGTTGTGTCTTTAAATAAATCTTTCCACCTTCTCATTTCCCTTTCAACGATCCTCGTTGGAGCGGCTCATGTACTAATGTGCTATTGTTTGAATTAAAATGAAGTCGGCTGCCAAGAGGGTGGTCTTGTTTTCATTTAAAAAGAGTCATGTGTCTTTTTAAGAGAGAAAGAAAGAGCAAACGAGAGGAAGGAAGGGAGGCAGCAGAGAGAGATAGAGAGAAAAAAAAGAAAAGAGGGGGTGAGAGGGAGAAGGTGGGGGATGATGAGATCATTTTCTGGGCCGCGATGAATCAGCTTTTCTGTCGGTAAAGAGAGAGGGAGAGAATTCCGGGCTCTGTTAATCCACACGAGCAACTGGCCGCAGTGAATGAGAGGCACTTCAAGATCTCAGCTGTGGCAAAAGTAAGTTACAAATAAAAAACAAACCACACATGGACATGAACCTTGATTACTGTGTCTCATTGGTCTGAGGATGTGAGGTGAGATGCTGATGTACATACACGAGCGGTTACAGAGCGACCTCTCTGCTTTTTTAAATGTTCTCCCTGTGCTCTGACAGCGAGGTTATCGATCAGCAACCCTGGAGCTGGAAAAGGTTTTGTGTCCCAACATGAAACCTTCAGGATATTAAACTCAGGTGCTCAGATGCTGTATCCTATATTTTTTCACACACACCTATAGAATCTCACAAGCATATTCACTATCTGTAACGTTGCCACAGGAAAGTCAAAGCTCATGTGTTCAACTGAAGCAACAAACAAGTGTCTCAACTCAGTATTCATCAGGTCAGGCAGCATGTTTGGACAGAATCCTGACGGCTAAACAGAGAATACTGCAGAAGACGTTGCACAAGAAACAAGATGGAAATGCTGTAGGTAACAAAAAGAAAACACCAAAGAGCTGCAAGATGGTCTTAGCCACGTGTTCAACAGATGTTAAAAAAAAATGCCATCTGTGATTTATAACAGCACTTAATGCAACTTGATTACCTTATGGCCATACGGCTCAATCTAAGAGGGGAATGAGGGCCACACCTGAATGAGTAAAATTAAATATTAATCGTCAAGGCATCTGTGATAGCTAGGTTCCCACAAGGTCATTTTGTTGTCCTGTCAGCTTATGTCAAGTCTATTGGTTATAAATAAATCATGGATGGCAGAAAATATTAGTGCCCACATTATTTGAATCCAAAGGGTAAAATCCGATTCTTTAGAAACAATTGAAGTCCTGTATGCTACTGCTGTTTTGTTACATCACTCAATTCAGTGTTTTGTATGAAGGTCAACAGTGTCACTGATGCAAAGCTCGTGTCGAGTATCAATTTGATTCCTGAGCTGCAGCCGCACAAGCTTTGGTCAAACCGGCACCACCTACTGGCAGAAGGAGCAACTGCAGCAGCTGTGCTCCATCTAAGTCAGTATGAACACACCAAGTATTCAACTGACCGAATCATGTGAATAGGACAGAGGAGACTGCTTCCATCATCTCTCCAAGTGAGATTCAAGGTATGTGACCCATGGAAGCTTGAAACTACACTAGTGACAAGACAGTTGCTTTTTGCACAACTTTCATAGAGACTGATTAAACAAACCGGGTCAGGCATTTCCTTTATGAATTTATTTAGTAAACGTGAGTATCTAACATCACAAAGACGTGAAATCGGTAAAATTTTATTTCCCAAATTTGCCATAATACAACTGTCACTTATGGGAAAGGGGAGGCAATTATGCAAATGAATGAAAAATATTGCATTTTACAATACAAAGTGAAAACTAATATGAATTTTAAAAAAAGCAACAACGAAAAAAAACATGCACAATACAAGATGCAGCATAAACATGGAATACTAAACTTAAAAAAAAATATATGGAAACACAATTTGAAACTGCACAGGATGTTTGACAGCAGTTCTATAACCATTGGAATATGGAATCATAAATTAAAAATCTGCGCCATAAAAATCAAATTCCACAAGAGGAACGGTCATGAAGTCGTCCTTCAGTAGGGTCGTTCTCTGCGCTCCTGGCGATGGTCCCTTTAACAAAGTAAAGGAAAGGGATCAATGACAGACCTGAGCAATTTGCATGACAGGTTTTAACCCGGTTTCGGTCAAGACATGTTCATTCTGGCTCTTTTCAAATTGCATCTAAAATTATAATTGTGGCGAGTCATCTTGGCATTACTAAATACTGACAATTGAGTAGTTTAAAAGAAAATAAATCTACCTCATTTCCATCTTGCCACCTGGTGGGCCCATTCCTCTTCCACCTCTGCCACCCATTCGGTCCATGGGGGGTCCTCCACGCCCAGCCCCACGAAAGCCTCCCCTATCCATTCCACCACGTCCTCTGAATCCACCACGGTCACCTCCCCAGCCTCCACGGAAACCTCCGGGGCCACCTGGGCCGCCTGCACCTGCTGGCCCACCTCGGTCCATACCTCGGCCTCCACGCATTCCCATTCCACCTCTGCCACGGTCTCCACCAGGGGGAAACGGAGGACCACCGCCTAACCCTTCTGGTTTGGGAGCTTTGCACTGGTTACACTCCATTCTCCAGGCAAAGTTCTGGTTACTACAACCCCTGAGGACACAAAAAAATTATATTAAAACATATCCTATAACAGGGGAGGAAAAAGGTTTTAAGTTGACTTTGAACCATGAAAGGAATACATACGGGTTAGGACACTCCCAGTCCCCAGCTCTTTGCTGCATGTTGCCTCCTGTGGGTCCACCTCTGCCCATTCCACGGGGACCACCTCGTACCCCGAACCCTCCGCGGTCTCCTCCGCGGCCCATCATACCTAATTAGATGAGAAAATTATATGATTTTCAAAATATTATTGCGGTATTGACACCTTCTACAAACTAGTAACTGAAAGTTGTTTCCAGCACGAGTATATCCTCCTAAAATAATCCAAAACCCGAAAAACTAAATTCAACAGGAGACATGTACCTCCACGACCCATCATACCGTCTCGCATTGGCATGCCCCCTCTCATTCCACCCATCATAGGTTTCCTGCGTGCCATGGAAACCTTAAGCCTTCGGCCTTGGAACTCCTTTCCTAAAATTAAGAATACAAAGATAAAAAAAATGTACAACCATTCATAAATCCAATTTTGGTGCAATCACACATATATACTCTTTTTAATTTGATGTACACCCAGTCAAACATACCATCAAAGTGCTCCACAGCCGCTTTAGCACAGACCGGCTCCTCATAGGACAGAGTGGCATCTCCCTTGGGCTTTCCAGAGTCCTTGTCTGTGTATATGTTAATGGCTGGCTGGCCGAGTCTGCGGTTCATCTAACACACAATGACAATTTGATTTTAGTTACATTATTTTGCTTCCATCAACATTCAGGGTGAATGTCGGTGACTAATCCTACCCTGATCGGACCGACGTGTTTGAAGAATTCAGCCATTTCCTCCAGGTTTGCCTTCTCAGACAAGCCTGTGATGTAGATGGTGCTGTTCTCTGAGTCATCCTGCTCTTCAGGGCGTCCTACATCATATACAAAACAAAACATATGAATCACAATGTAACCGTTTCCTAATATCACTTCAAGAAATGTGGTTCACTGTGTGAAACACAAATGTCAAGAGCATAAAGGGTTGAGTGAGAGACAACTCACCCATTTCACGCTCGTCGCTCATTGGTCCTGTAGTCCATCAATTCAGGGGGAGAGAGACACATTGAAAGAAGTCAGTGTGTGCGCATCTTCAGTCAAGTGTACAACACCTGAGTACTACAACAGAAAATCCAGACACTTCCTTATAGACTCCGTCAGACGTACTGGGAAGTTGAACATGGCTCCTTATGGTACACCACAATTCCCACAAGTGATATATTGTATCGAAAAAGAGAACACCTCAGACCCTTTGGCAAATAATTGTGTGTCATTTGAAAAGCCTCTAAGACCAGTACGAAATCCTCAAAAAAGAACAAAACTCAGGCCTGAGATTTGTCAAAAGCAGTAACGGACACGTTTGAGTGAAATTTTCTTATTAACCCGTCAAAAACTTGCTGTCAGACCTTAAGCAGTGATTGAATTATACCAAGTACCCCAGAGAAAATGGTCACAGGCTTTGAAATAAAAAAAATTGCCCCAATATTTCCAGCAGGTTCATAAATTTTGAAATACCACAATGTAAAAGACACATCAATACTTGAAGCATATTTGCTCAAAAAGTGTAAGGCTTTTAAAGGACTAACCAGTGTGATACTCGTAACTTACCACCAGGCTTACTGAAGCCACCTCTGTCTCCAGCGCCGCTATGGGGGAATAAATGGAGATATGAAGGCGTTTTCCCTTTTACAGCCACTTCCATGGCTCGAGCAAAGTGGCTTGATTGAGGGAGTAATCATAACATTCTAGCTAATCGAACAGCAGCTGAAAACCCCCCAAAATCATAAATACACAGTTTAATTGAGGGTATATGTATTACGTATGTGCCATTCCTTTACAAGCCTAGTACAATCTAAGTGACAGTATATTAGTAGATACATCTGTGCAAAAATATATATATATTAATGGTTAACATTTTTTTTACTGCCTCTGAAAATGTAACAACCCCCAAACATTTGTACAGGTAAAAATGATTTCAGATGCATTGATATTTGTACCCAGACCCCAATCACCCCAATAACATTAGCTCTGACAATTCAGAAATGTACAATTAAAAGTTAAAATACAATGCATCTGAAATTTCACAACATTGTCAGGTGATCACATTCACCTGGTAATTAAATAAAAAATAACAGTTATACAAAGTTTAAAAAAAAACACCAAAAATTATTATTACTGCGTTTACCAAGGTTGTTAAATAAAAGAAAAACAAACACTGGAAAACCAATGAATATCACCATCATGCTAATAAAAACCACCATCCTCAGGTCTTGAAAAAGGGCAGACCCCCGAATCTTTGTTTAAGCTCCCTCCTGTTGCTTAAGCGGGCGGCTCTGTACTCAGTACAGATACTTTTTAGAGAAAAGATGGTTTTAAATGGCTCTCAGTGTTACCTGTACGGTATAAATGTGACAAAGCATGTTAAAAAGGTGCTCAAAGAATGTGATCAAACATTTGTATTCCAAACCACAAAAACAATTTTAAACATTTCAAAATGACATGTGCACCCCCCCCAGAAAACAAATACAACTGTGCAAATCTAAAACTTTGCTAAAATTCTAAGGTATAAAAGCTTCTATGCTACAGCTGCATTTGTGTATTTATTCCTAGTCATGTCATTGTTTTTTATGTATTCTGGTTTACAACTGCTTTAGTTAGTTAATAACGAGTTGCTTCGTTTGAGTAGTGTATGAAATTTCCGACAGTGGCTAAAAGCGGCCTACCTGTGTGTTTACTGTACCAAAAACCAAGTCATCTCCGCGCCACCAAGAAACCATGAACCAGAAAAGAACGTGAGGAACCGATGATTCGAGGACCCTTTCTGACCAAAATCTCAGCCAAGGCTTAAAAAAAATAATCTTAAACGATGTGAAGATTTATCAGGTGAAGTACTTCTGTACACTTTGAGATGTCAAAGTTGCTTTTTCAACCATATAAAATGTTTTCATGTTTCAGTTTTACATAAGTCTTTACAAATCTAAACCAAAGAAAATGCCCCATACATTCTGATCACCTTAATATGTCCGACCTGTTATGCAAAAATAAAAATCCTGTTTATTGAGTTGAATGTTACTCAATCTGATTTGGGGTTGGGTCAAACCTTTGTTTAAACAAACTATTAAAATGCCCAATGCCCAATGTAATTTGACTGGCATCTCAATAAGGGCACCCGAGTGTCAAGGACCATCTCAATTGAGTTCTAATTTTATTGTCATGAGGGATACACATCTACATAAAATACAAAAAAGGTGCAATACACCAGAAAACCCGTTTGGGAGCCAGTGTGAGATTAGATTGGATCACACTACAACCAAATCCCTGAGTGTCTGAGAGTCTCTTAACCCATAGAACTGCTAAGATATTGTGACAGTAAACATATTCTCTGCCAATTTTGTATTTTCCCCATGTGGTCTGGCATCACTATAAACGTTTTTACCTTTGAATTTGGTCATGGAGGTGATACACCACAAAACACTGCCATTGCATGGTTGGCTGATACAGAAACGAATGCGTTAAAAAGACATGTGATTTATTTCAAATTTGCTTTCGATTTCTATTGACCTGAATGTTACATTTACAGTTTCCACTTGAGAATTTTAGCTTGGCTGAATGTTGAAACTTCGACCACAAAAACACACTTAAGAGATTTCAAGATGTCTTTTAGTACAATAGATGATATATATTGATTTATTGATATCTTCTAAAACCAATGTTGATGCAACAGGCACAAAGTTCGTTGAGAAACTTAATAATGGGCTAGTTCCTCATTATCTTTGCCTCTTTGTAGTTGATGCGCTGTAATAGTGAGGTCTACTAGCACATTTGATTCCACCATTTCCATGATGTCATTATTCCTTGTTGTGCTTCTTCCTTGGGCCACTAAACCAAGAACAAATGCGTATTGCCTGTGACAGCCTCCCAAAAACAAGACAAAATAAGTGAATGTGTCTGTAAGTAAAGAAAAAACTTTCATCGGAAATAGTTTTACCCAAATATTGCACTAGAGTAAAGATGGAACAAAAACGCCCTGAATGAGGTCTAATAATTAATTATTTTGAATCCAAACACTGTGTGGTTTAGTTTCACGTTAAACTAAAATTAAAGGACTTAAGCACCGCAATAATTGAAAAGTCTACAGAACTTCTGCAGGATCTCGCTTCGTTCTCCTTCAACCATTGGTTAGTGAATAACGCAACAGGGTGAAAAACTGACCTGTATTGTTGAATGTTTGAACCTTCCTTAGTAAAAAACCCATCATAATTTGGATGTAATAGGATACACTTCCCTTGTTCCCAACCATGGATCCTTCTCAGTAACCCAGAAACTACTTTTAATCATGTTCTAGGTAATCATCTATTCAATCTAATTTTTTATGCACAGGAATCTGATAAGATTTACAAACAGAGATAGACCTCAATCTTACCTTTGGCCAAATGAGAGGCAGGGTTGAGAGAAACTGAACAGCTACAATTTCAGCCATCGACAGCATGTATTACATCTCAGTCCTTGGACATTATAGGAGAGACCCATCCTTTACCAGCACTGACTGCTGTCAAATAATTGATACCTTTCCATTTTAAGAAGAAATAAGTATAATACATTGAATGTTTATTATTTTGATTATTTCAACTTTTCATTGGGAATTGTCTCAACCCTGCCCCAAGTGGCCACAGCACCTGTAGAGTTAAAATACATTTGAGGTTAGTTGCTAAGGAAATACACTTACCCCATGCCACGACCCATGCCGCGCCCACGGTGCATCATTCCACCACGATCAAAGCCTTCTCTGCCGGGGCCCCTGCTCTCCCCTGAACCTGAGTACCTTGAAGACTCTGAGCCAGAGTAACCAGAACCACTACCCTGGCCATCCTGTCGGTAATTATCTAAAAAGAAGAGCACAAAAGCATTAAAACCAAGTCAATGAATGTCTACAGTGAGATTAATGTATGAATGCCCATTAGAAAACCACAGTTCGGCCAGGTGTGAAAAGCAAGGCGTACTGTAATGGTTGGACTGGTAACTCGGTGGTCCACCTTGTTGGCCATACTGACTGGCTGGAGGTTGTCCGTAGGAGCCAGCAGCCTGCGGGGGGTAAGCAGGGGGAGCCTGGGACTGCTGCTGGGTCTGCTGCTGGTACCCTGGCTGCTGGCTGTAGCTTGCCTGCTGGGCCTGGTAACCAGCCTGTTGCTGCCCATATCCTGCTGGGGCGGTGTAGCTACTTTGGCTGTAACTAGCCGGCTGGCCGTTAGCATTGTAACTGGTAGAGACAAAGCAAGACAGATCTTATGTTTAAGAGCTATGGTCATACTTCATAAATGGGGAATCAAATGTATAAATGGGGAGTTCCTACCTCTGCGGTGTAGTGGGAGCAGCCTGCTGGCCATAACCTGGGTAAGCAGACTGGGCAGTATAGCCTGGCTGAGAACCATAAGATTGGGAAGCAGCTGGAGCAGCAGCAGCTGGAGTGCTGTCATAACCACTTGCTCCATAACCCTGGGCGGACGATGAGTAGCTGTGAGTTGTAGACTGAGCAGCAGGATAGCCAGCTGTGGAGAACACAATTAGAAAAAGATTCTTAAGATTTCTGTGGTTTGACAAACGGATGACCCCAAAACTTGTTCACATTACAGAGAATAATGATGGCGAAAGATAATTTACTGTTCACATTGTCTAGTAGACAGGTCGAACGGCTTGTTCAGATAAATATATAATTGCTGGTCAGTTAAGCAGCCTGTTTTACATTGAAAAACTGTATGTATAGCATACACACAATAAAAAAACATTAAGAGCATATGACTTTGGTTTAATAACTTATTTTAGGCTGAATAGGCATCTATACTTGATTAAATAAATAAAGAACTTGTGAATGGGCCTGCGACTTATTTTTGTCATGTCCAACACAATCTATACCATGAATTCTTAGGCAGAGCCACGTCTCTCTGCTTTAATAACTGACCTGAAGCTGGTTGGCCATATGAGGATCCATACTGCTGTTGCTGCTGCTGAGGGTAGCCTCCAGCAGCAGGAGTTGTCTGGGTGTAGCTGCTGTCAGCTGCTGCAGGTTGGGCATAGGATCCATAACTCTGCTGGCCATAGCTCTGCTGAAAAGATAATTAGAGTATGTTAGCTGACGGTTAGAATATAGATCTTACATTCGTACAACTTGAACATTGTAAATGGTTGTGTAAACTTCTAAAATCACCCCGTAAATATGAGCACAGCCTCCATTTATATATACACACACAAACTTTAAAATTATTTGTTTTAAACGAATATTATCACAATATTAACAAATTCACTTGACACATAAAATCCAGCTACAACTACTCAGGCATGTAGAATCTCACCTGTGCAGACTGTCCATAAGTCTGTGAGGGCTGCGCAGCATAAGAGGCATACCTGTAAAAACACAAACCACATAGTTAACTCATCTGCAGTAGTTGTGGAGGAAGTACTTAGGAGTAAAAATACTACTACAACTCAAAGTGTGTGAGCTACTTTTAACTACTTTATATAGTTAGCAAGTGGTTCCTTATCATATGGGATGTAGGTCACTGTAAAAGGTCAACACACCGACTCAATGGTAGAACTTAAAAGCAGTGCGATAAGGCTAAAAGCTTTATCGTGATTAAACTGTACACATCAGACAATGTCAATTGTTATCAGAATAAATGTCCTCCAGTTTTTTTCTGCTAAACATTTTACAAATCTGATGATGATCACATGTGTAATAGATCCTCACTGTCCATGTACAGTAAACCTTTATTACTATTGATAAACTTGCCCAGCTCTAGCTTAAATTCATTAATCTGTTTTCAGTTAGACCTTCTGGTGAAATCTTGGGATTAGTCACAAGAGGCCACCACACAAAAATGTTAGGAACGAATATTGAAATCTTAAATTACATAACTCTTTTCCTAGTAACTCTGATAAGTAACTAGTATATCAATTGAATATTATGTAGTGGCGTTAAAAAGGACAACATGCTTCTTAATTGAACTTAAAGTGACGTAACGTGTGGTGAGTGAACGTGGTGATCTTACCCCTGCTGGGCGCTGGTCTGGTTGTACGAGCTGTAATCTGGAACAACAGGGGACATGTTTGTTAGCTCGCCAGATTCAAACAAAGCGCCCTGAGCCCGCCACACACACACACACACACACACACAAACACCGGCAGTGAGGTCGCCATTCAACCACAGCACGGCGACGCTCACCAGCACAACACGACGCCTCGAAACCGACTCTACGTTACACGAATGTGAGGTTAACAGAAAAATTTGCCCGAATCTGAGAAGAATCCGCGTCTGTTTCCAGAAACCAACTGACAGAAAATAACCGCGAGGAGCGCGGAGCTAGCACGACTAGGCCCGTGTGGCTAGTGCTAGCTTAGCCCCGCGACGACCCGGCTTATATCATCAGAAACCCGGATTACACACACCGTGTCTTTACATTAACCACATCAGTAGTAACAAAATACATCGAGGCACAAGATTTCTTTGAACTCCGTGTAAAATAACACAATTGTTCCCTTACCTGGAGCCGACGCCATTTCGGTGTACGTGCGCAGGACGACTGGACAGCGCGGAGTGCCGGAGGAGGAGGAGGGGCTTCTTCACCAGCAGGCGAGATGTCGCGAGACGTGGCGTCACAGGGGCGGATGTGGCGTCACAGGGGCAAGGAGCCGGAAGTGTTTTCCACAACTTCAGCCCTTCATAATAATAATTAGAGCCCGAGCACTAATAGTCACTGACAGACGTGAGTCCCTATTGAAATTGGAAGGATTCATTTTTTTCTTTGAGGCCTGATGTACCAGGGCTTACATCAGATCAACTTCAAATTGAGATGAGTGTCATAATAAAAGTTGTAACTGTTTACATCACAAGATAATGACCAAGATTTATAATTTTTTCCAAATTCACATTCACCTGAGTCTCCTGCTCTTCTGATATTCTTGTTATTATTGTTTTAATTATCATTATTATTTATTTTATTTCATTTGTGCGTAACGTGCCTTGTTACTGGATTTATTTGTCATGATTTCAACGCCTTTATATCTGTACGATTCAAGTTAGATAGATAGATAGATAGATAGATAGAGTACTTTATTCATCCCCGAAAGGAAATTAAGTTGTCATAGCAGCCGGTACATTTGAATACAATAAAATACAATACAATAGAATAAAATAAAAAATATTGAGGTAGAAAGAATAAAAAAACAGAAGCACAAGATAAAATAAAATAGGTAGATAAGGTGCAGTGGCAAGATGATGGTAATAGTACTGATGATATGATGGTAATGTTATTGTTAGACAGTATATATGAATAGTACAGTATATATAGTATATAATATAACATAATATATATTTATATATGATAGTAATTATACCAGTATAAAAGCAGTATATAGTAGTAATGGCAGCAACAGTATATATAATAATAATAATAGTAATAGTGATATAATAATAGTAATTATAACATGTACACATGTATAAATATGTGTATATAGACTTATGTATACAAGAATATACAGAGAGTATGATATAATATATGATATATACTAGAGGTATGAATATGAATATAAGTATTTGACTATACAATAGGTAATATAATATACTATGAGTGTAAGAATATGAAGACAGTGTGAAAAAGACAATATTACTGTATAAAATGATATATAATATCAATATGGTTTATATGAACACATATCACATATGATGTGAAGTAAGTGTATATGGAGCGGAGTGTTGTACAGGTACACAGTGCAAGGAGACAGGTTTAGTGCAGTTCTGTGATGGTGGCTCTGACAGAGGTAGAGGAGTTGAACAGTCTTATTGCAGTTGGGAGGAACGATTTCCTGTATCGTTCCTTCGAGCAGCGGGGTTGAATGAGTCTGTGGCTGAAGCTGCTCCTTAACTTGTCCAGTGTTTTGTGGAGGGGGTGAGAGGGATTGTCCATGATTGCCAGCAGTTTTGCCAGCATCCTGTCCTCCACCACCTCCTCCAGTGTGACAAGCTTAGAGCCAACCACAGACTTTGCTTTCCTTATTAGTTTTCTCAGTCTGTTGGCGTCCTTTGCCTTGATGCCCGCACCCCAGGACACCACAGCAAAGAAGATGGTGCTCGCCACAACAGACTGGTAGAACATCTGCAGCATCTTGTTGCAGACATTGAAGGACCTGAGCCTCCTCAGAGCCGGCTCAGGCCCTTCTTGTAGACGGCCTGTGTGTTGGTGTACCAGTCCAGTTTATTGTCCAGTGTGACACCCAGGTACTTGTATGCAGACACCACCTCCACATCCGTCCCACCGATGCAGACAGGAGAGGGCAGGGGCTTGTTCCTCCTGAAGTCTACCACCATCTCCCTCGTCTTCGCCACGTTGAGCTGCATGCAGTTCTCCCCACACCACTTCACAAAGCGGTCAACCAGGTCCCTGTACTCAGCCTCCCCCCCGCCCTCAACACACCCCACAATGGCCGTGTCATCAGAGAACTTCTGCAGATGACACGACTCAGTGCAGTGCTTAAAGTCAGCAGTGTATGTGATGAAGAGGAAGGGGGACAGTACAGTTCCCTGGGGGGCCCCGATGTTACTGATCAGACGATCAGACACACAGTTCTGTAATCTCACAAACTGCGGTCTGCCCGTCAGATAGTCATCGACCCAAGTGATGAGGGAAGCACTCACCTGCGTGCCCTCCAGTTTGGCCTTCAGCAGTCTGGGCTGGATGGTGTTGAAGGCGCTGGAGAAGTCGAAGAACAGGATCCGGACTGAGATGTTGGGTCTGTCCAGGGAGGAATAAGCCTTCTGCAGCAGGTAGATGATTGCATCATCAACCCCAACATGGGGCTGATATGCAAACTGCAGGGGGTCTTGTGATGGGAACACCAGCGGCCTGAGGTGTGCCAGGACCAGTCTTTCCATGACCTTCATGATGTGAGAGGTCAGTGCCACCGGCCTGTAGTCCTCCATACCAGCAGGACGTCCTTTTTTGGGCACTGGGACCAGGCAGGATGTTTTCCAGAGCACTGGCACTCTCTGAAGGTGTAGGCTCAGGTTGAAGAGCCATTCTATGTATATTACAATGTTAATATTGTTAATTATTATAATTTCCCTACTATTATAAAAAGAATTCTACAAACTTTAGGGTAAAGTGTGATCAGTGTAGATTCAGAGTGATGAAATTAATTTCTTGTATCTATTAAATTATAATCATGACATCCTGTCTCCTTGCTCTCATTCTGCAGGTATCAGAGTTGTACGGCCATTCAACTATTATTATTTTTATAATTATTAATATTATTATTGTTGCGTTTGTTAAGGAACAGATTTAACAACAAATGGTTACAGCACAAATTATGAAGTTTTAACCTACCTGCAGTGTGTCCAGTAGGTGGCAGTAATGCGCCTTTTTTCGCTAAATTGCCAGCTGCTCCATAAAGAAGAAACGTACCATAGTCAGGAAGTGAACGTGTGTAAACATTTCCACACTGGGAGTTTTTTTATTTAAAACATTTATTGCTCTAGTTTCAAGGATCATCGTAGAACACAGTTGTTGAACTCGCAGACTCTTCTTAGGGGTTCAGTATCGTTGCAGAGAAGATGTGACGAGACATAGAGGACTTTTCATCCAGGTGTAGTTTAATGCATATCACTGAAGAATCCAGCTCTTCATCTATATCTAGCCTTTCCATTTCTGTATGAGCAGCTACAGATGGTTCACCCCAGTTGCACCGAGGACCAGTGAGAGGACAAACCCCAGCTGATCTTTAAACCATGTGGTCAGTGTGGTTCTGGTTTGGATCAGATCGTCCTGGTTTCTGTGTGGGAACCTGCTCATGGATAATCCTCATGCTGCTGCTGTATGCTGGGGGCATCCAGGCGAGTCTCAGCCCGGGTCCAAACGGAGACTTCCCGAGGCTCAGAGGTAAATGTCCTGGCTGGTTTTTTTATCATAATGCAGACCTGATGTTTCAGTGTTGATGAAATCACGACACATTCCCTCCTTCAGATGTGTTCCTGTACGCCCTGAGTCATGATGAGCTGCCCTCTCTGCTGGTCAGTGTTGCTCTCCTGCTGCTGTGTGGAGCCAGCCAGGAGCGGCGATGGGGAACAGTCGCTTTCCTCGCCCTCTCCGTCCTGACCATGACCATATTACCTCTTCTCTACACCCTGGTCCTCTTCGTCGGTGGCGGAGAGGCGAGTAGGATCTGTGGTTACTCCGCCGTCCAGTTGGCCCTGTTCACAGCGCATTGTCGTCAGGTGAAGCAGAGGAGGGTGCTGAGGTTTTTTCCAGTCTGGTTTCTTCCCTGGATCTTTCTGCTGGCTGGATTACTGCTGCTGCCGTCAACACCCGCCCTGCTCCACTTCTGTGCAATATGCATCGGACATAACTGTATCCTTTCCTTTTCAGACAAAGTTAACCTAACTATACCAAATATAATACCATTTTCTTTCCCTTGATGGATACCTAAACGATATACAACTTTATCGTTCTTATTGGGAAACAGAAATACATGCTTAGGGGACTGGTGTTTATGAGTGTGTGCATTTGGTGCAGATCCAAATAAAAGTCTGGATGTAGTGAATTTAATGTAGTTCCATAATGGGACTGTTGGCCCTTGGCAGAGGTATAGACTCTACTGAGTGAAATTCTAGTTGATAAGTTGTTTCAAGATTTGTGGTGAATTAGGACAAATTATCACATTTAAAATGAAAATGATTAAATAACCCATAAATAGGTGTCATTTGTTATTAAGGGTTTGGGCCAACGTGTGCACTTATTCATAAAATCTATGATTTCTTAATACACCTCTCAGATCGTCAGCCCTTCATTGGGACGTTACAGGAGCTGGAGGAGGCCCGGGTCTTGGACTTCATTCCTGATTGGGCATATGTTTCCACATCAGCGAGGTTCAGATTACCCACCTACACTACCTCACCGAGGTGCGATTCATCTCATCCATATCAAAGTCTCAATGAACATCAGCAGTTGCAGATTTTTAAGATTTCATCATCCTCTGTTATCATAGATCCAGATCCCCGTCTCAGATCCCACCTGTAGATCAGGCTGCTGCTGCTGCTCCCCCAAGGTGGGACCACACCGCTCTGAACCACCACCCCTGGAGCCAGCCGTTACCTGCCTGGATAATAGAGGAGTCTGCGGCACTGTCTGAAGCAGAGGTTCTGGAGGCACAGATGCTGAGAGCAGGGATACTGGCCTCATTACAGGATGCTCCTGATGACCCTGATGCTAAAGTGGAAGTTGCCAAATCATCCGTCTCCTCGTTGCGGTGAGTGAGAATTTAATATCCTTTAATAACTTTTTTTACACTTTAAACTGATCACATTACTTTGGAAATACATTTTTATCTGTGGATTATTCCTCATTCACTAAAACACCAGTGTTCCTTCACAGACTCCAGCAGCTGGAGAAGATGGGCTTCCCCACAGAGAAAGCTGTTGTTGCATTAGCAGCTTCAAAACAACTAGATGGCGCCATCTCTCTGCTTATTGATGACAGAGTCGGGGAACAAGCCGTGATGGTTTCCAAGGGGAAGAGTCCTTTGCCTCCGCAGAGCACCTAGACGACCTCACACTCCCAGAGTCTGTGACAGTATTTGCACATATGCAGTGAACTTTACATAAATAATGCTTGGGTTTTGCTGAGCTTCAACATTGTTTTATTTTCCCTGTGGGCCTCTTGTTGAACTGTTTTAATGATTGGATCTCCAGTGGATCTGTTTTAGTGGAGTTGTTCTTCCGCCACAACTGTGTGTTTAATTTAGTGTGAATGCAAATGTGATGATTGGATAGACATAAAATGCACATTGGAGAGAGTGGATGTAATTTATCAACATTGTGATGGTGTGTAAAAAAACAAATGAAGATGTGACACAATTAAAAAAACAACAACAATGAACATTATTTTATTACACCGATCATCTAGACAAGATTATCTTAACACAATAACACATTTGCATGAAAATAAAGTTCAAAAATATGAAATGGTTACACAAAAGCATACAAAATAAACTACAAATGATCATTATTTAAATAGTTTCACAATAAGTTTGATATAAGATGAAAAAACAATTATCAAGTCTTTTCATCAGGACAGTTTAAGCAGTTTACCAACACAGCAGTGGTAAAAACAGGTTCAAGTTCCAGTAACAGTTTTGCTATTTTCTTGTGTGTTAAAAGATAGTGAAATGGACAGTCAGAATGCAACATCATGATCGTTTCAATTGATATGCAGCCAAATTCAAATGCTAATATTTGTGCATTTGCAAAGATTAAATGCAAATATATTATTGTTTATTGAACCACTTCATCAGTGTTGACTTCAAGGGGGAAAAACACTCACACCAGAAAACCACAAATCACTGTCAGCAACATGTATCTCAGTTAGAGGAGAGATGACTTCATTTTTTAGTGCACTAGATAACATTGAGTTAAACAATATGATAGAAGTATAACAAAAATGAATACTAGAAGAAGAGGTTTGTTTATGTAATTGTGTCCTGCAAACTGCACATGCTGAATACACTTAAATAATGGAATCTCGTCAGGTTGCAGTTACATAGAGAAAGCATTAGAAAATCAAATCCAGTCTCTTTGCTCACATCTGATTCCTCCTTCAAATTATTACTCTAAATGACCCTTATTGTCCAGAACTGTGTGTACTCGAGGAGCACATCAGATTTTCCTTTTTCAAACATGATCTGAGGCTTCAGTTCTTTAGCCAAAGAAAATGAGACACAGAGAGGGGGCTGCTGGGTGTATTGTGTATAGATAAAGAGTGTAGTTATGGCAACAGGTGGGGAGGTGGGGGGTCAAACTAGTTCTCCAGTTCCCGATAGAGGAGTATTGTGGAGTATCAGTGGAGTTTCCCTGAGGTGTGCCCCCCCCATCCTAAATCTGACGGTATCAGATACGGTCTAAATCTGTTGAGTGCCGATGAGACCTATAGGAGGGGGATTTCAACCCAGCCCGTGATCCTCAGGGTGAGCGGGGGGGTGGGGGCTACTTCCCTCGAACCTTGGTGTCGGAGGACAGAGGAGAAGCGAGTCGATATGGAAGCGCACCTGCTCGTTTACCTCGGTAGAAACTAGGGATGGCTGTGCCAAACGGTCCATCCCCAGACCCTAGATCAGGCTCTGTTGAAGAAAGACAGCAGTTGGAACGGGGCCTCCCTGTCTATCAGTGTGTGTGTGTGTGTGTGTGTGTGTGTGTGTGTATGAACATGTGCACTGCATCGTCCTGAGTCAAGTCTGCTCTAAAGTATCTGCTGTGCGTCATGACTGGGTGCTTTGAGATGCCAAGATGATTGACTGATTGATATTTCTTTCTTGATAAATGACAATTAATTGATCATCAAAATTCTGAATTATTTTCTACAGTTTGATTTCATTGACTTAACACTACAGCAGTACTGCTTCGACTAACATAGTTTACGTCTATTGATACATGCAAAACTACAAAACATAATTACGCAAGATTTATCTTGATCTTAACATTAAAGCCTGAAAAACTTGGTTTAAAAACTTAAAAAACTTTCACGACGATATAACAAAGTTAAAAGCAATCTTAGGTTTAATCAATTGAAGGAGTTGAGTTTATTTAGTGTTGATCCTCTTCAGCAGGTCTGTTTGTGTTTTGTTTGATCACATTCAATTGATTGTGTTGGTCATGTAAGCAACCAAACAACACTGAAACACGAAAAATGATTTGTCAACTTGAAAAACTGTTAGTAACACAAAAAAAATTAATTAAATTGATCAACCTAAAATTAACAAGTTATATTAACACAGTTAGTAAATAAAACTGTTGTTTTTTTAAGGCTGCTCTTTTCAGTGAAGTCAACTATCATCTGATTTGATTTCCAAATCTTGCCATGGCCTAATTTACTGCTTGGAAGCAAGTTTGTGATATCATCTTTTCCCAGCTGAGCCTCCTCCACTGTAAACTAGTGAGAAGAGCAAAGAAAAATGCAAAAATACAGAAATAGCTCATGTGAAATCACCAAAGATGTTCAGACTTTGGCAGGAAGCCAGTTCATGTTCAGGACCTTTGGAGTCATATCTGTGCTGCCATGACACGGAAGGATCATCACAACCAAAACAATTCAGACATAAAACATATATTTCTAAAGATTCATCTATTTGTCAGCAACCAGATCAGCATTCAACGATCAGAATTGTTGCGCTTCTAACGCTCGATCAACATTCTTTAAATCTTGTCAAAAATAAAGTCAGTGAGGGCCGGCAGAGCTGTGGGTGGGGATGTGTCAGCGTTACCTGGCCAGATGATAGCCTCCAGCAGTGTCACCCTGCGAGCCAGAAGCTCAAGGTCTGCCTGCAAGTCGTGGAACATCTGCAAGCTAACGTCCTATCAGAAAGCAGTGACAGGGGGGGGGACTGTGTGAGGGGGTGGAAACACCAGCTCCTGGGGCTGCTCGAGACTGTTCCCACTCCCTGTCCCAGTGCGGTGAGGTGCGGTGGGAGTTTGAACACCCCACAGCCCCCCCACATTTGACCCCTGCCTAAAGCTGACCCCGCCTCAGGCCTCCTACTCACCATGAATACCGATCATAGTCTCGAGGATTAAAACCCTCTCGGCTAAGATCTTCAGCGCCTCTCTGATCTGATGTATTCCGTCCCCCTGTGAAGATAGATACAGCCGTCAAGGTAAAGAGCACAAGCCGAAGAACTGCTCGCCAAGATGCAAGGCGTTTGTCTCAATACAGTTCAGCAGTTAGAAGGTTAAAACAGTCCACACATCTGCCCAGCTCTTCAGACACAATCTGCTCCCTGGATTTCTCTGTATCTCCCTCATTCTCTGGCCATGCTGCTGTATGAAGTCACTCTCTGTCATGCTGGGCTGGGCAGCGTCAGCATGCACATTACACACCAGCTGCACTTTGGTGACATAACACAGGTGTGTTACACTCTCCCAGGATTTGGACTCCATCATGCCATCTACATTCCTTTATGTCTGGTATTACAGTTAAGCCAGGCAAGTATTTTTTAGTTCATTCTTAAGGCTGTGGTCACAAATGCTAACCAGTCTTTATCGGACAGAAGGAGCAGGATAGATTCACATTGAACTCTGTTTGATGTTAAAGGATAAGGCATTGGCTTCAGGAGTCACACCTTCAAAAGCAACACAAGTAGTAGAACAAGAGAAGTAAAGCAGACGACGAAATTGGAAAATATCAACTTTACAAAACAACACATGCAGAGATAAAACTATTGGTGCCCGGGTGAGTGATTCCACTAGGAAATGCTCTGATTAGTAAGACAAGGACATAAAGAGAAAAGGCAAAGTTTCACTGACTCAGAGCTACAAATTTTATTTTAATGCTGCAGGGATGACAATGACGATATGGCCTTAAATTACATCAAGAATAATTTTTTGACATCAGCAGATGTTGATTATTATCACAATAAATGTCACATTAAGTTAAAAGGCAGATTTTTGCTCCTGAGCAAGTGTTGTGGATTTAAACTCTTCATTATGAGCCAAGGATAACACTATGAATCTGAGGTAGATCAATGCGTTACACCTCTTCACTGTGCTTGCACAATGCATATTGAACTTTTGTTCTATTGCTGTTGATGAAAATTATGTTGATATTGTTTTATTACCCAGTCCTCTGAAAAAGTCAACACAGTCTGTTCAGGGCAGCTATGGTTTGCCTGTATTAAGCCTTGCAGCTCCGTATAAAAGGCATGAACATGCTTTTTATACCTGCTAGATTAATGACATTCCAGATTATTTACATTCTCAAAGGGAGTTAGTAGAAACTTTGCCTTTTTTTCCTTTTTAACAGAACAATGTTTTCATACGGATTACATTCACATTGTAGTTGACTTTTAACATCCAGAAAATACATGAAATGGTGCAGCACAGAAAGATAAAGTCATGCAAGGTTGCATTGTGGGATTAAAGGGGATAGCTGTATCCACTCACATCAGAGCACAACACCTCTAAGCCCAACAGGACCCACCACTGACATATATGGAGTGATTTGGCATATACATTTGTGGATCATAGAAACTTTGTGAATCTTAAAAATCGATCAAACTGATAAGATGTAAGACAGAATAGCTGAGGTTAATTTAGACATTTAGGGTTATAGTTATTTTTTATTGGACTATATTCCACATTCTCTCACTCCGTCAGAGTTGGTGCATGGTGTTGTTGCACAATTGTTTTTTTTTGTATTTTTGTATATTTCTATGTATATGCCAAAGTCAGATGCTGAAAAGGTGACTGTGAAAGGTAGCCATGGGGACAGCAGCTTGCAGAGGGAGTCAGACAGCTTTAGGGTCAAGAGGACAGTGTCGTGACAGAGGACAGCAGTCCAGAGCACACCCCAAGGACCAACAAAAACAAGAACACATTAAACAGCACAACATTTCACACATAAAACCACACAGATCAACACAAATCACATATAATCAAACAAAAATCACCAGTGACTGACAGACACTCTACGACTACCAACAGGTCGGATAGTACGGACTGGAGAGAGACTATCCTGCGATGAATGTCATGGTTAGATTCATTAATAGATTCATTGCATCGCAGAGTGAACACATGATTACATAAATAAAAATATCTTACATTTAGATTGCTCTTGTTAAAGGAGAAAGAGATAAAAGGAAAGTACGGGTTAGAAAGACACAGACAAAACATTAAAAACACAGCAGAGGAATCTTAAAACCTTTTGTTTAACTAAGGGGTAGTTACCCTGTCACCATCATGTGAACTATCACCAACTACTTTCTTACCGGCAAGCCCTTCTCTCCTGGCTCTCCTTTAAGACCTGGTGTTCCCTGTGAAGAGATTTTAACATAATTTTCAAAAAAAAGTTTCAAGTTTACTGGGACCTCAAACCATTAATAATTGCAGTGCAGCAGTTTACACCAACAGAACGAGCTCTGATTCTGTGGTGTGTCTGTGTCGTGCTGCTGGTTAGTGTCGTTTACAGAAGTATAACCAGCTGTGACATGTGTTGATGTTTCACCCGTTTACTCAGGCAATAATCTTAACAGGGTGGAGGTATCTTACCGACTCGCCTCTGAAGCCCCTCTCTCCTTGGTAACCTAAAGGACCCTGAAAAACCAGAGGCATGTCTCAGAGTTTTGTTTAAGGATGTGGAGTGAAATGCAGAAAACCTACATTATCAAGCTCTGAGCGCACTCACTCTCTCCCCACGCTCTCCTTTTGGCCCCACAGGGCCCTGTATTCCAGCAACTCCAGATTTACCCTGTATCGAGTCAGGTTAGAAATTAAAAATGACAAGGACAGATTTTTAATAATTCTTGCAGTGTTATAGTCAGTATGTGACTTCAGTGCAAAACTGTAATGTGAGGGAGCTTACATTCTGTCCTGGTGGACCAGGAGGTCCTACTGGGCCTTTGGGACCTGAGGGACCTGCAGAATAGACAGAAATATACATAGTAGCACAGAGTACCTTTACCCACTGAGAGGAGGTGATGCTACTTTTAACTGTTTTTCTTTTTGCTTTCAACTGCCCTGGTTTAGAATCAAACTGAACCTAAAACCCTCCGACAGAGTAAATTGAGCCTTTAGGTCCAAATAGCGCTGGAAACATTCAACAAAAAGTGATGCAAAACAGTATTCACTAGATAAAACTGGACTATCAACACTGACTCACGTCCTGTGTGCAGTTATAGGTAAACACAATAAAGAGTCAGATAAATAAACACTCACCGACAGGACCGGCGGGGCCCTGAGGTCCTGGAACGGGCGACCCTCGTGAGTCATGAAATGTGTTGGTGTAGAAGAGGTCTTTTCTGCGAGCTGGGGGTGAAACAAAATGTGTTACTTTTATGGGATGTAGAAGCAACAGTTAAGGAAAGTATTTGCAAACAGGATCTTAACTGACTACTGTAATTTTCTGGTAATAAAATTGGATCTAGAACAGTAATAAGTCTTTACACAGCATGGGGCTGCTTCATTGACAGAAAATGTAGATTCACAATCAATAAAAAATTTCAATTACTGCACGAGGTATTGTAATGTTATGTTATTGTCCTTCAGGGAATCACTGGGACTTAAACCTCCCTATGCCACAACAATCAAACGGGTCCATTTTGGTTGGGTCCATGTTGCCGTTTGGAGAGACACATTTCTCCAGCAGGAAGGCTTGATTAGTATGTGGCCTGACAGAACGTGGTGTCGGAGACGTGAACCTTTTGTGGCAAAATGCATTCTTCTCTATGAACTGCTGAAGAAAACATATGCTTCACTTTTGTGTTTGTTGCTGTGTGCTCACTGCTGCCTGAAGCAACTGGTAAACTCGCTTTGTTGACATAAAAGATCCTCTCAGGTTCCTAATTCACAAATTAGATTTACCACTAGAGTGCAGTGTTTTCCATTGAATACTCAAATTCATCCCACAAGTTCAACAGAGCAGGAAACTCTAATACTGCTTTTTACTAAAGAGTACAATCTAAATCACTATTACAAATCGATCAAACTTTTCCCCCGAAAAAGTTGTGAATCATTGCATTAAAACACTTGCATTACATATCCACCATGGAACAACACTGACCAGGCATGCATGACTATCTGACTAGAGAGAAAGCACAAGAGGAAGAGATAGGTGAGCGTGCGAGCCGAAGAGGAAGTGTGCGGTCATTGGGTCATTTTATACTGACAGGATACGCAGATCCAATCACAGCGTAACGCTTCAGGAGACACAGAGAGGAGGAGCCAGTAACATCCTCCAGCTGCCAGATCGCAGCACACCGCCAACAGATCAGGACCAGAGGTGACATCCAAACCTCTGTGTCTGTGTCTATTTCTACACACTCTCTTCATTTCCTGCACAGTGCGTGACATGAAAACCTGCAGAGGCACTAAAACTATACTTTTTACACAACTGCACAGGCTCTCCACTGCTCCAAGTCCTGGCTGCTGCTGCTGCTGGTTTTGAGGAGCCTCTCCTGATCAGCACAGGAGAATTCCATCCCCCTGATGCAGATGTAAAAGCCAAATAATCCTGTGTTTTCCAAAGGAAGCTCGGCACAGGACCCCCCAACCCCCAACCCCAGCCTCTGGTGCTCCCCGGTGTTACTTTGATGTGAAAGAAATGGCCCACTATCGTAATGCCAAACTCTACGCACCCACAGCACCTCTCCACACAGGAACCCGGGGCTTACAAACCTGCGCACCACATACTTTATTTCACCACTGAATCCACCTATAAAGCCCCAGCGATGTGTTGACCTTGTACGAGCCGGTGCAGGCCCCCCCCCAGCTGTCTGAGCGGCCTACATCTGGAAGTTGTTGAGTGACATCAGTGGTGGACAGGTTCTCATCCCAGCATGTGAAGTCTGTGTCAATCTCTAAACGTCTCGGCCTCCCTTTAATGCTCTTCGACTCTGTTCTCGTTGGCCGATAAACAGTACGGAGCAAGTAGCAGTTAAAGGATTACCGTCATCCTGTCTGTTTCTCGTTTCTCTTGTTTACCATTAGTCCTAAACCCTGTGAGAGCTCTCACGCAGCACGAGAGACCAAAAGGCTGAGGCTGCAGGCATATATATCAGTGGTGTCAAGCTAGAAGTCAGTAAAAAACCTACGTCACGCTGCCTCAGAACAAAGGCTTTGATTGAATTTCAGTACAAGTACTCGTGCTGGGTTCATGGAAAGCTGTTTTTTGTTTGGACGTAGGATCACATTGTCTGGTGTAGCCAAGAAGGAAACTTCTCCATACGTGCATGAGGTGGTGAAGTGATTGTCTGACATGGGTCTAATTTATAAGCTGTACAAAAGCGGATTTCTAGCGAAAAAACTAAACATACAGCCAAATATAAAGATCAAACGCTGCTTACAGGTCTTGAGGAATACTACTGTTTATATGAAAACACATAAATATTCACAGTGTTGGACGGGGGTGAGGACAAAGCAGATGTGGATTTAGAGAGAAGTGAGTTTCACAAGACCTCTAAGTGTGAATGTAAATGTGGAATGGTTGTTTGTCTCTGTGTGGCCCCTGGCTGATGACCTGTCCAGGTTGCATTATAGGTTGTATGGACTACTTTCAAGACAAATGCAAAGAGTGCTTTTAACTATTTGGTGTGGAGGGTGTGTCTGTATAAGGTCTGTTGGTTGTCCAGGGTCTTACCATTGTCTGGCTCTGGGATGTGGGCACTGGCTGGTGCTGGAGGCCCTGGAGCCCCAGGCGGCCCTGGTAGACCCCTGTCTCCTGGGAGTCCTGATGGACCACGGGGACCTAAGGGAAGGGATGACACACACATCACCACAGTGACAGACACACAGTGACTGCATCTTCTGGAGAGGAAACGCTAAGTGTCAGAGTAATAATAAATGACCGTGGGAGATGTGAGGATGTGGAGGAAAAACTATGACGAAAAGCAGAGAGGAAACAGATTAGAAAAAGTGCTGATTGATACATTATAATAGTGTGTGGTAGGAGTGTCTATGTATGCGCTTGTGCACATGTAGAGTAAAATCAGCAGCTGGACCGAGGAGGAGAAGTGAACTGGCCAACTCCTCTCTGTAATTAACAGGAGGAGGGTCTTTAATGGCCTGGTGCTGGGAACTTACTCAGGGACACGGGAAAACTCAAATAAACACCAGTACGCTCTGCAAAGTGTTACTGGCACCAGTTCATGGTAAATTAAATACTCCCTGCACACGCTTTAGTACGTGTGTGAACCAGTAACAGTCTGCGGCTGGTCCGTGTGGGCCGATCACTGAAAGTGCCTCTCCTCCTCCAGCAGACTGGGTTTTTTGGAGCTGGGAAAAAAAGCACCTGACCTCATTGTGTGGGCGCTGCCCCCTGACCCCCCCCCACCCTCCTACAGACCAACACTCATCAACTTTCTGTTTATACACGGATGCATCTGACAATGGCGGTCAGCTAATTATTACTCAGCAAGGTAATGTTATTACAGCTCTGATTTGACACCTCCGTGGGCCGTTTTCACTTAGCCTCAATAAACACTGCAGCGTGACCAGCTGTGTTTTGGCTGCGTTGGAGAGATTGTGAGCGGCAATCTGCAGCAGAGCGGCTCAAAGGGCCTGTTAAAGTGGCCTTTTAGAATATATGTGACATATTTTAGAAAAGAGTTTTGTGTTTTTTATCCTGCAGTTTTCCTGTAATGGTTCCCCAGAGCAGCCGGGGGGATACCTTGTCAAAATATGAATCACAGTTTGTAATTCAACTCTGCTGTAACTTATCAGGACCTATCATAATGTACAGTGTCACTTCTCCTAACATCACAAGTTATTCACCCCCCCCCCACACACACACACACACTTCAATCTTTCCCATGACCCCAGGCTAAAACCACATTTGTCTACATTTTGCTCTGACGTTGGACACGTTCCAATTGTGTGTTTATCTTTGTCTTTATAATGAAATTTAAAAAAATCTGCACAATAAGGAAAACACAGCTTGGGATCCGAGACATAGCTCTGGCTTTGGGTACTTATGAAGTAATGGAGATAGAAAAAACAATAACACCACAGGCATATGGAAATCATAAGAACCTGGGATTTGTGTATATATAACTCATGTTCATTTCAGATTGAAGTCACATGGCGTGGGTTTGCAGTTAAACTCTTTTGCTAAATCTCGTCTTTACCCAGCAGCAGGCACCGAGCAGGGGTCATATGTTGGCCTGAAACGAGAGGCACTCCCTTCATGATCCTGAGCGGAGGAATAACAGCCGATAGCCGGAGCAGATGTTGTGACAAACTTATACTGCCATTGACTTTATTATCATTCAAGTCACAGCTGCGTGTGGATTTACTTTATTACCCAACAGGTCATTTATTATTAGTACGTCGAGGGGTGAGCTCTAAATACATATACATGCGTCTTTTCCTGTTCTGGTTGGTGGCCATGAGCGGCAGTGAGCACATGTTGGTGAGTTTAAAAACAAATGTTTTTACTGCCCACCGAGACGGCACTTTTAGAAACATATGATTTTAAAAGCCAACCACCACAATGGCCACATTCCAGTAAGTTACCAGCTCCGACATTTGCCGCAGGAGGGTCTGTGGGTTGTGCTTTTCAGAGAAAGACAAACACTCTGCAAAAGGACGGCTCAGGGTTTTGTGAGAGATCTCTCAGATTTTTTCCACAAGTGTTTGGTCAATATTGTCCCATTGAAATGTTTTGTTCTGCAGACAATCAGCTAAGTGGATGGGCAAGTATACAACTGTCCAGCAGTGACGCACACAAATCTTTATGGAGAAACTATGCCAACATTCAAACTCAGCTGTTGGCCACAAATCGTCTGTCTGGATTTTACTTTCCATCCACTCTTACCTGCTTGTCCGTGGGATCCCTTTGATCCGGGGGCTCCAGATGGGCCCCTTGCCCCGGCCTCCCCCCGAGGCCCACTGGGACCTGGCAGCCCCCGAGACCCTAACTTCCCTAAGAGGAGGAAACAGTCATGAGTAATCACGGAGCCTTAACTGGTTTACATCTTAAATGGTTTTACTTCGACTGAAAGGCAACTACGATTACAACCTACCATCTCTGCCAGGAAGCCCATCTCTCCCCTTTTCACCGTGAGGACCTGTAATGAAAGCAGAGATGACTTAATTGAGAGATAAAGCTCCGTGAACAACATCTTGGCTCAAAACACTTGGAGGAGAGGGAAAGTAAAATCCACTGAGGGATGAGCTGCAACTCTCTGAATCCAAGTAATAGAGCATATTGTGTTTATACTTCATTGAGTCTAATTTAAACCTCTGTTACAAATTGATAAATTAGCTTTGACTCAGCCAATAAATTCCTGAAAATTAAAATGTTTGTTCAGTGAGTTCAGTTGTATCAGGCCTTAGTTGGACCTTTAATAAAAAGTTCAACAGAGAGCTCCGGCCACAGTGATGTGAGGAAGCCTCTATTTGTTAAAGTGGAACACCAGCAGTTGTAAACATCGAATTCTGTTTGTAGGACCTCGGAAATACCACTACACAACTTTGTTTAAAAGAAGGAACGTGGCGTTAGCAAGAAATGATCTCTGCATGCTTCTTACCGAGGCCCAAGGCTACATTAGCCTCTATAAGCGTAGCATAGCCGACTCTCCAACTAAACTGACGACAGTCAAGTTGCATTTTGGGTTTTATTCCAAAATGCAACTTGACTGTATTTGTAAGTTAACAGAGTGATTAAAATCCAAAGGGTGTTATTCCCTGGGAACCATGAATACACTCTTGTGTGCACATTTGCACTTTGGCCTGAGGGTGGCACTAGTGGAATGATCATATAGCGTCCAAAATTGAAAAAAGTTTATCCTCTGGGGAGAGTGAATGCATCAGTAATTTTTTTTTTGTTATTTACACGTGTGACTTTTGGCAGAACTATTCTGCTCTGTCATGATTAATGTAGACAGAACTTAAAGCCACTTTGTGAGATCCCACACATCAGGTTTTGGTTCCTTCTAGCAGTCGAACAAAAATAGACCTTATCAGACAGAAATGAGCGCCACATATCTCTGTGATGAATAGGCTAATTCTGAAAATCTGTGGTATAACATGCACTATTTTTTCCCTCCATCATTTTATGTTTTATGTGTTCAAATTATGAATGTGAGTGTCAACATAAATTCCTCTGAGCATCCATGGTATGTACACTCCTTTCTGCTAACAATCCAATACATCACATTTTACAGATACAAATTGATAACAACTGTTTTCACCAGGATTGTCTCATTTGTCCACATCTGAAAACTTCAGCCAAAAACTTTGGAGTAATTTTGAACAGAGTGAAAAATAGTACAAAGATTATATTGGAACAAGAGGGTATTTTTTTCTGCGTGACAGCGCAGCAGTGTTGATTAACCTTTTAGCTGCAGAGAGTTCATCCACTTCTCTGCTACTAAGCTTGTTGTCAAATAATGCTCTAAAGTGTTGCACTTTTCACGCAGCCACAGAGAGCTCACGGAGAGCAAAGCGCTAAAGGAAACGAAATGTGTGTGCAGAGGAAGAAAAAAGAGCAGAAGTGAGCAGGTGGAGGGGAAACGGAGTTGCTGCTCTCAGAAGTAGTTTCTAACTCAATTATCAAAACCCTGGACTCCCTCAATGGAAGCATACAGTATATTTTGTACTTATACAAGACAGCAAAATGTATCTACCTGCAGGTCCCTGCTCACCAGGAGCCCCCTGAGCGGGCGCAGCCCCAATTAGGGATGAGGCCTCTGGTGCAGTTTCTCCTTTACCCTGAGGGTGGCGATGCGATATGGAGGATGGGGCATTGAGTAATTGGACCTGGTACAAGGAGAAACAAGGGCGGCCACATAATATTACAATCATGTTGAATGCACGACTGTGGTGTTTGTCAGTGGTTAAGAAACTGTGGCTGAAGTCAGACATCAACTGTTACCTTCGCCTCCACCGAGTTCAGCCTGTCACTCAGAGCTGTGATTCTGCTGCAGTTCAGACAGCCTAAGAAAAACAGAAAGTTTCTTGATTCACCTTCAGGATTCAGACACATAAACGTGATCATTTATAAAAGTATTTTTAGAATCAAAGTACAGTAGTGTCATGTTCAGAGTTCTTACTAGAGGTTGCTTCTCCTGTGCGTGCAGGCGGCCGGCGTAGCGTTGATGGTTTCCTCACAGCCTCCTGGGCAACAAGCTGGTTCCCTGCATCTGTAACAGAAGATAAAGTGAAAAAATATGTTATTACTGTACTTAAAATTTAAACTTTTATTTAATTTAGAAAAGATTCTTGGATTTCATTTTCTAAATGTGAAGAGATGCAGTTTTTTTCTGTTATTAATTAATTAAATTTAACATTGTAGGGGCTTTGGATGTTTGTCAGACAAAACAGGAACTTTGAAGAAATCCACCTTGGTTCCAAAAATGATAGTGTTTCCCTCTGATGTTTTATAGACAGACAGGAATAAGAAATTGAAGTACTGAGGAGGACTGTGGATCTTAGTTTGAAGTGACATGAACAGAAAGAAAGAAAGAAAGAAAAAAATAATGCTTCTGATAAAACTTCTTAACAGTCACGGTCCATTGAAAGGCTGCAGGTGTATTATTACTGTTAATGTCATCACTACAGAGGCTGTGGGTTGTATGAAGCATTTTCACAAGAAATCTTGTCTGTCAGTGGGCTGTCGTCCTCCAGGATTTTTTATATTATCAGGCAGAAAGAGCTGATAAAAGGTTAACGGTGAATGGAGAAGAGAGAAATGGGGATCGCACACGTCCAAGAGAGAAAACACTGCGCATGCTGCGTCTTTGCCAAGTTGCCTTCCTTTCACCTTGTTTCTTTATGGAGTATAAAATCGCAAGGCCTGGGAGAGAGGGCGTGTAAAAGACAAAACAATAGTTTCCTTGTGCGGAGAGAATGGGCAGCCTCGGCTCACATTCTGTCTTGCCTTCACTTTATGAAGTGTGGGAGTTTGTGTCTCTGGACTGTGGATGTTTTGAATGGGCAGACTTTGGTGGAAATGCGAGACCGACTCCTTTGTCTGGCCCGGTCTGGCTCTGCTCGGCCCAGGTGCTCCTGGTACAAACGAGGGGGCCGGGTTCAGCACCTCATTAGCCACCAGGACGCACGTCTTTCAATGCAGTGGCCAGCAGCCACGGCCAAAGCCAAGGGCTGCACTAAAAAGAAGCCGTGAAACAGCACCTGCAGCACCGAGGCCGGAGCAAGAGAGAGGTGTTCTTCTTAAACAGCCTCATTTGTTGTAACATCACATGTCCCGATCCGCCTCTACTCACTGGAAAGAGAAACGGAGAGCTTATCGTCACCAAGGAAAATAAACGATTGGGAATTTAAGACAGGAGAGCATAGCGGGTCAAGTGATTACCCAGAGAGCAGGGAGAGCGAGAGAGGGCAAAGGAGGAGCATGAAAAGTGCAAAGAACACATGGTTACGGGTAAATTGAGACCGCTCCAATAATTCCTCTTCCTCAACCTCTGTGCTCATGATTTCACTGTTTTGGGTTGAGGGCATTTCTCAGAGGATTAAAAGTGTAGATGGAATCAAACCATGTATGACCTGACAGGGAAATGTTATGGCATGAGCTGGAGGTTGTAGAAAACTCTAATAACAACATAAACCTGGCACGAGGACGAGGAGAACACACACTTTGAACCTGCACGTCTGCACCGCTCTACTGTCCACTCTGGGAGGACGGCAGAGACAAAGAGAGAGAAGTGCATGTGTGCGTGTAGTATGTGCACACGCTGGAGTTCGATGGCTGCATTCAATTACTAAAAGGGGCTCTGGATAGGAAATCTAGCTCTCGCCACTCCCGGCCCGACGGCACCTCTTCTCCCTCAAGAGAAAAGAACGTCTAAGTGCCAAGATCCCCTCACCCACACATGAGCTATTGTGCGAAGCTTAAAGCCAGCGCTGGCACAAGGACAACTGTCTCCCACACACACCTCATACACACACTCCCTCTGTCTGTCTTCCAACAACAAATTTCAAATCCTGCAGGGCCCCGATCATATTCTGCTTTCTCCAGTGACAGTGTCTGTTAATTGCGAGGCCTATGGAGTGTGTTTGTGTTTGTGTGTGTCTGTGTGTGTATGTGTGGGTGTGGATCCAGGCCGTGCTGGGGTAAAGACTGAGGATGACTTTGATGCCTCAAGTGTGATGCATCGGTCCGGTCGGCCAACAACAACATCATCACAGCTAACGAACCCCCCCGGTGGACACGGTTCGCTGTGTCCCACTCTTTGTTCTCAGTGGGCTAATTGCCTCAGTGGGGGAGGGAGGAGGGTGAGGAGGGTGAGTGTCAAAGCAATGTGTGAATGTATTTGACCTGCTGGCCCCGTGTTGCACTGGGCCCTAATCAGTGACTGAGTCAGAGCTCTTCATTAGAGAAATCTCCCCACAGAGACTTCAGCCAGCCAAAGGCCGTCCTGACATCAGCTCTGTCTCTCGTCCCATTTTTCTCTGTCTCTCTCTCACACATACACACACACAGAGAAAGTTTAATTATCTGTATATAAATACTCTTTGACCAATATTTGCCCCTGCTGGTGCCAAAATCTCACAGGAATACGAGGAAGATATGACCAAAGGTCACGAGAGTATCTTTTTCTGATCTTTGTTCGTTTGGGGCCGGGGCTTGAAGGATTGTTTCTGCTCGAGCACGTGATGATCTGCTCCATATATCGTCTGTTGGGGGTTAGGACTCTAAAAAGGATTTATATTTTGCAGAAAATCTATTTCAGACTGAATTTATCATATTAAAGTTTATTTCAGAGGTCTAAAGCTACATCTTTGTAAGCATGTAGCTGGTGGCTTTGGTTAAACACCAATGAAACTCTCTGACCACGAGCCTGTAAAACAAAAATAGATAAAATAAATAAAAAGACCTCTGAGACACCACAATTCAGTCAACAGCAGATTGAATGCGAGCCAACATCAGAGTTTTATTTTTACCAAGAGCGAACTGTGCAGAAGTGGGACACCCTTAAAAACTGAACTGACTGCACTCGACGGAATGCCGCATTTTCATTTTTGATTCCTCAAAAGATTACGAAACTGCTACTATCGATAAATTATGTTATTATAGTAGCGGCTTTATTCCAAAGCTGTTATTATTGGCCTTAAACCCCACTTGGAGCAGTGCTGGTGCCATCAGAGTTAGAGCCAAGCGCACAATGACCAGGACTGCAGCTGCACCACTCACTCTACATAAGGTACATGTGCTCCAGTAGGGTTTTGCCTGTGCATGTGTGATAAATACACAATCGCACTGGTTGTAATGGGACAAGGTCATTCCATCAGTGATTCTCTCCCAGTGAAAATAAACCTCATGCCAAAAGCCCAGCTAGCTCTGCCAACCAGAGGCCTCTAAACACACAGCTCACACTCAGCAGCCTGATCCACCAAGCTCATCACCTATTGTTGTTTATTTATTCTCTACTTCTGCAGAATGATCCAGCAGCGTGCAGACTGGCCGGACTGAGAGAGCTTTGTGAATGTACCAGTGAGAGTTTTGTTGTTCTGTCATATTGTCTGCAGCAGCGTGGATGGATATGTGAAGACAGGGCCGAGGCAGACATTTCCTACACATCCTCTAAAAGCTCACCAGGACTTGTTTTCTAGAGTGTAACTATGTTATGTCAAAGTTTGAAGAACAGTGCGAGGTCTGGCAAAAGCTGCACGCAAAACACACACACACCAACACAGCGAGGTCCTGATCCATCTCTGTCTGGTCAATGAGCTGTGCTCAGCACTGCAGCATCATTAGTGACCAGGTGCTGACAGCCAAGGGGGGTGTTTGTCTCCGTCTGCGCTGCCTCGGACAGACTGAAGACTGCTGCCTTTAGATGAACACACACACACACACACACACACACACACACACACACACACACACACACACACACACACACACACACACACACACACACACACACACACACACACACACACACACACACACACACACAAAATAAACCAAGCCAAGCAGAACAAGGTGGCTACTCGGAACATGTGTTTGCTGAGCTAATCATTTCTTGTGTCTACTTTTGATACAGAGGGAGACATATTGAGGTGATGTGAACCTGGTCTGGTTTCATTCTGCTCCTCTCCCTCTCACGCTCTCTTTCTCTCTCTTTCCTCGTCTTGTACTTAGTTTCCAGAGAAGAACTGCATAGAACCCAGTTATTGTGCAGAGCTGCAAAAGTGCAGATGTCAAGACAGACAGTGAGGTGCAGTGAGATGTGAAGATTCACAATTTGGGAAAAAATAAAGGGCTGGTATCAGAGCTGAGGTATTGCAATTGGTATCAGGGCTGAAAGGGGACAGATCTGTGCATCCCTCCCTTTTGACATGAAAAACTTTCCCCTGGTGTTCTACTAAAACCAATCATAACAAAGCAGGATCATTAGCAGTTTCCACTTCCCATGCAGCTGATGGGTCTCAGTCTGGTCAGTGCCCTGGCAAGTTCAAACCTGCATCTGAACCCCAGTGTTTATTGTGCTTTCCCAGGGTTGCAGGTTTCCTTTATTAGGTGACTGACTTAAAGCGTGGGACACACTTCATCATTTCCTTCCTTTAGAAATTCCACTCTGCCTCCCTGCCTCTCACACACTGCACAGGTTCAGCTGTAATTACAGGTGAGCGGGAAGTGCGGCGTCGCTGTAGCAATTGGTCAGATAATTGATCCCAGAGGAAAAGCAATACCGAATCCTCACCTTCATACTGTGTTTAGGCTGAAAACAAGTGCACTGAGGCAGCCGGTCTACATCTGCTCTGGTTTAATAGTCTTGCTGAGGTGTCGGAAAGACCTGCTGCAAATGAAACCACGCCGCAGCCTCTGGGACCCTGAGGTAAGAGCACGAAGGGTCAGAGAGGTTCTCGCTTAATGCACACACATCTCACCTCATCAATCAGAGCAGACACTTGAGCCAAGGCAGCGTAGGGCAGAGCGCACACTCGCTACAACAACACCCTGACCACACTCTCCACAGAGCGAGACCTCCATCAGTGATGATCAAGGTGACAGTAATGAATCACATTTAGTCTCCTTACTGCAACGGAGGAGATGATTTATATACTTGTACTTTCTGGAATAGTTTTTAAGTCAGTGATTTGAATTCTAGTAAGCTTACGTGAAGTTAGGACAGAAAACGTTATCATGAGAAATGGTAATTTTGTCGATGTGAAGTTGAAATTTGGAAATTGTCTTATATTGCTGTTGAATAAACTTTTAATGATAAAATGATAACCTCTGCAGGGGAGATTATGTTTTCATTTGTATTTATTTGTTTGATATATACCAGGATTACACAGAACCTGCTCAATGGATTTCAGGTTTGTGGAATTCATTACATTTTGTTGTGGATCTGGATTTACAACAGAGGATTCCTCAGAGAGGAATAAATGGAACTATATGTTTAGGGGACTGATATTTTTGGGTGTGTGCAATTTGGTATAATATTGGTGCACAGACACTATTCACACGCACGCACGCACGCACGCACGCACGCACGCACGCACGCACGCACGCACGCACGCACGCACGCACGCACGCACACACACACACACACACACACACACACACACACACACACACACACACACACACACACACACACACACAGAGATAAACGCTCCAGAGGCCAGTCAAGTGTCATGAACGGTGCTGCATCACTAATCTTCTTCAGTTTGGCTCTGCAGATTCTCACACTCTCCTTTCAGCTCCTCCAGCCCGTCCAGATGCGCTCACGCACACAGCCTCTAATCTTCCACAGGAAGGAGGAGGGTCTCCCGCCTCTCAGTCCCAGACAGGGCTGTCTTTACCTCACCCTCCCTCTCACTCACTCTTCCTATCTCTCACTCTCTGTTTTTCCAGCACATGCCTGTCGTGATGCTGAGGGCAGTGACAGGTCCTGCACCTCAGTCAGGCTGCCCCCCCCCCTCACAGCAGGAGGTGGTGTGTAATTACAAAGCAGAGCCCGGCTGAATGGTCGGACCTGTGGGGGTGACTGCGGTCTGCTGACAGAGGTGTCTGTCTGGCCTAAAGACATGTGCTCTCCCATTGGCATTCTGGGAGGGGTGACTGGCCTCACTGGGTAGAGACATCTGTGTGGTAGACCTCTGTGCACAGGATGCAGCACTCACCTTCCATAACCTCCCTCCTGTCAGGCTTCCTGCCTATTGTCTCTTCCAGAATGTTTCATCATGAGAGACCCACAACTATCAACCCCACAGAGGCCGGGTCCAGACTGACGAGAATACCTGCAAGGCACTCGTATATACTAATGACAGGAAAGTGGACCTCTGCTTCACAATCACTTAGCACCTTCGCTGCTAATTACTGAGCAGAGCAGGTCTGCTTTGACTGTTTGTTATCGGTGGAGCATAGTGAAGCCAGTGGGACTGATGGACATCTACACTCTCTGTCCACAACAGCGAGGGAGGCATTTTTTTGCGATGGAGCCACAAAGCAGAAAGAGGATGTGGTGTTTACTCAACCTTGAGAGAAGAAGAAAAACAAGTATTTTTAAGTAAATGGTAATGACTCCAACATGGTGATTGTCCCAGGATCATCCAAGAAACCCTCCAGTATATGGAAAAAAAAATTCTCTTTGCCATGAAAGCAAACAATGCTGCGGTCTGCGTAAAGTGGCTAAAATTAGCAGCGGGCACATCTGTCGAATTGCAGCGCTCTGATTTGAGATAGTATGTGGTCGGTACTGGCTGCACTGTAAATCCAGCCAGCAGTCTTTAAACATTTCCTCCACTTGAAAGAAGCAGATGTCTAATAAAATAGCGGCAGAGGCTGACGATCCTGCTCACACCCTTCACTTTTATTAAGAGAGACACAATAACACGGAGGCCCGGTGAGACTCGGCTCCACCCTGATGACCCCGGTCGACCTGAATAAAAGCTGCTTTGTAAACTTTTCCTTGGCGACGCTCTCCCTTCCAATGCACTCGGCTGGCAGCCGCTCCTGTGATGTGCAAACGTCGTCCCTGTCTCTCAGTCCCTGTCTTGACTGGTGTCGCCAAGGAAACAAGTAAAAACAGGACGGTGGAGATGCAGTCCAGGACTGACTGGATGAAACCACACTCTCCTTGGTCCCTGTTCTAGTGCGGCAGGGAGGGTCCCGTCTTGTCTTTGACCTCTGCATAAAAAACACTCCCCACACACCGCAGGAATTGAACCCCACTGCTCTCAGCCAACACGCTGCCACAAGTGGCTAACAAACAATAGTTCTAAAAACAACCAGCAGCAGAATTAGATCTCCATGCGCACACAACCGACAACATAGTAACTGAAAGTTATTGCTGCTGACTACACAAGTTTTGAATATCGCACGCTGAGCTGTTTTACGGTTTGCACTTTATAAGCGTTTGGGACTAAAACTGGCAGATTCTCCGGACTTTACGTGCAGTTTGCCTTTCACACACGCACAACGCAGCGGAAGGTTTCTTTGCACAGACGTGTTCACAACAGCAACAAATCTGCCGCATTATTCAGGCAAGAGGTGGAGCAGCTGGGTGCAGCAGACAGAGGCAGGAAGTAACGTATCTATTACGCTGCGGAGATCACCTGATCCCGCATTAGAAGCTTCAACAACCCCAATATCTAAGGCCATATCCCTTTGTGAAGGTTAGCTTCCACAAAGGGATATCGCACAAGACTGTGGCTCAGGAAGTAGAGTGGGTCGTTCACAAACCAGAAGGTCGGTGGTTTGATCCCCTGCTCCTCGTGTCCACATGCTGAAGTGACTTTGGACAGGACACTGAACCTTACATTACCTCTGATGGCTCCAGTTAATGCATTACCTCCATCCTTCTCCTGATGAGACTGCAGACGAGCAGACCTCTAATATCTCCAACCCATGCGTATTACTGGGATTATTAGATTTCAAATTGCAATTCTTTACTTATTAGTATAAAGTTCCCACGTTCTGCTCAGGAATGAATAAGACGACAGTTATTAAGTTTTAAAGTGGAAGATGAGATGTTACTGTTGGGAGGATCAGACTTATCCAAACAATAGGTTGCAGAGACTAAACAATAAAAAAAGATGTTGAACCGGCCAACTGTAATAGGAACAGCAGTGGAGAGGTAACACACTGTTGCTCTGTGCAAAAACATGCAGCTGAATTCCTGGTCAGCGGACCCTGGACTCTGACCCCGTTCCAACCATACGGAGGCTGTGGAGCGCTCCAGCTCTGCCCAAGGCTGCAGCCAAGCAGAGCTGCAGGCCAATCCACAAATCTTCAGCGAAACATCCTGCCCCATGTTCTCACTGCACACACTCGGTGCTTGGCGAGTAAATCCTTTGCCCTCAGTGTTTGAAGTTCAAAGATATTGGTCCGACCGCTGACTTATGACGTCTGAGAGGCCCGTGTACACACCATCCTGATGTCGTTTCCCTACTGTGTGAGCACACGTGACACTTCTTGAGAGGGTTTGAATCACAAATGTTTTTCCATAACCACCCATGTAAACAATAAAAGCAACCGAGTCCCCTCTAACAACCGTGCAGCCGGATCCATAACAACCAAACAAAAAAAGCTCCAGTCCAACACAATGACTGCGTGATAGTGACTGCACTCGTTCGCCCAGAGCCAAGACTTGATTGCCAGACTGCAGCCATTCCAGCTCCCCCTAGGACAATATTTTGCTCCAATATCAAACCATAAACCTGCCTAACTCTCCAAGGCTATAAATGAAGTGAGAACAGCAGACATGTGTGGTAATAAGGAGGCCAAATCTTTCTTCACCATTTTTTTCAATTTTCCTCATGATTCAGTTTCTCTCGCAGAGCGTTGTCCATTTCCTCCACCATAACAAATCATTGGATTTGTCACTATCCTCTGGGACCTCTCATGTAACACCCTAATCTCCATTTCGCCTTCATAAGCTTGGATCATTTTACCTCAGAGTATTTGTCCCTGCTCAGAGGGTTGTCAGGGAGAGTGAAGCAGCGGAAACCAAGTGTTTCAGCACACACTGTTAAATGGGACCGGGTCAGAGAATTCTGTGAGGAGACATTTTATCCATAACCTTTTCTCATCACATATTCCCCTTGTCGTTGTAAATATGCTCGACTGCCAATATAAACGTTCTGTGGAAGAATGAGAAAAAAATTAACAGTTTGAGTGTCAACGTTTCATGAGCCATTTATTGTCTTTTTAATATGTTGATGTAGAAGAAATTGTGTTGATCTGAAATTATAGAAACCCAAAAGGTGATTGAATAAGATTCTCGGTTTATAGGTAAGTACATCTCTGCTAAGGCTCAGCGGCTCCCTGAATTTACACTAATAGATATCAGTCCACTGAATATGTCTGTGACATGTTACAATCAGGCCCTTTGTCCTAATCCAAGCCAAAACATAATTTATTCTTTCTTGGCCCAAATCCCATCCTTCCCAGATGAGTGAAATTATGGAAACGGCATTTTAAGTCCTCAGTCTGCTTATGTTTCTTGTTCATAAAATTGATCAAAAATGTACGCCCTCAAGTACAGATTGTCCCAAAATTTGCAGTGTCATAACCATTTGAACCCCAAACTGTTGAATTGATCCATGGTTATGAGGCTCTGCCGATATATACAAACACTGTTCCAATCGTGAGTCAGTCTTGCCATCAAAAAACATCAAACTTGCTGAAAAAGTGAGCACTCGGTCCAGTGTGATGCGAAAAATGTCTTTATTTTATATTTAGTTTTGTTATGTCCCTTCCACTAACATGGAGGAGGTGAACACCAGCAGCCGATAGAGACACTTTGGCTTCACTTTGGGGAGCTGTCATGTCGTCCACTTTACAAAAAGTCTTTACACGCTCACCGACTCTCAGATTTCCCCCCCCACCATCCTGAACAGCGCTCAGATGACATATTGTACAAACTGGCTTGTTTTAAACATATGGAGGCCTTCAGAGTTCATAAGTTCTTGCAGTATATCCCTGCAGACACACTGCAACGTGTCTTACTTACACTCAGTCCCCTGGATAGGTTCCCTGACAGCAGATATGTTCATGCATGAAAGAGAAGCAGACATGGAAGTCTGGCTGATAAAGGTGCAGCCGGCTGTGTCTGTGTGTCCGTCATGCTGCTTGTTTGAAGAAGTTCTTTGTTGTGGACCTGGCCGTCTCATACAGTCTCTGAACGTGGACACGGACGTGACTCGACAGCACGGTTTCTAAGCCTCTGAATTAGACCGTCTCATGTTCTCTCCTCCAATTAAAAACTTTGCTCTGAGTGCAGAACACAAAAAACTGCAGGATGGAGCAGTTACTAAGAATAGGCCAGGTAACAGATATCACATGCACCCCCCACCCCCTGATCATATGGAATGGACCTACTGATGCTCTATCACGTACGTACAGCACGGTCACATATGGGTAAGCTCTCACAGCAGTGGCAGCGGGCCAGGATCAACATCACTCCCTCCACACTCCAGGTTCAGTGGGAGATTGATGAGTCTGCTGCACACTGCTGCCTCATTGTCTCCACCATCAGCGTAGTGCCAAATCTGAGCATCACTCCCAGCATCATTACACATTTCTGTGCAACTGTGCACCTGTTAAAACACACACGTACAGGACAGGGACTGACCACGGTGCCGTGCTTCTGAGACATGAGTATGAATAACATTGTCGTCCACCTGATACGACTGCTTCCCACCTCTCTGTGCGTTGACAGACGGGGTCTCCGCGCTGCCTATTTGCAGACACATACGATCCCATTCAACTTTTACAAAAGGCAGAACGCTGGAGCTCTCTGTTCTGAGCTTCCTCCTGCAAGGACGAATAGAGTTTTCAGACAATCTGTTCGGAGGAGTGTCGGTTTGATCAAACCAGATGGTGACTTGCTGCTGTTCATCTCTGGGTTACAGATGTTTATAAAACTGCTTCGAGTTCCAGAATGAGAAATTAAGAGACACTTATTTGATTACTGGGGGAATAGGGAACGTGAACTTGAAACAAATTCCGTAATGCTCTCATTGCTCCATGTAAATATTTGGCTCTTTTGTCATCATCTTTTACAGACCTGCACTATTATTCAATAACATTGTACTATACCAGCTTTCAGTGGACGCTCATGACGGTACAAACCTTTATCATTTATTATTCATGTGCAGTCGTTGGTATTTTGGGAATTTTTTGAAAAAAATCTTGTTAAGAGGATACAAACAGTTCTTTTGTCACCAAACCCCAGTTTAAATGCAGGTTTTCTTTAATATGTATTTTAGAGCAAAGTATCAAAGAGCTGATTGCAAAAGCGGCTAATTAGCATTTAGCCTGATATGACCTAAATTTCTGGCAGCGTTAGCAAAGTCCTCTAGAGGTTTTAAGATCGTTTTATCCACTTTGTTTGCATGCGCGCACGCAGAATTTGCATAGATGCACATACGCACGTACACACCACAAACCCACACATATGTATATAAACTCCCACACAGTGAGTGGAGTAAATGACTGTGTGAAGCTGAGCTCCTTTCAGTCTAATCCCTGGGTGAATGGAGTGCTGTGTGCCAGGCATTCCTCTGTGTCTTGCTGAGGCTTTCTGGGGATTAGACCCCACTTACTTCCAGGGGCCGCGGGGCAGGATCAAAGCTGATTGGGCTTTTTGGGTTCGTGGGTGATAGCTTGTGGAACAGCGAGCCTTGACTCAGGTGGAGTCAGAGGGAGGCATCGGGGAACACAACACCTCGGGTGAGACGCGAGACGCTGACACAGGTCGCACACACCTGGTCGGGTCAAACCTGTACTAATCCAGCACAGGGCTAACCCGCACTGTGCTGATTGATGGCTGGCCTGCAGGAGGTGAGGCTTTAACTCCAGCATTAATGCAGATATGCCGCACCCCGGCTCACCGAGGTTAAAAAAACACAAAATGTAAATCACACAATAAAGCTCATATTAACTTTGGGTTTCCCCTGTCTTGCCTATACAGTTTACACAGTATAATGAACCTTTCATGAGGAAGACATCAATGAAACATGCATGTGCAGCAATCTGGACTTCATTTCTCTCATCACGTGCTCGGCACTGCAGGCTTTACACCGGCTAAACTTAGATCCAGTTAAACAGAGGACAGTCAAAACAAACATGACGACTGATCTGCAGTGACCTCCACACACGCACACAGCGTCTGACCTTTACCCTGGAAGGAGAAACAGGAGGTCTTCTATAATCCAGAGGAAGTGCAGAGAGACTTCAATCATGACACTACAATGTGTTAAGTATTTGAATAACCAAAATAGCTCAGAGCAAGACAAATACACAGAGATTGTAAAGAGCTCTGAGCTCTGCTCCTCTGTCAGAGATACAGCGGCAGGATTAACACAGCGAGATCCTCTGGGCGCACGAAGAGTAAACAGAGCAGATCCTCAAATATACACAGAAATTAATGAGAAATGTGTGTGTCTGTGCGTGTGCAGGATTCAGGGAGAAAACTCACACCAACACACACAGATCAGGTGCTGAATGACACTAAAAATAGCTCGTAGGACTTCCAAAGGCTAATCTGTGTGCAGCAAAGCTATCTTCAGCATCTCAATCCTGATCACAAACACTGACGTCCGCCATGTTTTGGAAACTTCCTAGGAAATAAACAAAATTACCTTCAGAGGATTTGAGCACCCGGCAGATAAACATAATCATGACAGGAATGGTCCGGAAAACAAAACAAAAAATAATAGATTGTGTGGGCACGCCACTTAAGCTGCAGTGCGTTATCTTGATGTCATATTCCCGCTCTTTGTTCTGTCAGTACAGATGGAAGGTTATCATCCATGAAAGACCTTTGAGCATGTCATGGATGTCTTTGTTGCATCTACGTTTTCTATCTCAGCCCTGTCTGGAGCGAAGGCAGCCCCCCCACCTACACACCCAAACCCAGTGACGACACCTCGGGTCTGGGCAGCGTTACTCCAACATGTGGTTCTGTCTCACGTCGGCTTCCTCTGACAGACAGAGCTAAAGTGGGCCCCCCTACACATGGGGGCTTTGTTTGTGTTTTGCACCATTGGAGATAATCACACATGCTCTGTGTGCTCCACAAAGGGATGATAAACTAAAGAGGGGCATCCAGAGCAGAGGAGCAGACGATAAAATCACAGACAGTGTGGAGAGTGGGTGTTTTTCTACAACTCGGTCTCCAAGTCGGGGTCCTGGAGAGTTTGGTACAAGAGCAAAAGACAAGACAGGAAAAGAAAAGAGAAGAGAAGAGACGAAAGTTGTCTGGCACAACTTTACCGATACTTCCAAAGTAGACATTATGGCTTGCGGTGTTCATTGTGGTCATCATACATCATACACACTACAAAGAATATTGACATTGGGTGCCATGAAAGAAAGAATTTAAAAAAGTTAAATAAATATAAAACCACATACCAAACAAAGGGCATTCACACATGATTGCGTAAGAATGAGAAGTATATGACAGAGGCCGTTCCCCAAAAATACATGAATGAATGAAACGAATAAGAGGGGTGATAGATACCCTGCTTGTGGGCTGTCATTCATACATACGATTAAACATGATGGGTTGATCTAAATAAGCTGTAGATTAAGTCTCTAATCTTATTTGTTACAAAATATGCATCATTTTCTGACTTGATTGTTCCTAACAATTTTTTTTTAGCATCAACATGCCTTCATACCGCGAATCAACAAAATAATTGTACTTGTAGCTCTATATGATACAAGTTCAGCAGCACTGATTGATGTAAACGTTGTTTTACCTGAAGTTATTGTAAGTTTCATCTGCAGAGTGAATGCTCTGTGTTGAAGAGCAGATGTGGGATTTCTCTTGTTTTTTGGCCACAACACTGGATGATTCAGTTGAGGGAAGCTCTCTGTGATTCTGTGTCCAGCTCGTGTCTCTGCCAAGGCTGAGATGCTGATGGAGTGCTCCAGTGTTAATGTGACATCCTTTCGCCATCGCTCGCTGGCTGAATATCGTGATGGGGACCCAGAGAACTCTCCCACAGTGCAATTTACTGCCCTGTGCTAGAGATGACTCAGAGAGGAAGATGAGCAAACTACTGGCACACATGAAAAAGGAATAAAGATACGAACAGGAGATGAAAAGGGGAAACAAAGGGAGATAGAAGCAAACACTTCTATTCACAGCATTTTTTAACTCCCTCATCCTCTACTCCTGCTGCAAGTCAAAAGCGAGTGAGGGTCTTATCTCTGAAAGGTGCTTGAACACAACATGCCCGCAGATGGAGCTGACTGTGTGAATACACTCACACGAGGATGAAAGCACACACATGCAGGGGAGTGGAAGCAGATTACAGGATCAGAGGAGTTGGGAAACACATCAAAACGTAGCAGAACCGTCAATGCCTTTACAGCACGGAGAAACAACAGGCCGAACGAGAAGCTAACAATGCAGAGCCATCAATCATGTCGCTCCTGTCGGCCAATAAAACAGGCCGTGTGATCACAGTTTGGGGTCGACAGGGGCCGGCCGACCCTGGGGGGCTCCAGCAGGGGCTGACGTGGTGGATGTGGCCCTAATCTCAGCGCCGCATTACAAAGGAACACAGGCTCGCCTTCAAACTCCTCCTCGCCGGCATTCAGAAAGTTTCTCAATAACGGCCTTGCCTGCACTCCCTCACTCCCACACTGTAAGAAAGTGCTGATCGACCAAAGGGAAAACTTCAAGAAGTCCACAGTAGACACTTCAGTAAGAGCAATGTTTTCTTAGGCTGTGCCTCTAAAAGAATGAGGCTGTAAATAATTACTTTTCATGGTTGGGTGAACGAAGGATTGTTTTGTCAATAAAATGAAAAGAGCAAAGAAAGGTCCATCTGAAGTTTACAGAGCACAAGTGTTAGTGTGTTAGTCTTAGAAATAACACAGATATTCACACACGCAAGGTAAAGCAACTGGATTTAGCTTGATGATTCATCCAAGAAAAACAACACCTTATTTAATTTATATATTAAAAGTGATCAAACAATATTTAAAAAGTCGGAAGAAGGAATAAATGATGTTTAGATGTTGACACTACAACATCACTAAATTAGACTGATTCAAACGTAATACTGATTTATGATTTATGTGTGATTTCATTTTTTGGCCTTTTAATCTCATTACTGTAGCACCACAGTAATTATCATCATATCAATGTTTTTTCTTTCTATTTCAGTAACTATATAAACATTACACCAGTATAACAGTGATTTAGGGATGAGTGATCATATATTGACCAGCAGAGAAGCTGAAGATAAAGTTTTGGTTATCGCATTTCAGAAAGTGTCTCACAAGAGAGAAGAGAGAAAGACTTATCCTGTTCGGGGTCTCGTATTCTGTTTCTAATCTAAATCATGTGCAGGTGAGACCCCGCCTCCACCCCCCCATAGTCAGCGTGGTGTCTTTTATCTGAGCGGTCCCAGTCACAGCAGTCGTGGCAGCGTGCCGAGCCACGGACATTAACACCCCTCCGTCAGAGTGAGTGCAGCGCTCCGACACATACACACCCAGATAAAACATCTGGCCTGTCTCAACTAAACACATCCCCCGTGTGTGTGTGTGTGTGTGTGTGTGTGTGTGTGTGAAGTCCAAACGTGATGCGTGTATCTTCTCTGTCCTCCCCTCGTCATCGCTGAGGTCTGGCAGTGTGAGTTGTGCTTCGGAGCAGACGTGGAGGTCTTGGCTGAGATTGACCTGATCTCTCCAGACATTTAAATGCTGTAGTAAAAACTGGATGGATGCGTCCCACTGTCTGACTCGCAGCCCAAACACATCTAAAGCACAGTATATCAAAATGCTTGGTATGGAGAGAGAGAGAGAGAGAGAGAAGGAGTGTGCTCCCTCTTTATCTCCTCCTCTCATAGTAGCAGAAAACAGACAGAGGTTAAAAGCACAGAGCAGCAGCTTCTTGAGGGCTTCAAGATGCAAACCATCACCGGCACCTCTGAAGACTCTCACCCACCCTCTCTGCATTGTGTTTTAATTGATTCATAAAGTCACTACTGAGACATCAAGTTTTACCATCGACACATGAAACGCGGAGGATAAGTGTGCTGACTTAGGAGACTGTTTTCTGTTTCATCTGCCGAATGTTTAACTATTTATGAGAGCTGTAAATATCACAAGTGACAATTTAGAGCGATTCAGCCTTTAAAACTCATTATACATCCATCTACATAAAACTATACACCAGACCGCCATAAAAAATAAAAGCATTTAAATTTAAATCTCAATGAAAGCTTCAGAATTACACATGACGTCATTCGGCAGTGAGATGTAAAGACTCTGTAAAGACAAGCGGAACATTTATTTGATGCTGTTTTAGCACTTAAGTCGCTATTTCTGTAAAGTTACGAGGGTGAAAACCCGGAGAGAGCTACTTGTTATCGTAAACCAATCATCACTCACTCACTCACACTGCACAGCCAGAAAAAAAACGAGCAACAACTCCGGGAGGTTCTTCATCTTGGAATATGGAAGATAAGGTGTTCACTCTATGGCTTGAACCTGGACCTCCAAGCCGAGCATTCCTTGGCCTATCAGTGCGTCTCTCTTCCCACGCCCTGTGCAGAGTGAACTCTACCACATTACACATCACACCTCTTTCAACATCCACAGTTCAATTCAAAAGACATTTTCAGATGTCATGAGTACAATATGTATATATATATATATATATGTTTGACATTTACACATTTGCATTTCTGTATTGTGTAGTTACCTTTGCATGTCCCATAGACTGGATACAAAGATGGACGACATAAGAGTTCCCCTAATGTAAAGCTACAGTGTCTCAATCACCCTCTAGTGGCTGGCTGCAGTATATAGGTTATAAACGCTGCTTTATCCATGTAAGTGGATGGGACATACACAATCTAAAAAGTTCAGTTAAAATAAAAAATTCTGAAAGATTGTTCCCTTCATTTAGGTAGTTCTTATGTGTTAACTGTTTTAAGCAGTTTGGTTTTAACTAGATATTTGATGCTTTAAAAACTGGTTGAAACGTCATGATTGACAGCTGAGACTGGCTCGCGATTGGTTCGAGTGCGTTCATCAGCAGGACTAGCTTCTGGATAGTGGGAGGAAGTGGAGATGCAACGTCCATCTTTATATAGACTTTATGATGTGGACTAATGTGTGTAATTTGTGTGTTTGCTTCACTAAAAGTTTGTTTTCTGGTGCATGAATATTTGATCCATGTGTTTTTGTCTTTTGTAGACTGCAATTTGTCTAAAAAAATTCCATAAAACTGAATGAAAAACCATCTCTATTCAGTGAGTAGTCAAATTTCTGTTGATCAATGCTCCGGCCGTGCTCGGGCTCTCACATGGATCCTTCAGGCTCTTCCACGGTTGACGGCTGCTGACAGAAAACTGCCTCGTACTTGACTGAAAACCTCCTGAAAAGTTCCAGCAAACTCAGCTGCACTTCTGGAACAAAAAGCGAACTGGCGGCGGCTCGGGCTAAGGTTTCTGCACTGTCAGGTGCAGCCAGGGGAAAGGAATTCCAGCTTGGCCAGAGGAGCTGCTCTGATGGATGAATGATCCTGAGCAGTGTTTGTAATTCATCTCCCAGCGTGCCCTCTCCTGTCCCGATGAGGATCAGGGAGTGTGTGAGGCCCGACACATCCCAAACACACATCTACAGTGAAAGTCTTGGTGGGAGGTTGAGACTCCAGAGGTCATCATGAGTGGACCTGGCAGGTCAGTGTGTCTCTTACCTCATTTAGATGAAGAGACACCAAGGGGACAGAGGACAGTTACACCACAAAACTACAGAAAAAAGACACAAATTGCTCTCAATTATCCTCTTTTGATTTACTGATACCCGGGCGCTAAAAGGAAGACATTGTGCTGCCTTAGCATGACCAGCTCGCAACATGCAGCTCTGAAGTGTCCCTGAAATTTAAGACCGACGCCAAACAAGTGTGTCAAGAAATTTCCTATGATAGTCTTGATACAGTGCTGCCACTTAAGGAACAATACTTGCCATTCTTCTGCAGCAAAGCACAAACCCTGCGCCCCTCAACCCTCTGCCCTTTCACCCCTTTGGCGTCCCTATGGCTACCCACCCACACCCAGGGGGCAGCGGTGCGCGGACCGTGAGAGCGCCAGGCAGAGCATACAAAACCTTAGCAGCCTCAAATCTAATTTTATTTCTAAAATTCAGTTACATTGTGAAAAGATAAATTACTTCAAAAAGAACATTGTGGTTATGGCTCACAGAGAAAGTATGAACGATGCTCATCAGGATTATTGCTTCAATCTGTTCCTTGTCCTTTTCACAGTAACATGAACAGACCTTTCCAGTTAAGAAAACCCTCCATTTCTCCCGCTCTCTATTTCCCCATGTAATATATTTCCTCGCTCTGGCTTAAAACAACAGTACCATCTCATTTCTTTGCAACTGTCAGCTTATGACAACAGGAGAGAAAGAGAAACTACTCCTCTTCTCATTCTCGCTCTTGTTGTCTTTCCTACTGGCAGCACTTGGGGGGAAACGTGTGCCACTGGAGCCGTGCCACAGTTTCACTAGTGCAGCCGTTCTCGTTTTACACGCTCATCTCTCCCTCCATCTATGGGCGAGCCCCATAGATTATCCCGGCCTCCGAGCCAGGCCAGAGGGATGAAAGGGGGCGAGAGCCGAGCTCGGACTTCAGGACAAACTGTAATTCTCTACTTTGTCTCGGGGACGAGAATCCATCTGCTCGCAGATTTAGTATCTCTGCTTCAATGGGGCTCTGTTTACTCGAGTAGCTAGGTTTACACAGGCAAAGTGAAGAGTTCATATAAAACGCATTAACTGAGAATAATCCTTTTGGTCTTTTGTAAATAGGATGTAATGATGGGGGGATGTCCAGAGAGGGTAACCATTCTGAAAGAGGCTCAGAGAGGCCAATTTGCGTGCAGGCCTTGATTTAGAGGTCTGCACCCTGAGGAGTACGACTGTTGTTTCTGACATATCAGTATCAGTATTTACCTAATGTCAGACAGACTTATACTGTTCTTTCTTTCATGGTAAAAACTACAAACCTATACTTTTCCTACAAAAGTAGTTGTGTGTTGTTTGTAGTACACTACCTGCCTGGTATAGAGCATTTTACAATTTCCTAAAACCAAAGCTCATATCTTCAAAGAGCTGTTTTGTCCCACAAATAGACTGAAAGCAATTGAGAAGCTTGGCTTCACTTAAACTGTCAAGTCGTCCATCTTTATAAATAGTCTACGACTGCAGCCCCTTGTGACCCTCGAAAAAACAAGCAGTATAGACAAAGGAATGGAATGATTACTTTGCCAAAATATGACCCAATAATATAAATCCACACTAACACAATTGCCATTGAAGTACAGGATTGCAACAGAACTTTAAAAGTTTGGAGTTTTGATTGTGGAATCATGGCTTATAGCCCCAGTGTCTCCACAGAGCTGAGCAGACATGGCCTCATGGGGCCACATGCCGGCCCCAGAAGGTGAGACAGAGCTGTAGGAAGACAAGGTGGAGGGCAGCCAATAGAAATAAACGCTCCATGACATCATCCTCTGTCCTTCGACCTGCAGTCAATGACGGCAGCAGAAAGAGCTCTGACTCTGGCACAGTAGTGAGTTACTGCCCTGTCAGTCTGTCTGTCATAGAGGCACACATGTAACTGATATGCAGGATGAGCGGACACAGAGACAGGGAGCAGGCGTCTTTGTCCTTCATCAAGTCGACTAATGACAGCGAACCAGCAAATTCGGCTCACTGGTTCTGTCGAATCATGTCTGGTGCAGAAATGTAAACGTTATTGTCTGTCTGTACAAACTTGATATATGTGTCTGTGCTTTGTGGCGGCAGGTGTTTTTGGTGTGCGGGTGTGCGTGTTTGTTTGCTGCCAGGCCCCGGCTGTGAGCTCGGCATGAATGAGTGAGAGAGCCATAAACACCTGAGGAAACAGGAACACACAGACACTCTCTCTGGACTGTATTTATGGTCCTGATTGAAACGGGGGGGGGGGAGTCGTCATGCACAGCTCAGCTCTGGCTGTGGCGAGGCTCCAACCACAACACCGGGGCTGTTAAAGCCCCCCCCGGACAAGTCCCAGGGGGCACTGGAGCGGACGGAATGCAGGCCTGGGTTTAGAGGTTCAGGGGTACGTCCTGTTGTTAATGAGCCCACCTCCCCGGGCCTCTCTGGCTCGGAGCCCCCGACACTGCCGCACCAGCCACACCAGCGCTGCCGCAACCACACTGGACCTGGGCCGCTGATGCATGCTACACTTCCTGCTCCCACTCCGACTCGGTGCCCCTCAGATGATCTCAATGAGCTGTGTGTCTCCCGCAAACAAGAAGACTGGGCCAGACAGTGCCTCGCCACGCTGGGAGAGTCTGAGCGCTGCAGGTAAGTGGACGAGACGTCACCCCAGACGATGCAGGGAGAAAGGTGTTTTCTAAATGATGCTCGTCTGACACGCTCGACTACCGCAAAGTAAACATCTGCACACATACACAGTCTTTCTGTGAAACACAGCCCTGGTCTCCTGCTTTGCTTTGCTGACTTCCTGGTTACTTAATTTTGTTATTCTTTTGAATCCATTACAAAATTAAAACAAGCTTTCTACCAGATCAGGTGAATAACAACTGGATGACTGAATTTCCATGACTAGGTCAAAAAGTAATAACAGAAAAGCCGATGTTCCACTCAAAGCCTTCTATAAACTCTTGTGTGACTTATTTTACAACTTTTGATTCATATGCTTCACCATTAGCTTACATGCCATTCAGGAATCCGTTTTTGGACCACAGACCGTATATAAAAATGGACGGTGCATCTCCACTTCCTCCCACTAATGAAGCTAAAATATCCTGGATTCAAACTCTGCCATCTTGCACATTTGGAGCCAGAGTCTGTGCAGTAGTGATCGGGTGACAGAGCCTCGGTTGTGAGGTTTCTTCCATGCACACGCTCGACCAATTGTGAGAGAGTCTCAGCGTCAATCATGAGGTTTCACCCCATTTTCTTTACATCAAATATCTAATATCTAAAACACTTGAACAGACATCAGTGTGTCTGTGGATTGGTCTGTATCTGAGGCTCACTGCAGTCTAGGCTCTAGGTCCTGGGCTTAACTGAAACTCAAATCCAATTCTGGTTTCCTGCCGTTGGAGTTGAATGTACGACTTTGACTTGAAGTTTGATAACTGTGGAGTCTTGCAATATCTGCTCGTCTGTGACACTTAGATCTCTTCAGCTTAAGGTGCCAGCTGTGTATGGCTTCGGCTTTACATATCATTTCATCTCCAGAGGCCAGCTCCATTATCCTCCTCTGTTTTCCTCTTCCAGCCAGTCAGGTGAGGTCATTTCTCTTTGGTCAAGGTGATCAGCTCCTTGAGGGAAATGCCTGCTCCCCTGTCAGGTTTGAGCTCTTAAAGCCGACCAGGCATGTCTCTAATTAGACCGAGTGCCGGTCCCGTTCCTCCAAACCTCCTCTCCACTCTCGTCTTCAGTCCAGAACTAATCACAACCATCAGCACCACTCCCCTCATGCCCGCCGAGCACGGTATCAACTACATGAGCAAATGGAAATATATGCAAAGACCAGCTCAAAGTGGAGCTCAAGAGTCAGACAGGGGCAACTACTTTTGAATCCTGCACCTTATCCAAAAGTGCAGCCTTTAATGGCGGAGAAACTGAGACTGGAGGATGTTTGGGAGGTCTGTGATATGTGAGGCCGTAAATGATGTCACCACAACACACCACGGCAAGATCTCTGTGATGTGGTGGTCTGTTTGTGGTTTGGTGTACATGGGAGTGGAGGAGCTCAAAGCTTCATGAAATCCCCACCCACGGAGCCACAACACTGGAGCGCCTTTTATGTGGTGTTGTATATGTTTATGAACTCATAACAGAGACAAATGAGCAGCTCGCTCATCAGGACTACTGGGAGGAGGCAGAAACCACAGACTGATACAGTGGGACAGAAGAACCTCTGACCTAAAAGCAACAGTTTTCATTGTGTGTTGATGCGTTTGTGGTTCTGAATGTGGATAGAACTGGGAATGAGTTGGCGTCAAGAAGGAGACATGAGGGGTTTTACAGGGGACTCTCATGACTGGGGTTATTTTTTGGAGAAGAAGGCGCCAGCCCCCGGCAGGATAAGCGATAGAGATAATGGATGGATGGATTTCTGGAGAGTTTAACTTCTTCTTAACCAAATGAGGGAAAATCAGTCAGCAACAACTGATAATCACTTCATTATTTACATGTGACGGGTTCAACTTCTCCAGTTTGATAATTTGCTGTTTCTCTCTGTTTCAAATGGAACTAAATGGAACAAGTTTTGGATGTTTGGGTTGCAGTAAACAAGACACGTTAATCCATCACCATTGCATTGACAAAACGATTAATCAAATAGTCTTCGGAACACATTTTTCACATGTGGCCTGGTTTATGAAGACAACTTGGACAGTATTGCAGTATTCTTTGTTGTAGATTAGAGGCTGAAAGTGGAGACATGCCTTTAAGCTTTAACATGTTTTAGAGTCCATGATGATGTTACATGTGCTTCAACACTACTGTATAAACTAAAAACATATTTTTCCTCATGGTTTTGTGGCTTCTACTTCTGTGGTAGCTCACAATCTGTGCAGCACATTGCGCGTCCACCTGGAAGGAAATGTGCCATAAAGATTTGCGTGCGTACTTTGTCTTTAAAACCATCAATAAAATAAAAAAATTAAATCAGTTCAACAATACGATAGATCTCAAGTTAATACTAATGCCAATAATCAATTGCTACAGAAAAAAAACACACTGTACAGTTGTATGAAGCTAAATAAAGATTAGGTTAGAATAAGAATATAAGTGTACAGGTGACCTGATTTCTGATAGATTATTGAGATGGTGACTTGCATTTGATGGGGCCAGCCAGCAGCTACTGGGACCATTGAACTCATCACAGCAGTATGGAACCTACAGGATCCAGAGCGCACCAGCTCCATCAATACTGCCATTGTCTCTGCGCTGACGTCACAACACCAAATATGCTTCATTACCTTCTACCTTGAGACAGTGGTGCTGTGTTGTCCCGCACAGTGCCTCCCTCCTGCCACTCTATACCTGCCAGCTGAGAGATGGTGATATGCTGAAGGGCAGCGAGCAGACAGGTTAAAGAAGTTCAGTCGCTGAGTGGATCAGAGATGAGCGAGAGGAGATAGCGCCCACACCTCGTGCTCGTGAGGAGGATTTAAAAAAGGCCAGGATTTTAACGGCTCGTCTTTATCTCTCCACATGATAAAAGCGCTGTTACCAGTTCACTTGGCCTTGTCTTTCTTCCCTCTGCTCATGATTGCGTGACCTGTCGGGCTGTGAAGAGCCTGTCTGTTTGTGGGTCACGCGTTCAGCGCAGCAGTCCACTTAGTCAGGCACCGGGTGAAGGGAAAGGCCTCATCTTTATTGGGGACAGAAGAACACTCCAGCTGCCAGGGCTTGGGTGTGTGTGTGTGTGTGTGTGTGTGTGTGTGTGTGTGTGTGTGTGTGTGTGTGTGTGTGTCTATTTCAGGCTTTAAAGTTGTTGTTGCACTGCGCAGCTGGTACACCTCATTTCTCTCAGACTGCAGGAAAAATTGTTTTGAATGCTCTCCCCGGGGGAAGTTTGGGGAAATGATAAATAAATCAGTAAGCAGAAGAGGCATTTCCAGTCCAGGAGCCAGAAACATAAAACTTAACTCAGATTCAAGGTTAAGCATATATGAGACTAGAAAAAAAGAGAAAGAAAAAAGTTCAGCGAAAGAATATGCATCTGTGTTTCTTGACGTTCACGTCCATTTATTTCAGATTTAACAGACTAAACACCAGAAGGTACAGGTCAGGAAATGGAGCGTAAAGCATTAAACCAAATGTGGCTCCTAATGTATAGGCTCAATAGCACAGAAATAAAAAGCAACTTATGATAGATACAATTTACAATCTTATAAATATGTACATCTGACTGAACTTGGCTTTGCTGGAAAAACATGAACTTTAAAGACACAGGGAGTTATAATTATAATCCTTGTGACCCCATCATTTTTATTCCACAGTCTGAAATGCTCCTGCTGCTCAGTGTGTGCCCTGTATGTGGTTTGCATGGAACATTTCAAAATAATGTCATAATAATATTATCATAATTATTAGTATATATTCCAATTTAAAAACCTGAACCCTTCTACGAAGTATAATTTGGGGATTTTTCATAATCCTGATGCACATACCAGCACATGCTTGCATAAGAGCAAGACAGTACGAAGGAGAGGCAGACAGGAGAAGAAGAAGAAGAAGAAGAAGAAGAAGAAGAAGAAGAAGAAGAAGAAGAAGAAGAAGAAGAAGAAGAAGAAGAAGAAGAAGAAGAAGAAGAAGAAGAAGAAGAAGAAGAAGAAGAAGAAGAAGAAGAAGAAGAAGAAAACTTTCCTCCATTGTTTGGTTTACATAATTTTAGTTTATGTCGGTATTTTCAGTGGTGTTATTTGTTAATTAATGGCTATTATGACAGTTCCCCTGAGAGGAGCAGCGTGGGCTCAAAAGGCCTGGACGCTCCCATGTCTAATCTCATCTGGGGCCCTCTGCCCAGTTCGCCTTAACTTCATCTGCTTCCAATTTGGGCTCAGCATTTGTGCATGAATATCAGCTGCTGTAGCTTTTTGTGCACGCTCGCTGCAGCCCACCTCCCTCCCTGCATGTATGCATGCATTTTCTGTGTCTTTGCAACTCTCCTCTCCTGAATGCATAAATGCAGCGGGTGTGTGAATGCTGCTACATCAAATCTGTTTTTTGTGAATGAGCTGGAGAAAGAGAGACTCGCATTTTTAACATCTGCCAATGCAAACAGAGGGGAAACCAGAAATGCTGCTGAGAGAAAAGAGGTGGGCTGAATGTAAAGGTGACTGATGTGTGCGGCTCCGTCTAAGAGGAGTGGGAGTGGAGGTCACCTGCTCCGGTTCAGCCCCATCCTCTCTGACCTCCGGCTGGGGTCCCTCCACTCACAGCTGAAGCTGTGCCGCCATTAAAGCAGCTAATCACAGTGAACAGCTGCATCCTTGACTGTACAAATCCTCAACACCTCTCTCTCCCACCCACATGTTCATTCTGGCAGTCAGACAGACACATGCACCGACGTCCGTGCACTCCCACTCTTCCTTCGCTAATGGCAAGCTGCAGCCGACTGATGTTTAAAGCGTGGGGTTTAGCGTGTAGGCCTGTGATAAGCTGCGCTGAGCTGTGAAAACACAGATTACATTTCTGCGGCTTATTACAGACAGCGCGCCTCTGCCTCCCAGCCACACCGTAATTGCAGCCCAAAAACCGCAGCCTCCGCTTGGCTGCGAGATACGGCTTGATGGGGACCCCCCGCGGCAGAGTTTTGACAGCCGTGCTAATTCAAGTCTACGTCCCCCCCCCCACATGTTTTGCTGCATGGCAGCCCCCCTCCTGTGATAAGCCCCAGCCGTATTTTCTTTTAAGTGCCTTCCTCCGTAAATAAAATCAGGGCTGTGATGTCAACTGTCAACTAGTGTCATCCTCATACATTTAAGACGCCGTCAAAAGAGGGGGGGCAAAATGCAAATGAATGTTATAGATTTCCAAGACTGCTGAGTGTGCAATCACATTTCACTGCTGTACTATATGTGGATTCTGATGTAGCCTGTATATGGGACAGCTCCAATTTAATAATCTTATATTTTAATGTTACATTCGATATTCTCTTGATATGTAATTTTGATATTTGTGTTTAGTGTAACGTAAGTTGGGATATCCCATCTGAAAACAAGCATTTACTTACTTGGAAATGCCAAAGCCAACCAAGCATACATTAAATCTCTTATTCTGGCAGCCAATGAAAGTGCCTACATCTGCAAATACTTAGCTCTTTTTTTCTTCTCAGGCTCAATCAGAGATAAAGCCCATTGTGTTCCAGGTCCAGAAGTAGGACAATATCTCCCAAACCTCATAGAAAACAATTAGGACTCAGTAATTACACCATTGGCCTGGAATTCCTGCCAAAAATGAGAGTGAATGTGAAAGGTGCCTGTCTGATGCAGTGTTATCTTACTCTGCTTGGACTCTGCTTGAGAACCTTTGTTTATCAGCCTGAGTGTGATGTCATGTTTTACTTTTGAAGCCTTAAATTTGAACACGAGAGGCCAACAAAATCCTCACAGGAGTGCGACTGGATGACAGAACGGCCTGATCTCTTCCCATAAAGTTCTCTCATTTATATCTGCTGCTTTGTGTCTGGAAACGCACGATTCCAACATTTAAACAGAGACACGTTATCTTAGGTTTAGACTGGACCTGTTGATTTACAGATGGTGACCTGTCGGCTGGCAGGCGGACGGGTGAGGACAGAGGGACACAAGAGAAAACAACTCTCTCATCTCCATTTAAAATGTAAGCGCACCAATAAACATGCTCTGGGTTTATAACGCACTTCCTTTCCCTCCCTTGCACCTTAACGCAGCCTCAGCCCCAGAGTCCTGCTGGAAATGGATGTTATTGAGATCTGCTGTAAAGCACAGCGGCCTTGGGAGTCAGACATGGCCAGGGGCTTTGGAGGTGGACTGGTGAGAGAACCGTGGAAGTTAAAGTGGAGCAGCAGTAAATGAACGGATCATACACATTTTCCACAGTCTGAGCATATTCAAGGTCAAACAAGTGCTTAGAGCCGTCTGAAAATCTGCAAAGAAATGTGTAGAGATTTACAGATGGAGCCACACACAGGTATTAAGACCCTGGATTTAAAACTTGCACCCACTGAACCGTGAACGCAGCTTTAACTTCACTTTGCAACACCACAGCAACAGATTTATGCACAATCCTGTTTCCAACTTTGCCCGTGTGGCAAGATTTTATTTCTCCTTTAAGCGCCGAATGAGGCCGACAGCAGCGGGATATCAGGTTCTGCGCTGGCAAGAGGTTCGGCTCACGCGGCAGGCACAGAACAAAGCGCCGGTGGCCCTGGATAGCATCCATGGTGCCGGAGAGTGAAGGCCCCCGTGAATGGGACCTGTCACTTCCACTCAGCGCTGCCTGTGATCTGAGCCACCCGTAATGACGCTCCCATAAGTGGCTAATCCCAGCAGCATCCCTGCCCGTCAGCCCCCCAATGCCATGACAACCGGAGGGGAATCTCCTCCAGCAACAACTTAATTGGATAATTCCCTCCCATGTTTGACTGTGTGTTCCTCTCTCTTTGTTAAGCAAAGTCTGGTTTGTGCTTGACTTTGAGAGAGAGGAAGGTCTGAGACAACCACCATATTCACGCAGTCCTGATGTGTGTGTCGTGTGAAAACAAGTGGGAGAATTGGACCCATTTCTCCAGTTGAGGCCACAGTGAAGCACACGACAGGCGGCTGAGAGTTGTTCTCAGCTCACCGAGGACGGAGAGCATTAAAGAGAAAAACGGCCTCTGCTTTCAGCACCACAGCAAGTTGACCACTCGTAACTACTGTAAACATTTATTGTCCTTTGTCTCGCAAAGCCCGGTGATTTATGTTACACCCAGTCAAGTCCTGGGTCCCGGCATAAACAGACGCTCCACCCTTCTCCCCAGACTGCTGAGACCCGGGGGCCAGTGCCAGGGGAAGTCATTACACACTGTGTGCGTGTGTGTGCGTATGTGTGCGTGTGTGCGGTGGGCAGCTACTGTAGTTGAAAAATGAAAACAACAGTCGGTACGAGCAGGGGATGAGAGCCGGGTTGCAGCTGGACCATAAAACTCCAATCCAACCACACAAAAGAATCAACCCTCGCACTGACTCTTAGAAGGAGCACATTAAAACTGATTAATAAAGTGAAGGGAAGCTGACTCACCCCGAAGACGCTGAGGGATCTTGTTTCTTAACTTCATTTTAAAGACAGAGGCAGCCTTATGTAAACCTAATGGGAATCACTCCTGTTTATAAGTATTACTTGTACACGTGTATTGGAAGGCACAGCGGCAGGCTGTAAGACGGCAACGCAAAAGCGAGCGATGCAGATGGTGGTAAATGAATAAACTGAAAGATGTAAAGAGTGATAAAATGAGGTAATGGAAAGACAGGAAGTGGAGGGAGGACAGAAGACTGAACCATTTTGAGGTAACTTCTTCCTCTGAACCATTTCTTGGTCATAGATTACATTGTTAGCCCCCTGTGAGAGTCCAACGTGTCTGCAAATCCATGAAAACCCTGCTTCTCTCCTGACTTACCTTCTTCACAGGCAGCGCCGCTGAATCCTGGACAGCATTTCCACTCCAGAGACGTCACTGTGCGGTACACAACTTTGTAGGAAGGTCTAACAACGGTCCTGTAGCTGCAAAAAGAGACACAAACTCTCAGGGTGGCTTTCGGATGATGATGCAGGTGTTTTTTATGACTCAATCGCCCTTAAATTCGGTCTTAACAATATGACTTGACTGTGGCATGAACTGGAGTCACTTCAGCTGCTATCAGACATGCACTGAATTCCGGATAACTTCCTGATATTATCTGCAGAGGTGATATATGTGAGAGCGTGACTGTCCGATGCCGAGGGATCCTCCTAAGTTTTTCCCTGCCAGCCCCCAAGTGAAAACGTTGAATATTGTCTGAATCAGTCCATGTGAGAATGCAGCAAAAGATTATTTGGAGGATTCGTAGAGAACGGAGATTTCAACAAGAGCAAGTGGGACTGTAGAAGGACACAAATATACTGGTAGAAAAAAGCTATTTGCTATCAGCTACTAAAGACTTTTACAAGTGGACATGTTCGTCTAGTATTACATCTCATGTATTACAACAAGATTTAGGGAATAAAGGCTGACGATGTTGTAAACAAAATGTCTACAGCTGAATTTATAAGTAATGTTCTGCCTCAACACCCTGGAGAGTTACTGATAGTGTGAACGCGTCAGAACTGTTATTCTCTATTACTTCTAGAGGTCATGTCTGAAAACGGCGATACAGTGAAGCTAAGAGAACACACTTCAAGCCACAAAACAAAGAAAAATTGTTGTAGAACATTGGTTTGTTATTTTTATCTCCTCTTTGGTTAAAGTTTTTTTACAGGTGCAAAATATAAAACCCTGAAAGGGTTGTAATCACACATAAGGTTTTAGGTGTTTTAAGGTTGTTTCCCCCTCGTTTGAGTGTTCACATCTCAGTGGTATGTCAATGCATTAGTGGTACATTCCGTTGGCCTCCTCACCTCCCTCCCGTACATCCCTGTGGCCAGCGGCATGTCTGGTAGACTCGCTGGAGAAGTGTCCCGTTCTGCACCTGGCACGTCACTGTCTTGGTGACCGTATGAGGACACCAGTTCCTGACGGGAGAAAAAAGGGAGAGGAAGTCAGCAATCCGGGGAGTTGAGAATAAAACAACAGCAGCAGCATCAATTTGTTATTCTTAGACACAGAGGGAATAAAAGCCCATTTTCAAAGTAAATAATTCAAGGGAGAACCGTGTATATTTTATAAACACCTTCAGACAAGTGCACTCACACTACAGCACTCTCATAAAAGTAAATAATCCATGCAGTCACAGTCAATGCTCTGTTGTCTCCTTGTGGGATCTGATTCTTCTCTCCCGTTTCCCCACCCTTTTGTTTTGAAACTTCTTTATGGTGTTTACACAGTTTTTTATCAGCCGCGAGATTTGCAGGAGTGCATTGTGGGCAGTATTTACATTGCAGCGTCTCCTCGGTCAACACACATCCGTTTGCACTTGGCTTACAGGGGAGGTAAAGTCTCGCTGGAGGGAGCACAGAGGAAGACGAGGTCTCGTAGGGGGATTAAAGCTTTTTATCACCGGTTAATGTTGGGTCATGAGTCCACTCGCTTTCCACAGAGGACCTGCGAGACATTATGAGGATTCACTGAGGCTGTTAAGAGCCTGACCTGCTCATGGAAAGGTCAGAGATCTGATAGCGAGGATATGAACACTTAGAGCAGGCAGGGTCATGTGTGCTCACCTACGGCCACAAACTCTAGGAGAAAAAAAATCGATATATTCTCCTCCTTTCTCCACATTTGTGAAACCATGAGGCTAAAAGCACCACAAATGAGTAATGGAGGAGATGACCAAAGTTTAGCACGAGAGGCAGGTTTCATCTCATCCCTCTGAACGGCTTTAATACATGGAAAACAAAATATACCCTGATTAGTATTAATTCGTATGGGTATGTTGGAGGAGAAACAAGGAGAACCATTACTATAGGCTGTGTTTACACAATCAATAAGATGTATGGAAAGGGGGCTCTAAGTCGAAACTACAAAGGGGGCTTGTTGTGGCTTGTAGCACAAAACTGCACTTTGTGTGTTCCACTGCCAATGTGTGTAAAAGAGAGGGAGGGCTGTTTGTCAATATGTGAGACCATGTGTGTGTGTGTGTGTGTGTGTGTGTGTGAGCAGTTTACAATAAAGGAAAGTGCCAAAGGCGGAGGATGCCGAGCAGCCCAGAACCACCTCACATTAACAATCTGCACATGTTGCAGTGGCCGCACACACACAAACCTGAAGCTCTGAGAAACGTCTGTGTATGACTGCACTTACTGGTACTTTTTCACAATGTGTCTCTCCCAGATAAGATACAGATAAATAAATAAAGACCACCTGATTCTATCAGTGGCTTCAGAACTCTCTTCTTTGTTCTGCACCTTCGCCCTGAGTCCTGGGTTATTTTGGGCATTTTTAAAAGTCTAGTAACCTTGCTTTGTATTTCACAAGGTACAATGTTTTCCACACAACATTACCTAAATATTTCACTTTAACATAACACATCAAAATATATTCAACAAAAAACACAAGACACATCATGTGATTTGATCACGCTGGCGTACACAGCATGTATGAAATGTGTCTCAGACCGTGATCGGGACAAAAGGACCAACAAAAAGAGTTGGTCTTGGTCTGAATCAAACTTAATCATTACTAGTTTGATGCAGTGAAAAAACTTTTTAGGATGGTTCAGACCTTTCACTTGAAGTTGACGAAAGCTTGTTACCCATTAAAGAATAAAAGGAGAAAAATAATGACAAGAAAAGTAAGAATTAGTTCCTGTAGAACATCTGGAGAAGAGGATATGAACTATTGCATTGTAATTTGGTTAAATGAGCCAAGTTGAAAAACAGGCTTAAAAAGGCTGAAACTGAGAGAGTGAGAGGATCGATGTCAAGTGAAGGGAGACGCAGCACACGAACATGATGATGACAGGACGTAGGTGTGTCCTGCTAAGAGTTCATGAAATTGCAATGTGAAACCAAAACTGAGTGAACATGATGTAACAATAACCAATGAACCTTGATTCAGTCATTGGTTCTTTCAGGTGTGAAAACAGCCCGAGACAATATATCCCACTAACAAGTCAAAGGAAATCTGCAAACACAGTTTGAATTACTCAAATATTTGTCTAGAAAAGTGAGTGGGCAATTAATCTGCCACACATGTCATCTAAATATATATATATATGTATATTTATTCCTCAGCCATACGGCAACAAACACAGATTTATATGATCTGGTTTCTGTCCCTTGTCCAGAAAGACCTGCTCTGATTGTTGGTGTTATTGGTTTGTAAAATTCAAACCCTGAAGGAGCTGTGGTCAGGTGGAGCTGGACACTGGGTACCAACTCCTCACCACCACCCTGCAGACTAACATCGGAGGTTCCCAGGCCGAGAAGACGTTTCACCTGGGAAAGCTAAGACAGTCACCAGGGGGTAAGAGGAGGGAAGTGAATTGAGGTTTATGGTCTCCCCCTCTCTCTTTGCATTGTACTTATGCAATTACCAAAGAGGAAATGCCAACCACCGCCGCTACTGCTGCAGTGAATAAAAGAACAAAAGCAGCTGGCATTACAGACTTCACCGTTTCCCAGATGGCTTTGCAACCAATACCTGCATTAACTACATAACTTGCTAAAGCTGAGTCAAGATAATTACAAGGCAGCTCTAACAATACTTTCTTTCACTGCAAAGAGGTCGGAGATGATGTTGTATTCCTGGTATTACCTGCGGGCACAGGTCACACCATTATCACCTCTGGGATGTAAAAGGCTGAATATTAAATATCCGTCTTATTACAGAGCCCTGAAGCAACAATTCCACTCATATTGTTCCTGAGAACTGCTTCACAATGGACTATTGAGTATTGAAATGATAATAAAGCAACGCAGGTGCATGGTGCGCCCAGTCTCTAACTGTCAAATGTTTCCTAGTCAACACCTTCTTCTTACTGCAGGCGCCCCTGTGTTATGAAGTGTGAAACCCAGAGGCATCGTGCTGTTTCCCTGGCAAAGGAACCAACGCGGGCCCTCGGTGAGTATCAGGTCTCTAAGCACACATGGCACACACTGAATTGCCGGACCCAAGCTAAATAAATCTTCAACCATCTCCCAGAGTCACACATATCAACAGCCAACAGTTAAGACAGAAATCCACGATTTTAAAGGGACGGAAAAATCACAGCTTTGGCCCATCTGTTCCTCAACGCCACGGACGCCAAGACAGTAAAACGCTGGAGAGCAACAAAAAAAACTTTGCTGAAGAGTAAATGATTGCAAATGCTGACAGAGAGCTTGTGAACTTGTCAAAAGGCTTATGTGGTGTATTCTGGTTACTGAGCATGCCCTCATCGTGCCCTGCTTTCTGTGCAGTCATTCATGATCACACTACTGGTGCACTGGAGTTGGTGCACTTTCAGCAGCAGACTGTGTGGGGAGGAAGGAGCTGGGAGTTGAGCCGTGTGAACTCACAAGAGGGCTGACGAGGGCAAAAAAAATAAAAATGAAAATCTCAGTAACTCCCTTTCCTTCCACCCATCCATTCATGTTCTGTGGGAGGAGGGCCGGACAGTCAGAGAAATGTTTGAAATGCAGGATGGATATGAATCTTGAGGAATTTCTGTAGATCTCTGTCTGTTGGCAAAATACTTGGGGGGAACAAAGGACAAAAGAGATGTGGCACACGACCAGAGGAGAGGAGAGGGGAGAAAGGGGAGGAGAGGAGAGGAGAGGAGAGGGGATGAGAGTAGAGAAGAGGAGGAGAAAAGAGGAGGAGGAGAGGATAGGTCATTTTTTCATAAAGGTCAGATAAGGGAGCTTCCCATGGGAAAAGGGAAGTGAAAAGATGGACAACTATGAAGCAGTGTTGGTCCCGCGGGGGGAAGAAGAGGCGTAAGATAAATGTGCTGCAACAACAAAAGACAAAGCGGGAAAAAAGACAGAGAGTAGAGCCACTGTGGAATTAATGAAGAGAGAGGGATACGACATTCCTGGAGTCCTAATCTGCAGCTTTTAGGGAGAGCAGAAAGAACCAGAGGAGCCTATGACAGAGCAGCGTGAAATGAAGTGTGACAGAAAATGAAAAATCCATCTGACAAGAGCTATGTTGGGTTTGCATTTGAAGAATTATGAAGTAAGATAATAGAGCAGATTAGTGCTGGTGGGATACGGAGCTGCGGGTTCAAGGCTGTGCTGTGTTTTTCTTCAGCGGAGGACAGTGAAGACCATGAAGCACCTCGGTGAGGCCTTGAAGGTCAAGGCTAAGTGACTCTTCACAGCAGCCGCACAGGAGCAGGACAAAAACTCTCATTTGTCTTTGTCTGTTTTGAGCTTTCAGGCCTGGGCACCTGTGAGCTTTAAGTGCGTCAATGTGAGTAACGGGTACGTGCATCTTTAAGTGTCTGAGGCAGTAAACACCTGCTCTGGTCATCATGAATGAGACTCTGCAAAACGTGTCACTTGCAGAGTGTGACTGAGACACTGGGGCAGGACTGAAACTGATGATTCATTTCTCGATTCATCATTTATTTAATGAAATTTGAGAAAATCAAATCACAATTCAGTCTTAACCCTTAGAGAAACCTTTAACAATCACTCAGTCAAGCGGGTACCTCCTTCAAGGCCCAAAAAATTCAAAGCTGCAGCAAATTTCCCACACTCACAGAAATTAGTTCCCTAAATGTGCTGTGGGAAACCTGTAAAATGTCGAAAAACACCCAATCTTAAAACTTTAAAGAAAGTGATAAAAGAATTCCTGGATCCCTGACCTGATCCCTGACCCCTCACCCAGATCTGTGCCAAAATTGATTAGGTTCTTCCCTGATTCGAACCACATCCTTCCAGCAAGTTTTGTGGAAATCCATTTGTTGTTTTTGTGTAATCCTGCTGATAAACAAACAAATCAATTTGATGAACTGTTTGGTGTATAAAAAATCAGAAAATAAACAAAGAAAAGAGTGCAAGGTGTTGTCTTATAAGGTCTTATTCACTCAGTCAATGTTTTCACCGCTGTCCATTTGTTTGTTTGTATGTCAGCATAATTAATCAAAAACTAAGACTTGCAGGAAACTTGGTGGAAGATTTTTTTTATTTTAATCACTTTCTTTAACATTGTGAGAGCATTGTAGGCATTTGTTTCAGAGATTTGTATTGATTTCTCAGAGAACAATTCATAGAATCTTAATCAAAACAAATCAGGCATGTTTAGACTTGAGATAGAGATATGAGCTCTACTGAGTGCCATTCTAGTTTTGTCCCGCCACTCTGTTACCATCATGTAATCTTATTTGAAATTTGTTTTGCTTTAACAGCGACTCAAATTAATCTATCAATGAAATAGTTGCAGATTAGTTTTGGTTTCTAATCAATTAATCGTTGCAGCTCCTCACTGATGTATGGTCTTGCTGTGTACGAATAATCCCCAATGCTGGAAATCATCTCACCAATCATCTCAAATCATGTATCTGTACAACTGGGAGCTTCTCATATCCTGCATGAACAAGTTACCTGAACAAACATAAAGTGAAGTTGCCTAAGCAGTCAAATCCAAAGCCAGTTTTAAGCCACTCAGGACCCAGCCGAGTGGAATCGTTCGTCTTCATTCCCATGCTTAGAGAAAATGTGGATATGGTTAAGATGGGTGAGGAATGAGGGCGGCCACAGGGCTCAGACTGCCTGTCAGACCATGACAAGTCCTCTGAGGGAGGATAAAGAAGTGGGCGAGACAAAAAGTAAAGAAGCAGCTACCTCAGTAACCCCTCATCCAACTGAGCTCATATAGTCGTTAAGAACGCCAAGGGTGAACGAACACTTTATCAGCTCCTCCACAGAGCGAGCGCTACAGTCCAGGAATTACTCAGGAGCTGTTAATCCCCTTTGATTTGGGTAATCACTGTGTGAAGACAGGCAGGTATGGGAGGATGTTCACAGGGAAGGTTTTTGTGACAGAATCCTTTCCCCCAGTTTTCTAAAATGAATATTTATTTCCTTTCAAGTGCCTGAGCCACAATGACAAGTTAAGTCTCTGACATTGAATGTCAAGTTGTTAATGCCGATGAGAGCCTCCTGTTGTCTGAAGTCCCTCGGCCACCGGCTTTGTTGACACACCATAAACGGCAGCTCTCCCAGATCGGGCCACACAGCAGGTGGATCGAGGCTTCCAGCTCCTCTGGTGTCACCTCGAACCCGCTGACCTCTCCGCCTCTGGACTGGGGGGTTGACTCACAACCCACAGCAGCTTCCTCTCTGTCACATCCCTGCCATTCCTCCTCTGGCGCACACAAACAGCGGCGAGCCGACTGTAAACTCACCTCCCCTTCCCAAAACAAGCCCAGATGCAGTGGAGTCCCAGCTGCCTGTGTTTAGTAAACACGTTCCACAAACCTCTGGCTGGGAGTGACAGGGGGAGCTGAGTGGTTGAGGTGATGTGAGCCGGTGGAGCGAGGCTGCAGGGAGCGCTGAAAGCCACCTGGACACACCCAGGAGAGGGGGGCCTCCTCAGAGGGGTAGGGGGTCTCATGCAGGCTCCAGGACCAGGCTTAGCCCACACACACTCACATACACACGCACACACACTCACTCACTCACTCAAGGCCTGACAGCATAAATATTTGCACCAAGGTAAACCTCCTCTCATCACTAAGCACTGGCTGGTCTCCGAGCTAAACACTGGCCCTGTGCAGGAGGGAAGCAGAGCTGGGTGATGCTCTTGTCTGTGTTTAGTCTCACGATTGTCTCCTTTAACATACGTTTTTTTTAACGAGTCTGTCTGAACCCCCCTTTCATTCAGTGACCTTTCCTGTGCACTGTAGTAGATGAGCATGACAAACTCATTGACAAATTCAGGATGCCCCCTGGGATCCACACAGGTTCTCTAGGAGCAGCAGATGTTGCTGCTGCTGCCGCTGGGTTAAGAGCCGGCAGAGGTGCTCTCAGGAGCCTCACAGAGAAACGTGGGTGAGCTGGGAAGACAATGGGAGTCAGCAGAGCCATGTGTGCTGCCAGCACAGGAAAAAGGAAACCAAGTGTCAGGAAGACAATAGGAGCTGCTAGATGGATGGAGATGGGAGTAACTCTGCAGAGGCATGCATTAAAGGGCTGCTGGGGTCAAACACACACTGTCAGGACAGATACAAGCTAAACATAAGGGCCTACTACTTACTTCAGGATACTCTCTGAGCCAAACCTGATCCACTTATATTTTATTCATTCATTTCATTTCATTATTTCTTTATTTTCATTTATTGTTATTAATGGATGATGGTACTGTGATGGGATGTAGAGATTCAGTGAAGTTCCTTTTTTTCTATATCTCTTTTTGGAAGATTAACTTCTGTAAACTCCACCATGGCCCAACAGTCCACTTAAAGTCAATCAAATTGCACCAAATTGCACAGACTCATAGATATTGATCACCACATTCTTTACATGAAGATCTATGAATTATTTCTGGGTAAAACCGTAAAACTGTCAAAAAAGGTGAAAAAACTCGTGCATAATCCTACTACCAAAAAAACAATTAATGAAATCATAACCTCATTTGAAGTGCTTAGAACAGAATATTTAAGGATCAAGTTGAGAATAGTTATTTAAGTCAAATTGTGTCTATGTTCTTTGTGTCCATCAGGTGGATGAGGGAGAGCCCAAGGTAATGTGGCTATTTTTAAGAAATAAAGAGCATTGAAACATGTGAAGCAATAAAGACGGTTTGTGTGCATGTAACAGGACATGAGTCAGGATTCACATCCAGAACAGTGTGAAGGTATATGGCAGCACGAGTACTGGATGCTTTCTTTACCTCTTCTGGTAGACGGAGGTGTGGGAGGCTGCAGAGTAGGTCTTGTAAAGTCCCGTCTTCCAGGTCCCGTCCGCGGCCGCGCTGATCCACAGCAGCAGAACCGTGCACAGCAAACTTCTCCTGCAAAGCGCGGACACGCTCTCCCGTTGGCGCGCTCCCATTCCCGTGGCATACACGGCCGAACGGCCAAGAGGAAAAAGTTTTTTCTATGACGAGCCCAACTTCCCCCGGTGAGAAAACAGACCGGGGAACGGATCCAGCTCTCGGGGGGAACGTGTCAAACAGCAGCGGGTCGGCAGGAGAACACACGCATCCTATTCACCACGCAGGAAAACGCGCAGTTAAGTTGACACACGACTTCTGGCACAAGTTCGTGCGTAAAAATGCGCTTTTGTTAAATCCTGAGGGCGCCGGAGGAAAATGCCACCACTGAAACCCCCGCCTCCCGTTTGCCTATAACACAGATCTGCAGTTTGTAAAGCTTGCGCACAGTGAGTGTGTGCGTGTGCGTTTGCGTCCTCCTCTCCCTGCTCTGCCTGCCTCTGCAGCAGCGGGCATGACACCGCTTTTATAGTCTCCTCGGGTCCTTTGAAAAGCGCAGCCTGCTGGGTCTTCTCTCCTTTTTTCCAACCTCCCCAGTTTCCACCTCTCGCTGAGGACAATGCGCGCTGAAGGCGACGGCACGTTACGCACGGCATTGGTTCCAAACGAATTATGAGCTGCAGCTTCTCAGAGGTTCTTATGAAATCACTGGAGCTGAGCCTGAGATGAGGAACTGCGGTTTGTTTTTAACAGGAGGGGATATAAAACAAATCTATCCATCTATCTACCCACACATCCTTCTATGCATCCATTCATCCATCCATCCATCATCCATCCATAAGTGTCAGGTGACAGTATCATCTCTCTACCTGTGCATTGGGGACATGCAGGTTTGGATTCATTAACCACAAAGCTGCTCCTGCTTCAAACTAAATATCTGGCCCTGCAGCTGAGAACTCAGGCCGACCTGTTGACCTGTGGTTTGGGGATGACTCCAGCTCTCAGGGCCCAGAGCTGAGCTGCAGGTTTCACCTGCTGTGATGCTGTGGGCTGCAGAGAGAACTGGTGAGGCTCTCAGCTGGTGAGAGAGGGGGAAGCAAATGTGTGACTGAGTGAGCACACCTGCTCTCAATCACAATAAAAGGAAACTAGGATTGGGGGGGTGCCAGAGTTTTTTGTTTCAGGGCACCCTTGGCATTTTATGAGGCCGTTTGGTGCAGAGCAGGAACTGGAGCAGTGTAGGGTTCATGTAAATCCCACAAGCAGCTGAAAATAATTCGACCTCTGAGGAGGGGGACGGGGTTTGTTCCATCGAGAGGATTTATTCTCCCCCCCCCACGTATCTCTCATTTGTCTCCTACTTCCACGAGTCCCTTCCCTTTTATAGTTCAAACAAAAAGAGCACCATTGCCCATTGTCTGTGTAGTTCAGTGATCTGTTCACTCATATAAAGTGGTAGAGACTTAAGCAACACACCATTCTGTCCCTCTTTTCAGCAGGGGAACATAAGTCACCCCCTCCTGTGATTGGTTGCAATCCTCACTCTTTATGATTGTCATACCAGTACTCTACCACTGGGCTCTTTGGGCCTGCACAATACTGTTATGACAAGCATGATGAGGATCTCAAATGAGGACAGCGACCTTTAAGAAAGACACCTGAGTAAATTTTACATATTTTCATGTTGCTGGTTGTTTAGTCAAACCTGCACATCCCTGTTTACAGCTGCAGGACTCAGGCTGCATGATGTATGTTTTCAACGTTACGCCACACCAGTTCTCCAGGGGCTGTCTGATTATTTTTTTAGAATAAACTTCACCTGCTTTAACATGCTGACCTCAGCAGCCTCAGTTACTCAGTGCTGCACTAGATCTGCTACATATACTGCAGAAAAGACTTGAAAAAGCTACTTGGGCAAAGTGGAAAACTTTAGCAACCTTTGCTTGTGTTGTATTTTCCACTGTAGGCAGCAGCTTATGTTTCCCGTACAATCTCAGCTGTCCTTTCAAACAATGGACATAATTATGAAAGAGTTTCTTTAAGAAAGAGGAAAATCAAATGTGATTGAACAGTGTTGAAAACATTTATTCTTAACAAAACAGTAGAAGACGTTTAGACCAGAAATCCCGACGCACTGTAGAAAACTGGCACTTAGCCCATTAAAACCAAAGAGAAATCCCTAGAGCTACTGCCCAGACTGAGGAGCTCAGTACTGTTGCATACTGCCATCTAGTGAGGAGATAATGAAATGTTTGAAGAAAGCAATAACTTGAAATATTTAGTTTTCAAATAACTGTATGAATTAATAAAAAAAAAACATGTACAATATTAAATCGTAACTTCTTTGTTTGAACAACACATCAACTGTTGGAAGCTCAGTGAGGCTGAGTCCTGTCTTTAGTCTGCATTGAGGTATAAACAGACACCCTGGAGCACCCATCGGGAGATGTCAATGGTGGTGAACAGGTCAGCCTCAAACACCAACCCCACACCCATCGCATTCCTCCGCAAGGACGTGGTGTACACTGGTGTTCGTAGCGTATCCTGTGGTAAAGAAACATACAAAAAATCATCACACCTTTCAGAAAAATGATCAAAATAGTGAACTTAAGTGTAGAATGGAGGCAAGAAGTTCCTGTGGTCCACACCTGTAACCTGAGCTGGCGTGCCTCTATGGGTATGACTTTGAGAATGGGCAGTTCAGTAACCAGAATCTTTGGTTTACTCCTCACCAGGCAGCTCTTCTCCATGTCCCAGTCTGCTCCCTCCAGATACAGACCGGACACAAAACAGCCTGCAGGTAAAAAGGGGATCAGTCTTAACTCAATTCTAATTACGCTGCAAAAGGATAAAAGTAATTTCCTTACCTTGTCCAGGTCTGTCACTGACTTCCTCCTCACTGCGGTACTGAGTCACTTGTGTGTACAGGGTTGAAAGATCCAGAGGCCAACCATTTGTCCTGCATGAAGCTTGGACCATGGCAGTCAGGTAGGACTCTGGGATATGAAGTCCTGATAGCCACATTACCTTGGGCTCTCCCTCATCCACCTGATGGACACAAAGAACACAGACACAATTTGACGTAAATAACTACTCTCAACTTGATCCTTAAATATTCTGTTCTAAGCACTTTAAATGAGGTTATGATTTCATTAATTGTTTTTTTGGTAGTAGGATTATGCACACACAACTGGATGGTTTAACACAATTTGGTGCGGATCAAGGACGAGTTTTTTCACCTTTTTTGACAGTTTTACTGTTTTCCCCAGAAATAATTCATACATCTTCATGTAAAGAATGTGGTGATCGATATCTATGAGTCTGTGCAATTTGGTGCAGCTCGATTGAATTTAAGTGGATTGTTGGGCCATGGTGGAGTCAGGTGCTCGACTGAGTGCCATTCCAGTTCCACAATAAAACAGAAAGCTACATGTAAGAGATTATATGTAATAGGCAGTGTCGGATCCTCACCCAGTGGATGTACTGTTCATTACGCCTCTTGAAGTGGCTCATCCAGTTGCCAAGTGACTTGAGTGTATCAGGTGCCAACTTCTTCCACATGGCAGGAATGTGTCCATTAAAAAGGGACTGAGCGACTTCATCCAACTCACTGCTCATACCCACCTCGCCAGCCAAAGCCTGTGGGACAGAAGCGAATTAGAGCAAATACTAACCTGTGTGAAGCACAGTGATTCGACACCTGTCTGTTAGTGTTCTACACATCTTGTCTCACCCTCTGCAGCTCAGCCAGGGAGCGCTGCATGCGGACCAACAGTTTGTTGAAGCGTTCTAGTTCCTGAAGCAGCACCACTGACGTCGGGGAAATGTCCTGTCCAATCTTTTTACGAATCACGTCCATGTCGTATAATTGTGGAAGCCTACTCTGAATGTCCTGGGCCACCTGGCTGATGTATTGATCCCGACTGATGCCTCCACCCGATTCACCTGAGGAATACGAGAGTAAGTAAAGACAGTAAGAGAGATAGGAAACAGCCTTTAACAATATGGAACAACTTCTTCTGGAAAATAATTGATGTTATGACAAAGGACTCAGAGTTGGATGTTGAGTTGGGTAAAAGACGAGAGATGACAGATGCCAAATCATACAATACCTGTCTGAGGCTGCAGGTATATTAGGTGGGTCCACATGTCTTTAGCTGCTTGTGTGTAGTATCCTATCTCTGCATTAGAATGCAGGCCCAACACCTCTGGCGTATTTGCCAATGGCAGCGTCTCAATCTCATCTGTAACACAACAGTGTAAATCTGTGAGTGGTGGCACAATATTCACTTCACCTTAACGTAAGGGAATGAAATAAAGTGAAAATAACAACTGACCAACATATATTGTCTTGGGCCCGTTTGGAGGGATCTTGTAATCCACATCCTTGTTTTCAAAGAAGTGGAAGCGTCGGAAGGTGTAGAAGAGGAAATCTCCAAGGTACTCATCCATGTACACACTGAGGATCCTGCGGTCAAAGCTATCTATGGCTCGTCCACCATACATGACCTATAGAAGATTAAACACGCATATTGAACTTACTGCATCAGCTAGCAGGATGATACAGATACAATCTTTTCAAACTAAAGTAATTTAGACTAACCTCCCCAATGAGGTATTTAAGACTTCCCCAGGGAATGTTGCTGTCTCCCTGGTTGTATGACTTGGACAGGTAGGTATTCATGATCTCCACACACACCTGTTGAGCAAAGTTACAATGTTAATAGAATGATATCACGTGCCCATAAACAAACAAAAAAGGAATATTAACAAATCTATTTTTCCAACACACTGTAAATTAATCTGTGGCACTTACAAAGAAATCAGAATCGTTGAATTCGTAGGAGACGTTCCAGCCAATCTTGCCGTACTTGCGTCTCTCTTGCACCACAGCATGGAAGAAGGCCAGCACATACAGCAAGCTACGGAAGGCAGGGTGTGGGCATTGGGTCAAGGCCTCATGGGAGATTTTGGCGTACGTGGATCTCAAGTTGAGCTTGAGTCCATTGGGAGGCTCTGTCACCACCTACATGCATAATTAAATTACATGTTAACACAGTGATTCATCTTTGAAATCTGTCTCTATTGTTATAGTATTTTCTGGATTAAGTGTACCATGAAAACAGCAGTTTGAACAAACGATGTGATCTCATATACAGCTGTAAAACTCTTTACACAAGAAATATCTATATTGACAACTCATGTGTTCCAACTGACGTTTCCTTTTTTAAAATGTTATTTACGTGTCTATTTGTTCAAATAAAACCAGTTAAAGAAGAGTATCACTTTGCTGTATAGGAATCAGTGTCTTTCCCATTACATAGAGTAAAACTATTTAAATTCAGCGCCTATATGTAAAAAACTTGGGGAAAATTACTAGATCCCAAGAAGTTAACTCTGCCGTCTACAAACACTCTGAAGAAAACACTACTGAAGGCAAAGGGACACTTCAGTTTGACCTTTAGTGACTTTTGTAGTATGCCAATGGGGAAATCTTGAATGGGGTTGGTGGTGATCCACAAGCGGAAGTTGGGATTGGGCTTGGTGATCATCTCTAGGGACTTCTCTAGATCCTTCAGCCATTTCACCAGCAGGTGGCAATTCTGTAGCATCAACCACTGACCACGGGAGGCTGCATTCTCCAGCAACTGCAGTGCAACCTTTGTTAGAGGAACAGAAGACGATTACCCTCAACATCTTTACTTTCTATACTTTCTTATTGGGACGGTTTTATAGCAGTGATATTTAAAGAATGATTCAGTACCTTCTCTTGGCCTTGGCCCATAGCAAGGAACTTGAACTTGCTGCCTCCAAAGCCTGACCTGTCAGCTAGTTTCATCAGGTCACCGGCTGGGTCAGAGCCAGGACTCAGGGTGAAGATAATGGGGGAGGAAGGTGTACTCTGTTCATAGATGGCATCAAAGTTGATCACAGGCGGCTGAACATACCTGAGCAGAAACACAAGATCACATGTGGAAACTCTTGATAAGTCTTTCTATTAAAATAATCACATGTTCTGTTAACTTCATAAAATAATTGTGCTTGGTCAGCCGCAACCA